>NC_134518.1:28838257-29151757 GCF_027942865.1 Odontesthes bonariensis
TGTTGCGGGGTCCATGGTGATCGCTGTCTGTCCTTGTTGTTGTCTTTTTCTTCCGCTTTTTGTTCTGGTCACTGACGTATGTGTATACGTCACTGCGTTAGCCATGTGACTGACTGACGCAAAAACGTTTTCGCTGTAACAATGGAAACGAAACGAGGCCGTTTTCAAACTTTCCCACTCTGGAACCCGTTTTCAAAAAATATCGTTTTGGGGTAGTGAGAACGCCGGCTCCGTGTGGCCGCGACAGCGAAACGATAAGAAAAAGTATCGTTTACAGTGAAAAACGTTTCCGTGTAGCCGCAGCCTCAGTTGAGGGATCTGTATCCCAATTACCAATAATCAATAGCTCCCAACTGTTAGTCCAGTTTGGGGTAGCAAAGTAAACAGGAGTTTGTTGTTGACATTTGTAGCAGTCATGAGGAGTATAACAATTTGGCATTTAAACTGTCAGGTTGTTAAAACACAACGAGTGAGATAATGAAGCTCTTTTAGGCAACTGCGTGTTGAGTTATTTCTGTGCCAATCAATAGACTGGTTTTTAAAAAAAAGTCAATAAACATATGCGTAAATTGATTCCATCTCCTTATTATCATATAAAACAGCTTGGTAAATATGCAACTAATTACTGGTGACACTCCAATATCCGATAAACTGCAAACGTAATGTCTGTGATTTGACATTCATCATGTTATTACGTTTGTATCACTACAAGACATGGGAAATGTGTTTACTTATATTCGCAACACAGTGAATGTTTTTACTTTTTTGTTCCTTCTTTTAAAAGAGAAAATAATTGACATTAATTAATCTACGATTTTTTTCTAGTATGTACCTTTCCATTGTTCTTCCATATGATATTTTGAAAAAAAAGGCCTATTTACTCCTATATTCTCATCACTTCCCAACTATGCCTCTACAGGCATAGTCTCATTCAGCTTCAGGAAGATGCCAACCGCACAACATGCCACCCCGCCATCTTTTCCAACCCTAATTCACCAAGCCACGCAGATTTTCTCACCTAATCCCTCTTTGCTCGCACTTCTATCCCGCTGGAGTTTGGTAATACGATCTGGAGAGAAGACTGAATTCCAGCTTTGTCCAATATCACCAGGTTGCTAGACTCCTGCCTCCCGGGTTCTAACAAGATGAACTGTTTTCCATTTTGGCCGTTCATGCCACTCGGGGCTTTATTTTGCAGATCTCTGATGTGCCACAGTGAAATCAAAGCTGGACTCAAACCTGCTTGTTGATCTTGAGATTATTGGCCAACAACAGGTTTCCCTACAAAGCTCTGTCCGCCTTCGATGGGGAAACCCAGGCATGAGATAATATTGAGACATCTTCCTCTGCCTCTGTTTCTCCCGTTCTCCCTTTCTTTCTCATGCTTTCTAACCACGGTCGTCCACAAATGCTCACAGCTGCCGGCGCCACCGTGCCACTAAGCAGGT
The DNA here is from genome assembly GCF_027942865.1 of Odontesthes bonariensis. Taxonomy (NCBI): domain Eukaryota; kingdom Metazoa; phylum Chordata; class Actinopteri; order Atheriniformes; family Atherinopsidae; genus Odontesthes; species Odontesthes bonariensis. The sequence continues at coordinate 28,839,706 of NC_134518.1, forward strand.
TTTAAGACGGGTCCCAGTCGAGCCTTCTCTCACCCAACCAGGAGGCAGAGCCCTGGATCCAGACCTTTTTAAGTGATCATCCTTGTATCATAACAGATTAAGGGCTGCTGCTGCTCTGGATTAGGCCTAATCTAACCTTTATCCGCTCCCATCTTCACCTGAAACTTACAGCGACCAGGAAGTCAATCGCCAGGCCCCCGTGATATACAGTGACACTGATCTTCCTTTCCGTGCTCTAATTATCAGGATTAAGAAAAATACTTTAAGTAATTATTTTCGCATCAGATAAACATTAGGCTTCCGTGGACTTAGGCGAGCTTTTTCCCAACAAGAAGCAGAGATCTGAGCAGAATTACTAGCTCCAGAAAGGCAGATGGAGATCCTTACAAATAAGAAATAACCAGCAAACATTAAAAGGAAGAAAAGGCAGAGAACAAAGAAATAGATCTCCTTTTATCTAAATGACTGTGGATTTGTACATCAGATGAAAAAGTATATACAAAAACCACCTTGTCTAAAGGAGTAATTAAATTTCAGATAATGGACATGAAATTTAAAGAAGCGCAATGTTGTGGCTTTAGCTTTCGCGTCTCGATGTCTTGAATTCCTGTAGTGATTCTTAATTCTGATTGCTGAAAAATCTGCTCGACAAATCACACATTTTAAAGATTCCTTTGCAGAGGAGAAAAACATTGGTACCATGGGAAAAAGATGACCTTCAGAGTTTGTTTGATATTATATATTATTTCAATCATACACAATTACAAACTGAAATCACATCATGGCACCAAACTGAGCTCCAGATAACCTTTTAAAGGGACTATTCCCTCAGAGGGTTGACCCCTGACCCTGGGCCTGCCAGCAATCTTCCACGGGATGACTTAGCCATGGTTGCTGAGGTTATATGCACCAGCACATACACACGGACACACGCCTAGTCTCCTCTCTTTCTAAGCTTTTTCTGAGTTTCCACTTTTTTATGTCTGTTATTTTCTCTTTTTTTTTACAAAAGCTAATGTGAAAAAAAAAGAGATAAATTGCCTTGGACATCATTTACTTAAGCACTTGTTGCTACAGAAATAGCAGCTTAGACAGTTATGTTCAAAAGTGTAAAACTTTCTTTTCTTACTAGGTTTTTTAATTCTAATATTTGAATTTTATGTTGTTAAAGCAATACTATGTAACATTTCTACCCTAAAATAACAGCTTGAAAAAATTTGTGTGGCTAGAATGAGTTTTAATATTACGATTGGCCTGTCTCCTATGCCCTTCGGGGGTCTGAGTTGGAAAAACTGCGCTATGTAACTTTGCTGGAGCGGCCCGGTGGCGGCCCGGTGGCTGAGCGGAAGTACTTTGACTTGCTTTCTGGCACACCTACCGCAAAAACAAATAGACCCCTCTCACGCTCCCAGGTACATTTGATTACTCTTACCTTCTTGGTCGACATAGCTTGCACCTTCTAACTCCTCGCCGGTTCGTCAACAAACGTGAAAAGTGAAAGTGAAAGGGTGTTGTATTTACGACAGTGTAACCGTACATTACCTCCAAGCCCGTAGGGGGAGCTCCAGAGTGGGCTTTTTGAGAAGTTACATTGTATCGCTTTAAATAAGCTTTGCTATCAGCAAAGTCAAGCAAGAAAATGCTCCATATTTACATTGCTCTTGTAATAAATGTTTAATTTCATCTCACTTTATAAGAAGTCTTATTTAAAACAAATGTATTTATTTATCGATAAAAAGACAAAATCTAGCACTCTGAGTTTGTAGGCTGTGTATTCCACTACATGAGAAATGTGATGTAATGAATATACATATATACGTTATCATTAACATTCTTTGTAATCTATTTTATGCAACCAGAACAGAGGAGTTTGATTAGGTTTGATTGACAGTGACATTGCAATATGTGCACAAACTTTCTTCAATTTTGAAAATATTTCAAATTAGAACAAACACTTAAATATAAAGACATTTCCTTTCTGAAATATCTTGTGAAGCTTTTGGGACATGAATTTTACATTCATCTGAGACCCCATTATTTGTACTTACTTGAGCTGTGGTCAAAATGTGTTGGTCCACTAGAGACAATTGTTGGCTACTGTTGCCCAAACAACAACTAAGCTGGTTTCATGGGAGAAAACTTATTAGGTGACAAAATGCCCGTTTAGATGTCGGAGGAGTGATGGAGAAGGAAGTTTTTCTTTTTTCTTTGGAGACTCAGGTGTGACTCAAACGTTAAACCTTTGTTTTCATCTCATTCGCTGTCAGATTTGGTTGGGTTTGGACATCAAAAGTGGTTAGCTTTTGCCAACAAAACTGGCCATGTCTAGGCACTGAGAATAACAGGCCACTGGAAGCAAACACTGTTTTTGGTACGTCAATTACATTATGGAACTGGAGCAGTTTATTGCACAGCACAATATCCCTCCTTGGTGGTAGTTTGGTCTGTATGAGCCTGATAGGTTCATAAGTCAGGACACAACATCTAAACCTGCTGAGATTTATGGTCAAGCTAATTGTCCAACACTCGTCCAGGAAATGACAATCCTGTTCTTCTAAAGTCAGATTAATCTCACTGAAGTGTGCTGAATGTTTCTGTGTTGCCACTAACCCCTCACTACCCTCTGACATCCCCCTGCTGCTGAATGCAGACCTCTTGTGTCCACCTGCCCTTTGCCTCTACTCAGAACCAGATGTGTTGAAGCTTTGATGTGGACCAAACTTTACAGGTCAGGGGGGGATAAAAACCCAAAACTAGTTGACATGAAGCCACAACACACAGAGTCCTTTTGGCTTTCAGCACAAACATCGTAAAAGAAATGATGAAAAATGTGACTTATATAACTTTGTAGCCACTCTGTGATCATTCATGTGCTGGAAGAGGGTCAGATGTTTTGCTTTGTTGGGGTTGTGTGTCTGTTCTTGGTTTCCTTTAAAAAGTGAAACCCTTGGAGGAACTTCACAGTAATGTATTGAAGCATGACTTATAACCAGCATTCTATCATTTAGATGAATATTCCTTTCAAACTTGCATTGGAGTATATTCATCCTAAATGAGGCATTACTTTAAGGTAGAGGATATCCAAAAAAACTTATCATCAACATATTCTTTCAATAAGTAAATGTATTTGACCCTGCAGCTTCAGTGTAAGGGTTCAAGCCTAGCTTTGATTAGTACACTTTGAGTATGTACATACATATTTGGAGTTTCTATCTAAATAGTATAATGATATTCATAATAATAACAGGGCCTCTGATTTTCAAATAAGACATCAGTTAAAATGTGATTTTAAGGTGTCCAATCATATTGTCACAATTCCTGGTGTCCGTGGCGACTGAATAAAAAAAGCCTCGTATTTTCCATCCATCCATTTTCTATACCCGCTGAATGCGTCGGTCGGGTCGCGGGGGGGCTGGAGCCTATCCCAGCGGTCATCGGGCGAGAGGGGGTACACCCTGGACAGGTCGTCAGTCCATCACAGGGCCACACAGAGACAAACGAGACAAATAATCACAAACACGCTCACACTCACTCCTAAGGACATTTTTAGAGACACCAATTAACCTAACATGCATGTTTTTTGGACAGTGGGAGGAAGCCGGAGTACCCAGAGAGAACCCATGCATACACGGGGAGAACAGAGGTGATGGTGTCTCTAAAATTGTGAGGAGTGAGTGTGAGCGTGTGTGTGGTTGTTTGTCTCTGTGTGGCCCTGTGATGGACTGGCGGCCTGTCCAGGGTGTACCCTGTCTCTCGCCCATTGACCGCTGGGATAGGCTCCAGCCCCCCTGCGACCCGGGTATAGAAAATGGATGGATGGATGTCTCTTTGTACCATATTTTCTACTTCAAAAAATGTATAATTTTGCCAGAAAAACTTACATTCTCTCTTATCCTTCAATTCTCAGCTTGGTATGAGCATAATATTACAATCCACAAATTCTTTGTCATCTTGAATGCTGCATTTCCAAAAACAAGAAGAAATTAAAGAAGAAAACGCAGTGATGGGATCATTTTTGGGGCGCTATTATGAAACTGCAATGTTTGCTGATGTAGATTATTGTAGCTACTGTATCTTCTGCCGTGAGATTTGGTTGTCTTCATACACAAGCTCTTGTTCAATGACAGTAACTTTCGAATTTGATAAACTAAATCCTGACACCTAATTGAGTGACTCAAAATGGTAAAAAAAATTAAAAAATAGGTTATATAAATGGATATAGTTTGTCGTTTTGTATAAATGAGATTCGTAGTATTCATCATCAAGTATTCATCAGTTTATCCTCAGTTCTGAGGCAGTCATGAGACTGACTTTGATATTTCATTCTTAAATGATAATCTTCAGCTTGTTTTTTAATGTTGAGTTAAGATGCACGGATTTTGAAATCTAATTCTTCCACTCAGTTCATTCAAAAACAGAAGACCGGTGTATTGATAGCAGTGCTTGGAGCTTTCCTCCACATTCTCCTCCCATGCCTTGCACGTAGACAATTACAGAGAGTTCTCTTATTTTAAGACAACAATAAAAATCTGTCCGAAACGACTAACCTCAGACTGTAGCTACAGGCGAAGGCAGCATGAGAAGGTGAGTTTCATGTTTTCCCAAAGCTCTGTTGGAGGTAAAAGCAATCACCGGGACTAGACATGCCACTGGGCAATGCAAAGAGGGAATGAGAAATTAATGGATTACTCAGCCAGGAAAGAGGAATCTCTCTCCTACTTTGTTAGGCTTAGTAAGTAAGTCCGTGAATATGAAGCTTGAAAGAACTGCTCCAACCTAACTGTATATATAGGGCTTTGGCTCAGGCTGTTGTCCCATAATTACCTGTTGTTTATACAAGGGATGGGCAAGTTTGGAGCAGTTTAGATATCCTGTACAAACAGGAGGGACCAAGTTTTAGTGATGAGACACTTAAGCTTTTTTAAAAACTAGTATCAGCAAGTATCTGTTGTTAATTTTAGTAACATCTTGAAGGGACTTTGGCATAATGGCACTGGTTCCACCCATGTTCATATGTGTCAACTGTGCAGGGAAACTCACAAGGAAACTATGGAAGTGACTGGGCTAACCCAATTAACTATGGCAGGAAAATAAGAGCAATAAGATGAATCAAATCTAAAAGCACACATTGACTTTAGATCACAGAAACACACAATTGTGATAAGATGCTGCAGAAGAAGAGGATATTTGCTTCACTTAACTTCTCAGCCTGTTAATGAATCTGTTGAGTTCTGAATTTTTTTACACTGAGTTCACCGGCGAAAGCACAAATTGCAAACAGACTGTCTTATTTAGTTGCTGGTATGTTTGCTGGAATGCGTCCTTTTTGGTGAACTACAGAGGTAACCTCTCACAAGTCACAAGTCATAAGCTGAAATTAAGGACAGTTTGTTTTCTCTTGCTGGGCCTGATTAGCAAAGCCAACAGTCAGTGCTCATGCAGCATTTATAAACTTTCTTAAGAGCATAAGTGCGGTTTACTTAGTCTCTTGTCACAGAGGCAAAAGGTCAGCAAAAGGCTGAAGTTTGCAGAAGCACATTAAATGTTGGTTTACCCCTCAGAGTTATTTTTGAGTCTTTATTGACCACAGCTGGCTTTTGTATGAACAACACTATTTAATACAGGAAGATTAAACCAGAGCTAGCAAATTATCACGTCCAATAGTTTTGTAGCACCTTCTTAGCAAACATCAAAAGCCATTAAAACAGACAAAATCAGAGGATGATGAAATTACATTTCTGCTTACCTTATAAGTGCTCAGCAGCTTTGAGCATTTAAAGATGTCATATTAATCCATAACTCTGTTTTAGGTAAGTACTCTTCCTGGCACAAGTTAAACATTGGAACATTGGAAAAGTCCAATTCCAAAAACTTTAGTTCTATACTTAAGTTAGAGGGAATGGTCAACGTTCTTGAAATACAGGCTGAGATATTCAAAATGTTGTTTCCCTGAATATGTTAAGACACACTTTGAAAGTAATGACTAACCTTTTCTTTTTTTCGAAAATGCAGCATGTTTCATTAGTTTCTAACTTATAAACGCTGATATCAATGTTCCTAAAGTTTGCTCGTTACTGTAATGACTTTGTGGAGGCTTCTTAGACAAGCGGTTGCCGAACTGCTCTTTTTATTAAACTGTACACCACACAACTTACAGCACAGTCATTGCTGGACAAGAAACACGTGTGACTCTCAGCACTGCTCTGCAACCAACCTGCAGGAGAGCACCAAACCTGCACACACTGGCCCACGCCCACTCTGCTCCACCAACCACCAGCCCACACCTGAGTGACACGGAGAGGAGACAAGCCGACTGTGTGCTTTTAACTTTATTCTGGGTCGTCACATTATGTTTCCTTGCAAAGGACACGACAAAACAACTGCCAGACACTTTATAGCACTCCTCATGACAACTAAGCCTATCAGGGTGAAAAATCTGTCAATTTCAATGTCACAGATCTGAAAGTTGATCCCATTGTGGAGATGCTTTAAAATGCGAGATCACTGTCTATCAAAGTGTCAATCATGAATTACCAGGTCAGCGTTTTTTTTTCAAAAAGTCATTATGAATTTATGAGGATTATATTCACTCTCATCAGATTACTAGTGATCCTTTAGAAAATAATAAAAATCAAGTATGTATTAGGCTTCAAAGAGAGCTATCTTTGGGACTTACTGACTAAGTAACTCCGACTGAAATGATCATTTATTCAGACCCATAATAATGACCCATAATGGCATCTCATAAAGTCCTGCCCCTACTGCAGGAGGAAAATGATTAATTACTCACATGAGTGTTTCTACATCAGAGCAGACGTCATTCTCAAGTGTCTTCTTTAACAAGCTATAATATCCTCATAAAGAGGCAGGAGGGGGTGATGGATGGCACGCCTTTACACAACGCTTTCATTGCTTTATACAGTTACATTCAGTGAGTAACACCACACCACAAAACCTAATTCAATTTCCTACATCACCTCTAGGTTAAGTTTGGGCAATACCATTACTAGGTCAAATTAGAAATCAAAACTACACGGTTAGGGTTGAAAAAAAATCAGAATTAGGGATAAAAGACATTATCTTTACAAGTGTTTCATTATCTTGTATGTTGCCTTGATTGTATGTAAACAATAACACAATAGAACTAATCTGTGTCACTTCCTGGCTGGGTTTAGGCAAAAATAATACTTGATGAGGGTTAGAAATCAAAACTGCATGGAAATACTTTTTACAAGATGGCCGTGAGCCTTCAGTTGCTCTCACGACCACGAGAGATTATTGGTCATTTTGGCCTGGGTGTTTTTTATTTAAAGATAATTTCCTTGATGTTTTCTAATTGAACACAATTTTTTGTGTAAAGCAGAATGAATACATTTTATAATGATGCATTACTATATCTTTATATGCTCTAAGAATTATGTTTCTCAGTTAAAATATACACTATGTTTTCACAAGTATTCGCTCATCTGCTTTTGCACGGATATGAACTTAAGTGACATCCCATTCTTTATCCATAGGGTTTAATATGATGTCGGCTCACCCTTTGCAGCTATAACAGCTTCAACTCTTCTGGGCAAGCTTTCCACAAGGTTTATGGTCATTTTTCACCATTCTTCCAGAAGCGCATTTGTGAGGTCAGACACTGATGTTGGACGGGAAGGCCTGGCTCGCAGTCTCCGCTCTAATTCATCCCAAAGGTGTTCTATCAGGTTGAGGTCAGGACTCTGTGCAGACCAGTCAAGTTATTCCACACCAAACTGGCTCATCCATATCTTTATGGACCTTGGTTTGTGCACTGGTGCGCAGTCATGTTGGAACAGGAAAGGGCCATCACCAAACTGTTTCCACAAAGTTGGGAGCATGAAATTGTCCAAAATCTCTTGGTATGCTGAAGCATTCAGAGTTCCTTTCACTGGAACTCAGGGGTCAAGCCCAGCTCCTGAAAAACAACCCCACACCATAATCCCACATACACCAAACTTTACACTTGGCACAATGCAGTCAGAAAAGTATCATTCTCCTTGCAACCGCCAAACCTAGACTCACGACTCAGACTCCCGGAAAATTCACGACTGGACCTGTGGCATCCTATCACGGTACCACGCTGGAATTCACTGACCTCCTGAGAGTGACCCATTCTTCCACAAATATTTGAAGAAGCAGTCTGCATGCCTAGGTGCTTGGATTCATACACCTGTGGCCATGGAAGTGACTCAATTTGGATGGGTGAGTGAATACTTTTGGCAATATGCTGGGTTAGCGGTTTACACAAAATCTTAATAGCCCATTTATCTGTCTGTAAATGTTAATTCCATACCACTGTTTAACATAACTTTCATTGGATTATTGATGAAGAAAGCACATGAGAATGTAAAAAAAATAATTTTTTCCTTCTCAATATATACTAGTAACTTACCCAACCTTTAACAATGTTTTAACTGCTTAAGGGAAGTCACTCTTTAAGATGTTGACAGCATATGTTAAAAGGTGTTCTCACTGGATGTAATGAAAGGCTTTGCCCACTTGTGTAATAACATTCTTCTCTGTCAGAGCAACTATGAAACGTGTTAGGAATGTAGAAAATCTACTGTGTAATTAATAACTGGACACAGTTTAGAAATCCCTAGAATGTCTCTTATATCAGCTGCCAAATAACTATTTTGAAGGTTTATTTTCTCAGACAGTCCTTTGCTGTTCATGTCTTCATGTAGGTAAAGATATTTTGTTCTTACGCAATAATAGAGCAAAAAACATACAATCTCAAACTTTTTCTGGGCAAAAAAACAGACACTCAGCTCAATAAGTTTGGCAGCAGTCTATATTGCTAAAAGGAAACACAGAGAAATCCTTATACCGTCAACGTTGCAAAAAAAGATAGAACACAGAGCAAACCTTGAATCACAAAGTCGAGGGTCTTAAAGCTTTCCCTTCTACATTTCTCCACATCCACACCCATCTGTCACACCAAACACAGCATTATCCACTCATCATCGGCTGTGATTTGATTTTTCAATTGACGATGACAATGATGGAGATGGGGATAATCCCCACCATGCATTCTAAATGGAATATTTCCCAGTAGCCTGTATTGATTGGTACTGTTATTTGCCAAGAGGATCAGTGTGATAATTAAAATCTAAACACATTTAGCATCTGACTTTGAAGCTTTTATTACCTCGGATGGTTTGGCAGGAAAAAGAAAGGTCATATTGAGCAATAGAGCAAGGGATGGCCGATGAGTTTGACAGTTCAGTTTGTTTTGGATATGACGGAATCTAATTTGTTGTTTAAAGAAAGATTAGTTGGTGATGTTGTCTTTACAGCAGACATCTTCTGAAATACTCAAGGCTATAGATTTAATAATTAGCCCTGTCAGACCGTGAATATATGCTGACTCTACTGACAGCATAACAACTTTTACTGTAATATATTTATTTATTATTGTCACTTTTATTTGTTGCTCTGTTTCTTTTCTTCAGCAAAGTCCTCCATTCAAAGTGACAAAAATGGTTGTTTGTTTATAGCCATAAGTGTATGCTCTAAAATGAAGGGGGAAATGACTGATAAAAGTAGTTCCACATCAGTGTGAATGCCATTCTCAATGGCTTTCTTTAAAAAGCTTCAAAATCCTCTTGAAGGGAGAGGAGGAGGGTTTAATGGTCGGATTTTGTACAGCACTTTCAACCATGGGATGAAAATTTCACACCCAGATATGACACGTTTTATTTTCACCTCTGCATTATGTTCAGTCAGTAACATGAAAACACCTAACTGAAACCCTTTTGTCTCTTCCAGGTAGGATTTATGCAATGACGTTACTTGGTTAGGGTTAGTAAACAACTCTGGTTAGGCCTAACTGCAATTAGACGCCATTGTGCCGGTTGTGTTGATGACAGCATGACAACATGTAACATCAAAACAATTCCACTTGTTGGGTTTAGGCAATGACAGGAAATTACATAAAAAAATCAAAACTATGTTTTGAAAATATCATGGTTAGGACTAAAATACATTTTTTGTACTATGCCAACATATAAACTTTTTCCATTTTCACATGCAGTTGCTATCACAACCACCAGAGGCCAGATATTATTTGAATGTAACTGCAATCTTTACTGCCTACATGAAAAAGAATCACAGAGTCGTTCTTGAGATTAAGACAGTAATTCCCGTCTTTATTCAACGTTGCTGGAGACCATTGCTTAAACTATTATAGGCAATTTAGTTGAATCCCACAGAGAATGATGGCATCATGACATCATCTAACTCGAATGCAATAATAAAGTTCCTAAAGATAAACTTTTGTTTTGATTAGCTTTCAACTCACTGTTTTTGGCCTTGGAAATGTCTTGCTGTTTCACGCTTTTTTAAATCTTTTAACTTGAAAACAATTTCAATGTCTTTTACATATTGATATACACAGATTTGTAATCTGGGTAAAGAAAAGTAGATTATTTCACTGTATCAGTAGTAAGCTTTAACAGAAGAATCCATAGGGAAGCTAGATCAATGTGTAAAGGAGTCAAAATTGAGAGTAATATTTGAGATCAAGACCAGAAGATACCCTAAAGGAATCTATAGTTTCCAGTTAAACTATGTCTTTGCAAATGTTTTTTGCACCTGAAATTCATATGGTGATGGTCGTTTCCTTGAGAACATATGTAATTCTTAAAATTCAGCATTACTAGTTCTGCTAAGAGGAACAACTCGCTGTGCAGTTTCGACACAGAGTGAACAAGTCCAAAATCACTTCTACACATGCTACATCAAAAAAAAGAGAGAAAAACGAAACCTATGAGAACTCAACTTTTAAATGAAATTTTGGTGTAGCTCTCAGTAATGTGTGCTTTGCCTGGATTCAATTTGCAGTGAAACTAAATCCGAAGAAAAAGTTAAAAGTTTAATGTTGTGAATTTTCTGGTCTTATTGTGTCATCATTGGTCTTGAAGTGAACTGAATTTAAGCACTAAAGATACAAAGAAATGACTCTTGTCAGTCAACATGTCTGATAAAATCAAATTATCCAACATACCACAACTTGGATACAATCCATATGTCAGGTTAATCCTAAACAGTGCTTTTCTGTACTCTACTTTTCTTCCTCTTTTCCTCAACGGAGGCTGATCAGCTAAAGATGGGCAAGCGAAGACAAATGGCTTCTCTTGCTGTTATTTTGCAGCTGTGGCCCTCAATGGCTCCCCAGAGACGCAACACTTAAGAACAACAATAAGGTGGCAGAGGCTCTCTGCAGCCCAACGTGAACATGATGGAAAAGTCTGTAATCTCAAATAGCAGCTGTCTGTTTTGTTACTGGGGACACAACAAGCATCCAATAGCCTCCAGAGGTCAAGGCATGATACCGGAGGTATCAGTAAGTTTCATGAGAAGACTTTATCACTTTTGTCTTTCAAAGTTGATTGTCTAACAATAAAACCACAGTCTGTTATATGATGAACATTTCTGTGTGCTTTCTTGGCACTGAAATGAAAAAAATACATCGGATGTTCTTTAACAGCAAGGATCAGTACACTTGTATTTACTTGTGGCTCATAAATGTACACAATACATTGCCAAAAGTCCCGCCAAACTCAGTAAATATTTCGATATTTGACAAAACTTTGGTGAGAATATTATTACAACTCCTTGTTAACTCAATATGAAAGCACAACTTCTTAACCTGCCAATAGAAACTGTCTGCGGCATCACTGTATGGAGTGCATATGTGAGCAAAATCAATTGTCTTTTCTGACTCCCCACTAAAAAGTCATTAAGAATATTTCCCCAAAATTTTGCTTTTAAAAGCTTCACTTTATTGTTGCACCTATACAAAAAGCCAGCTCACCAATGAGCACCGCAGGAGCATACAGTGTGTTCTAAACTCGCACAATTCAGGAATTTTATCTCTCTTATAAATTAGCTGCATGGCTTTAGGCCTGCACCAGGAGCAAACACAAGTACTCCCCTGGGGGAGGCAATTTAAACGAAGAGAGGAGGGGGACAGTGCATCAGGCCACGGCTTGGACGGCTCAAATCGACCTTAAAGATGGACCGCAGCGAGATTCAGCAGAAATTGATGGCCATATGTCAATGAGATGGGGACAGTGAGGACGAAAGGTAAATGTCCCGAGTGGGCATTTGTACGTGTGTATGTCTGAAGTTTACATTGGATCTCTTATTGTGTGTGTGTAAATCACAAATAACCTCACACTGTCACTGTTTAAGACCCCGTTGGAGTGATTCAAGCTATTTTATTAAGCAGTAACACTTTATGAATTTCAGTGGATGTGGATATATGGCACACCATTGGAGTAGATCTTTCTTATGTGATCGAATCAGATGATGGATGAGGCATTACTAATCAAATTCATTGTGTTAGCCTCTGAGGAACTAGCAGGGGAAAACCAGCCTTGCAAGTTTATGAATTTCCCATTAAGTTAACAATAATATATAACATTGAAATATAAATGCTGCATATGAAGTTTAATGATGATTTACACTAAGTTAGAATATTTAAAATGATGTACATTTTGTTTATTGCACTAAAGGGGAGGAACTAAATGACGAATTGCCATTGCAGCATAGAAAATGTCATCATAGCTTTTTGCAAGAAAACGTATTTAATTGTGTGTTTGAACGGCAAGCTCGATGGTTTCCTAACTTTAACCAAGTATGTTTAATGCATAGCTTTGACCAAGCATTTTAAAAGGTTTAATCCTAACCACATACCATAAATAGAAGTAGTACAGTAGTTGTGCAAAGTAGGGAAAACAATAGGAGAAAAACGGGAGTCTCAATGTTGGAGCCAAACACCAGTTTCATCCTTGGGAGTTTGGTGTCTACATCGCCTCCACTCCAACCTCTTAATGCAATCCATTTTACTTGTTGATATTCCAACATTAAAGAATTACATCTTCCTGACACTATTTACTATTGGCACAGCCCCCCTCGGGAAGATAATTTGGTTTCAAAAAGTATGAACACATAACTCCATTCTTGGCATCCCTCCACTGGCTCCTTTTCCATTTCTGGATTGATTTTTAGATTTTATTGCTTACTCCTAAAGTTTTAATTGGATTGGCACCATCTTCTTGAACAGATCTTCTTCACATCTTACACCCCTGTAAGAGCACTGCTGTCAAGCAGCCAGTTTTCTTTTACTGTAGATGTTCAGTAATCTGAGTTAAAACACAGATGTGGCAGAGCTTTTGCAGTGGCTGCTCTGAATTTGTTGAACAGTTTTCCTCTCAACATACACACTTCTCAGACATCCTTTTTTTTTTTTTTTCCTGTAAACTGTTTTTAAATGTGTTTTATTAATACATTTGAGCTCTGACCTTTAAAGTTGGTACATTGAAAACTGATATAAAGGACTCTTAAACAATTGGAAATATGCAACAAGTTAGGAATAAGAATGTGCTTCTATGAGAGTAAAATCACTAAAGCATAACATGGACACGACCTCTACTGAGATGGGGTTCATCTTTTCACTAAATTTTAATGCCATATATATATATATATATATATATATCTTAGCTTGGGTCTAACTCAACCTATATTGTAAATCAAAATAGCACATCTTGCGATTGAGTTGGTCAGAGCCTTCATGTCTATGCTTATTTTATAACATTTTTATCGAGTTGAAGAAATGTTCAAAACATAAAAATGTGTTTCAACATCTGAACTCATCAAAAAGATCAAATGTGTGAATTTCATAAGCTGAGATAAAGTATTTTCAATTGTATTGCTGGTACATGTTTTAATTTGTGTGTTATGGAGTTTCCTATTTATAAAAGCAAAGCCTTGTTGTAGTGTGTTTTTTTTTTTTTTATTAGTAGTATATGTTTTTCAATGATTTATTTACATGTTAATTTCTGAATAAATTCTAAGAAGACAAAGCCCAACTAACATTTTTCTTTCAGCCAGACAAAAGTGGAATTCAACCTGATTCCCACAGGTATCATACCCCCCCAAACCCATTTTTCTTCCCAGTTATTCCTGTAACCTCTGGGACTTTAAGGAAATGAAAAAGGATTAGTGGAACTCTGAAACAACGAAATGACTTCTTTGGATAGCCACAGGTCAGGCACGCAGCATGTTTAAGTTGACATTTCAATTGTACAAGTAATTTGCATTCAATTTGACTCTAAATGACACCCCCATATTGAGGATTCCAGCAGCAGTTTTTGATTTCCTTAGTTCAAAGATGAGCCTGGAACATGGCTTAATCAAGGAGAGTATGACTACTGTCAATCTTTGACCCAAAATAATGATAAAATAAAAAAAAAAAATCTAACAAGGTGAAGTCTTACCTTCAAATTACAAATGTGTCCATTCGTGACACAAAGCAAATCTTGAGCTGCTGCACCATACCTTATTAAATAAAGATCACTAGCAGAACACGTTTATCTGTAATATGGCAATCTGGTGAAAATTAGGGACAAAAAAAAAAAATTGGGGGGTTAGAGAATGATTGCTTTGAGGCTAACGGATGAAGCTGCAGACCGTGAGGTTTAGATCCTGTTGCTAAGATACTAGGTAATGTCACTGAAACAAGACCATCGTAATAATTGATTGGAGTTCCAAGATGTTCTCCGATATTTTGTCATTAATGCGTTTGCACTGTAGTTGTCAGTGTTATTGTTCTATCATGGTAAGAACCTACAATTTGGGAATTTAAAAAAAAAGCACCATAATAACAGTCAGTTTCATAAATCTCCAAAATATATTAATCTTGGGGAAACTGAGAACTTGTCAAACAAAATCAGTTTCAAAATCTGTGAATTTCATTAGCCTAATGTATTCAAACACTAGAAATGATATCACGTGCAGATTAATCTTTTCATTCAAGAAAAATGAGATCTTAAGACACAGTAACCTTTAAAAACCAATGATCTATAAACACTGAAATGATGAAGCCATCAAGAGGCAGAAAGGACATTTATCCATCTTAAAGTCATAGTTTGTATTGTGTTGATGGGCAGGCAACAAAAATGTACCCTGCCTCTCGTCTGACGCCAGCTGGGATAGGCTCAACCACCCTGAATTGGATGCTGCTATTCTATAAAATGGATGGATCTCTCTTAAAGTGCAACTAGCAGGTTGTTTCATTCATAAAGTGCACTCATGATATCAGTATCAGGCCCCTCTTTTGTGGAATAGTAAATGTCCGGGAAGCAGACACACTTTCCACTTTTAGGATTAGGCTTAAAACTTTCCCTTTTGATAAAGCTTATAGTTGGGGATCGTTCAGGTGATCCTGAAACATCCCATAGTCAAGCTGCTATAGGCCTAGACTGCTGGGGGAGCTCATCTGTGACACCTTTTCCTCACTTTACTCTCTTTTTCCCCTGTTTAATTTCTCAAATGATAATATGTACATGTGACATTATTGTGGTTATTAACTCGTGTTTCCCTGTTCCAACAGATATCCTTTGAATGGTGTTACAGTGGGTTTTTTCCCCTCTTTTCTGTCTTCTCAAACCCCAGCTGGTGGAGGTGGATGGCCACCCTTCCTGGTTCTGGTTCTGCCAGAGGTTTCTTCCTGTTAAAAGGGAGTCGTTCCTTTCCACAGTCGCCTCAGGCACGCTCAGGACGGGAGATTGGACTGAAGACAAGTTTCGGTGCAATCTGTTGGTTTCTTTAGCTGGGAAATTGTTTTTGAATTGGCTCTATATACATTAATTGGATTATTTTGAAATTAATTATGATTTCAATGAATTGAACTCCAATTGGCTTGAATTGGACTATATTATTTAAGTGCCTTGAGATGACATTTGTTGTAATTTGGTGCTATATAAATAAAACTTGAATTGAATTGAATTGGATATTTTGTAGAAATGTGTTTGAAAATCTTTTCAATATATTTCATGAGATAAATGCAGAAACTCAAACACATTTTAGGCAGTTCTACTAAAAATGTTTTTTGATCCTAACTTGATCATCACAACATGTCATAATAATTCATATACAAGAAATGCATCTGTTTTAGTGCTCTGTGCCATACAGGTAATAATTTTCTAAACTATGATTTATAGTTAGTTAGTTCTTAAGTTAGTTACTTAGTAATTTACTTAGTTAGTTAGACACAAAGTCTGCAGTTTTCCCGGCTTAACATGCTAGCGTTTTTTCCTGAGTGCATTTTCTGCAGAGAACTTCACTGCTATACAGTATCTGCATCGAAAAACTGTCGTTTTTGCCTCTCACTTTGGAAAGAAGAATTATGTGCCCACACATTTAATGTAGGTCCAGGTGGGAGGTAGAAGCCAGAACTGTGTAACATTGATAGGGGACTGCAGTTCACTTCATTGCTACTGCCTCTGTTCTTCTATCGTCAGGAGCCCGTCAGTACAACAAGTGTCGGAGCCGCGGGGACTGATGGTGGCAGAAAGGTGAGAGATCCAGTGGATGTTGGATGCAGCAACTGTGTGCTGTAAGTCTTCTTAGTTTATGAACTGATTTAATAGCTTGTCATTCTCTTCATTGTCTACCCTACCTCTCTTCCTCCAGGTTCTCTGGCATCATAAAATGTAGGCTAGAGATTTTATACTGAGTGTGATCCTTGGCCATTACATTCTATTTCTGGTTTCAATGATTTATTAAGAAATTACCACCTTGTCTTATTAAGCTCTTGATAATCTGTCTGATATCTTGCTGTTTCAACAAATAGTAGTTTTTCTTGATCCACAAGATGCACAACAGACATACTTCACCATACAAAAGTTCATTCTCTTTAGAAGTTATGGTTATGCGCCACAGATATAAGGTATGGCACGACTACACTTACCTTTTTCTCTCCTTTATAGAGCCAGGTACTCAGTTGCTACTTCTCTATCTATTTTCTCAAGGTCAGAACATGATGGGTAGATGGCCAGACGCTAGACAGAGGTAATGAGTTTGGAATGGCATTTTGAGCAGTGAGAGGCTTGAGATTCACACCTGACTCATCACAGTATGGATTCAGAACGAATAGATTGTGTTAATGAAAGTAGATGGCTCAATTTTCACAGCTGCCAGTGGATCTCCCGTTGGAGTCAAGAATGTGCGTTGTAAAGAACATACATATTGGCAAATCATTTTATACCTTTTTTCTTTTTCTTCTTGTTGTTGATGCTGTTAAGACAGATTCTCATTTTTATTTTTAAAAAGATTTACTGTTGCTTGTGTGCTAAAGGATTAGTCTCGCTTTTTCGCTTGTATGGTCGTTAGATGATTAAGTCAGATTTAGTCTGCATTTTGTCAAGATGCCCCTCTGAATATCCACTATTCGATCACCAAAAAGCCTTTGGTTGATGCGCTAAAAGACATTTGTGTTGACTATATGACACTGTAACAGAAATTACTGTCAAATCAACCAAAACACCTCTGAGAAGCACAAATTTGCTAACTGAGTAGAAATCTTTTTAAAATGAATTAAGCACTGAGAAATGCTTGCAGCTGCAGATAGAAGTGCACCACATGGAAATATTTACACCATTTAGCAACAAAGGTTCATTATCTATCATTGTAAGTTGAATTTATTCATTCACACGAGACAGTTAGATTATATTTAACCATAAGTTAGTATTTCCTTCTCCAGTTGTGCATAACAATATAAAGAATATGTACACAAAGTCTTTATACCTGATCTAACAAAATCACTCGTAACTTCTTCAAAAGTTATGTGAATTTATGTGAAAAGTGAATTTATGTTCAGAAGACTGATGGTAAGTGTGATGGTTAAAGCTAAAATCTCTACAAAAATGCAAGATAATATATGTACGAGACAAAAACTTGTGCTCAAAGCATTATATAGTTAATTTGTGTGCAAAGTACATCAACTTTTTGTGCACCAGATTATATCATCTCACAAATAAAAAATAAACTCACTAGTAGCACTACCATTAAACATAGTTATTAAATAAAACGTGGACATAGCCAATGTGACTACACTCGGTTTGTGACTACATTGGTTTGTTAACTGCTTTCTTGAAGACTTGAAGCTTGATATTTGGCAGCCAATATACCCCCGGTCATGAACAAGACCCTGAGATATTTAAACTCCCGTATCTGAGACAGCAGACTGTCCCAGTGCCTGTGTATCCTCATCTGATGCAGCCAACAGGACCACATCATCCGCAAAAAGCAAAGATCTGATCACAAGGCAACTGAACTGGAAGCCTTCCGGCCCTTGGCTGCACCTAGACGTTTTGTCAATGCAATTCATGAATCGAATCAGTGACATGTCACCGACGTTATTGGCGAAATATCTGTGTATAATGAGGGCAACTTCAAAAATCACTCCCTTTTCAGTGAAATGTAAGCAAAATTGTTAATTACGCCAAATGTACTGTTGTATCAGTAAATGTTAGACTTTTCAAGTTTAAAATTCAATAAATAGTTTGGTTTCTGCGAGCGTCGAAACAAAGATTTTGACCTTGTTTTTTTACTTACTGTTCCATTTTTGGGGGAGATTAGAGCTCAAACTGCAAGAACAGCTAATGTTAAAGAAAAAAATGCTGCTACTTTAATGCATTCTACACCAGTGTTTGTTCTTGTAAATGTCCCCTGACACCTTGGGGCATATATCTGTTCGCACGGGCCAGAGCAAGCTGAGAAACAATCATGTTTTGACCATCCATGAATGACAGATAGTTTTCTATTGTCCTGTCAAAAGCACAGGGGAGACCAATAGGAATGTTATTCCGAATCTTCCTCTGCACTCAATCTCTATGCCGCTCTGCCATGAGAGGAGAAAATGCTTGTTTACCCAGAAACCAACTGGCCTCCCTGATTGCCATCCCAATGGTAATGGCCAAGGATGAGAGAGATCAATAGCTATCTGCACCCATTCCTGGAGCAATAACATTCAATAGGAAAACCCATTTACTTTTACTTATCTTTGCTTTATTTTGTTTTACCATAAGAAAAGCCAGTTCTGATGAAGATGGGAATTGAATAGACGTTAGGTTATGGATCTTTTCTACTATATTGCTTTTTTATTAAAATGTGAGTAACAATGGAGGAATAACACAGACAGAAAGAATGAACTGGTGACTAAATCTATCAGAAAATAATTTTAATTGAAAACACATCATGTCTACCTCTGTGATCAGTGTTCGTTACTGCCTTGTTTGACCTTGAAGTATGGACATTGATCTAGAGGAGTAGCTTTAGTGTTATAGCCAAGCAATGATCGCTACCATATAAGGATAATACCAATGTATGAGCCCAAGGAACATATAAAACATACACTCATTATCAAAAACATATATTTTTCTACTTTCTTTTACAAAATGCACCAGTATTCCCCTTCACTGCCAGCAAATGTAGGCCATAAAGGTCAGTAAAATATTAGATTTGTGTGTGCAGGTGTACGTATATGCCAGCACATGCATGTGCATGGTCTAACTTGGTGAAAACAGGAAGTTTAATAAGAGCTTGTGTGTTCTGCTAAACTCACCCTAGAGCCAGCTCACAAATCCTCTTGCAGTCAGAACAGCAAGCTCGTCCAGATGAACCACTCTCGCTTCAAATTATTCCCAGAGCCCTCAGATAGAGAAAAAAACATTTTTATAAAGTAGCTTTATTTGTTGAAAACTTTTTTTTAAATTCCTGAGCGTACCAGAATTGTTTCAGTATTACACTTCACTTCTGTATTGAACAATCGTTTCCAACATTTTTGTGCTTCCAGTGCCGTTCCTGATGCAAAGTAAATTAGGTTTCTGTATCTTCTCTATTCTGAGGCTGTTGTTTGACTCCATCTACCAAACTAAACAGTCACTCTGGCTGCCCTCCATATAACCTTGCATCTAACTCCAAAGACTTCCCCGAATCCTTCGCAAAGCTTCTGGGAATGATATTTCTTTACTTTGGCACTCTTGTGACCTGCTGTAGATATTTCTTTTTTTTTTCTTAATGGCATCATCACATTCACTACTGTGGACAGTTTGGCAGATTAACATTATCACACATGTCAGTATGAGATGATACTGCATCTTTGCTCAGTAAAGTATGCTGCATACGTTATAATCGCTCAGATTTGAAATACTATCTACTGTGTTAACTGAAAACAAGATTTTGTACCTTCCCTGTCTGGACATTTACTTAAGCAGTGACATGTTGAAATATATTACTTGTTGGCGTGAAGGTTGAAGCAATAAAATTTAATTTCAAACCTTCAAACCTTTCGCCCCATGTCACACTGCAGCAGAGTACACATGGATTTGGAGAGCTGTCTGTGTGCTGTGTGTGTTGACCCAGCTGAAGTTTTTTATATCTTTCAAGGATGTTACCAGTCCCTTGCTATAGTACTACACTTTATGACTTTAAGCAGGGAGTCTTTTTGCATTATATCATTGAATGCATTTTAATGCAGCCTCAGTAAGTCAGGTGTGTCATTTGAACTTTTAACTCGGACAGATTTAAATGAGGAAATATGCAGTTTTTATTTCTACTTCTACATTCAAATAATTCACTTAATTTGGAACATTATAAACCTAACTGTATGTTGATGTTGTTTACAAGATAGTCTATGGCTGTTCTAAAATTTTTTGACATACAAGAAATGCTTGATTTGTTTTTGCCCTGGTGAAATATTACCACAGTGACAATTTGATGTGGAAATTGCAGCTCAATTCAGTGCCGCTCTGCACTTCAGCGTAAAGAGTGAGAAACTCTGGCAATCAGTCTGCTCTCCAACCAATATTGTGTCTAAATTTATGACACCACGCTTTTACGGGGGTCTTTGTCTCTTATCATGCAATCCAAGGGGCCCATGTAAATGGGATGTCCGTTGTCCGATGTCTGGTAAATTAGGTGGCACACAGCACTGTTCCAGCTTTGATTAATTATAAGGTCAGGGACACAGAGGACACGGCCAGAGGCATTAATCCTAAATAACGTCGGTCCTCAAACACTGATCTTGAAATTGAAACCATACCTGAAATTCTTGTACATTAGGATAGTAGGTTCTACAGCAACTCAGTTTGGAAAATGTGCACGCCATGCTTCAGCCCCAACACTCCATGTGTTGCTGTACATATACAGCTACATAGAGAGTGGACTGTCAAAATATTTTTGTAAACTACTTTGGCTTCAGATTTGCCACCCGAGTCAGAAATGTAAATGATGTAAAGATACAACCAGTGAAATTATACCAGAGGGCTGATGTTGATTTCATAACTTTAAACACATTCCATCAGGGTTCAGAGCTCATGTTAAATTTCACAGATTCATCCTACACTGCAGCTGTCTGCAGTGACTGCTTCACCCTAGTGTAAAGCCACTGTACTTTTTTTACGTCCTAACTTCACCATCTTTACTGACGTCAGTACACTGACTTTAGAAATTTAGAATTATTTTTAAATATAAAAACACTGATCTAATTCTACAGTGTATTTAAGTCATTGGACAACCTGTTTGGGTTAGGGTAGGTCTTTAGTTGTAATGTCTGTTCATATGACTCTCAGATATTAGGCAAGCGTGTGCTTAGTTTAGTTTTGTTCTTCTCTTGACCAACATTATTGCTCAGAACGCTGAGGACTAGTTTTGCAATGAAAGTTTTACTTTGTATGAAAGTTTTACAAACAAAAGGTCACATGTTTCTGTTCACTCGGCACAGGGATGGAGTCTCAGACTGCAACAGCTTTCTTTTTTCCATGAAATAAATTACAATTTGCTTTTGTCATTGTGTTTAATGTTATTTTACTAAATAAAGAGCTTTAAAATGCTGTAAGGTTTTCTGTCTCTGTGTGTTTGGTAAAGGGTCGAAGCTGCTTTATGTTTTGATTTTTTACTTTCTGAAATCGTTTTGGTTCACGCTTCACCAGACATCTCCATGATGCACTCGACCTGATGAAACCTGCCAAGCTCCAGTGGCAAAGAATAAGATAATCAAACTATTTATTTTTCTGTATATTGACAGTCTTGTTTCACAGCCTTATTGACCAAATGTAATTAATTTCAAAACTTACAAAAATATTGCCAAAATATTTACTTTAAAGGGGCAAAGCGAAAGACTCAACAGGAACCGAAACATGAACGCGACTCTCTCTGTACTTGATACCCTTTAACTAAAGAGTCCCACAGTTTTTATCAGAATGAGGCTGCAGAAACAGCTGCAGCCTTCCACCAAGAACTGCCAGACAGCTGGTTGTCCACGCAAACTCCCACAGTGTGTATTTCATCACACACACACACACAAATTTCCTCCCTTCAATCCGCTTGTATCCATCTCAGGTGGAATTGGGCTGAACAATGATATGAAGGGAAGGGTGTTGTATGGAGGGCTTGGTGGATAGTGGAATCTTACCCAAGGTGACCTATGAAGGGTGGTGGGGGGAGAGTTGAGGGCTTTGGTGGTGTGATGTACTGGTGTCACTCTGACCAGAGATGTTCAGAACAGTAATTATTTCATATCAATGCTGGTGAGGTGAAAACTGCACAGCCATTATTATTTTTTGTTCTTTATCTTTTCATTGCTGGAACTGAAAGTTGACACGGTTCTTCTCTATGCCTTTTTATGGCAAACTCATGACCCCTTAAGCCCTAAAACGTCACCCAAATTAGGTACAGCATTTATGGGTATTAAGCTTAAAAAAAAAAACACAAACACACTGAGCAACAGTATCATATTTACTTGTTTATACTACTTGTATTTGTTTTCATTCATCAGCAACAATATAAAGACAAAGAGGGGAAAGGCACACAATTTTGAATGCAATACTCAGTATTAGAATTACTGTTTAAAAGCTCTTTGCACCTTAGTCATACAGCTAACAAACAAATTAGCTTAATCTCTTAACAAAGGTAAAATTAGCTTTTTTTTCCCATTCATGTTGATTAAATCTGAATAATTAATCTAATCTCATGTTAACCTGTTTTATAAAGTGGCTCACGTAGTGACGCTTGAATGTAATTTATCAGTTGTTATGGATAAAAGATCTTGTTAAATTATTAATAGTAAATGTAAAGAAATATGTGGATGAAACAATTTAGTTAGAAAATCTGAATAAAACGAGTTTATGTTTATAATGGTGAGTAAATGCGATTCAGTGGTTGATCCAAATATAAAGGGAGACAGGTTACAAGTACACCTGATGAGCAATTAACACATGCTAAAGCTATGTGGCTTAAAAAACTGCAAATTGCAAATGCTACTGTATTTCAATGAGGCTCTGCGAGACTCACGAGATCCCGATAACACACTAATTACCTTGAAATGAACTAACTTTCATAAGAAAGTATCTTGAACTTTGATATGTATTGATTTTAATTATTCTGCCCCAGAGGGTTCAACACACACACAAAGTGAAAACAGAAGAGCAATTCTGCCTCCCCTCCCCTCTTCCTTCATCTGACAGAGATTTTGCTCTCTGGTGTGGAGGTGTTCAGAGAAGGAAAAAAAAAGAAAAAGGAGGAGAGGAGAGGAAAAATAGCCCGGGGCACCTGGCAGCGGATTTGACCTGTTCCCTTGCAGTCAGAAGCAGGGAGGAAGAAAAAGCACTTTTTCCCACACAAACCATATTTAGGTTTAAAGATTGGAAGGCGGAGAGGTGCCCCTATAGGTGAAAGCCTTCATCTCTCTCCTGCAGTATGTAGGTGCGTGCAGTGTGGAACAATCTGGACATTGTGCTGACCCACCCCGACTGCTCTCAGCTTACACGCCCAAAATAAGATAAATAATAATAAAGGTTTCCACGTTTACCAAGAGTCCCAGGGTCTGCCGCGTCACGTTAATTTACTTTCTGTCTTATGGCATCACAGCTAGTCACGCGATGCTTGGTTAAGCCCCTTGATGATGTCTTAAGATGGATATATAATATGCCATTATAGATGAAAGTTCACAGATATGAAAACTTTTACCCAGCCTCTGGGTTTTGTCTGTTTAGTCTTTTTTTTTAATGAATAACATTCAGCTCCTCGGCTTAAATATTTCAAGTATAATATTTACTTTTAAAATAAAGGACATTTATGTGGCCTCATGAAAATGCTTTATTTTAACAATGCAATGAGTATAAAGACCCCTAAAATTCTGAGAGTTATAATTAATCAACAATTCTTTTCCTTGCTTTGAATAATATAATTGGAAACAGTTGACGCCAAATGCGATTTAATGCGCCACAGAAATAAGTGAAGTTTTTATGTCAATCACACAGCTATTTGACAGTAACTCGTATTTTCCACAATGGCTCTGATATCATGGGATAATATTGCATTTCTACCGCATAGCACAGCACAATAACTATATTACATATTTCTGAGAAAGGGACACATGGAATCGCTGACAGCGTTTTTCCTGCTCTGTATTTTCACGGTGGAATTGTGCCCGATGATGGTTATGATAATTTGATCTGAGAAGACACAGAGATTTGAACAAGTAGAAAGGAGGATGCAAATCCCTCAGTAAATCCCTACACTATATAGCCCCCAGCCTGCTGGGAGAGTTTAATATCTGCTGGAATGATTAAACTGAAAAGGTGAAACCACCTTTGTAGTAAAAAGTGAGGAGGACTGTGCAACAGGGGTTGGGCAGCAGGCTAATAGCTTGCACTGATACTCTGACCTCCAGACAACACAATCTGTAATACTAATTTTTCCAACATTTTGGAATATTTTCTCTGTTAATAATTAAACTCTAAAACCTTACATGAATGGTAAGTCATTATATTTTCTTGACTTTTAATCTCTCCGACTCTCTGTGAAGGTGTTGTTTTGCTGTTTGAAAAAAGAACCGTAGCAACATTCATCCATATCAAGCCAATGAATATATAGAAAAACAAGTATAAAGAGAAATGAAAAGATGTGTTTTTGTAAATTCACCAGCAATAACAGTAATTCAGACCAACTTAATTCAGAACTTTTAAACAATGAAATATTTTTTTCTCTCAAAACAATGCATATCATGTGATAAATCCATTGTTTCCATTTACTTTCTTCATTGTGATAGAATGCTAAAGTTAACATGATTTATTGATGATTATCATAAGCAAGAGTCTCATTTAAAAAGAGTTACTGTAGAGCAACACTCAAGCAAGAAATGGCCCAATCTTGTTTAGAAAAAGTGTCATAAATTCCTCCAATAATTACTCTATCTATTTGGGATATTATACCATGATAAAGGGAAGCTGTGGCCCTTACATATTAAAACTGTTGGTTACATGTAGCCAAAGCAAAAGCTAACCTAACCTAAGCTGCCATTGTTGGTGCCAGTTAAATTCTTATATGTTCATAACTAGCATTTGAATAAAGCAATTTCAACACCTGCATGGCAACAAAGTGTTCAAACTTTAAACAGCATAGCTTCAGTAAATCATCTTAAATACTAAACTGTACTGGCTTATTATGAATTTACCAGAAACTAAGACTAGAAACTTCTTGCTTTATATGCACTTTAGAGCAGCCAGTATGTTTTGCTTTGATTACTCCAAGCCACTATAAAACATATAAAGCCACCAATTATGAGTGATAACAAAGACCACACTATATAAAAACACGTATTTTCTTTTTTCCTCTAAGAAAAATGGCAAAATGTGCAAATAAATAGTTCATATTTTTGATCATTCAGTTAAGTCTCATCGCTGACCCTTTTGCACCTATTGACATGTTTTTTTGTCCACTCTGCTGCTTTTCGTATCGCTAGTGGTCTCTGCTATTGGTTGAGCAACAGAATTTACTACCTACACCCACACCACCACAACCCTGATCTTAATGTTTAATAATGGCATTACTAATAGTGGTTATTTATAACAAAAGCCCTTTAAGTTGTCACCAGTTTCTCTGTGCATAGATTTAGTTGCACAGAGTTTAAACTATGTTGACATAGTTTAAGTTAAATGAATACAGTGAGGTATGTCCCTATTAAGCATTCCTAAGTAAAAGAAAATGTTCATTTTCAGTTACGAGAGGGCTTCCATCAACAAAAATAGCAGAGTATCCCAGGCGTTACTTCCTTACTATTTTCTCATAAACTCTTTTGTGACCAGTAGTTTTTGGGACTGAGCTGACAACAGTAACATCTGACATTCTTTTTACTTGTAATTCAATATGATATTTTAAAGGCAGTTGATTTCTTTACTGTTCATGTAAAAAAATTAATCAAGAAATATTCAAGCAGTGTTTATGAGGTTGAATTACAAATGATAGAAAAAAAAAAAACATTTGAATAATGCAATAATGTAGATGAAAGAAACCCAGGCATCTCAAATTAATTCGGTGGGAAAAACTGACCAAATTTAGCAAATGGGTACAAATAACCACAGACTGATCATGTTTATTACAACTAGGCTTTGTGTTAGTTAGACTTTTCCCCATAGTTTCTTTCA
The DNA here is from genome assembly GCF_027942865.1 of Odontesthes bonariensis. Lineage (NCBI taxonomy): Eukaryota > Metazoa > Chordata > Actinopteri > Atheriniformes > Atherinopsidae > Odontesthes > Odontesthes bonariensis. The sequence goes on from NC_134518.1 coordinate 28,866,006, forward strand.
TGAATTTAATTTGTCCTTATTCAGTACCAAATGGTTAACCCAGCTTGGGGCCACTTCCTGTGTGTTATTATCACCCAATTGATGAAAGTATGATTATCTCTCAAAATTCCTATTGTCACATTTATTTCTCCCCTCCAACCAGACTTGTTAGTTCACCTGTAGCGTTAAAAGAAAAATACATTTTACATCATCCTACTAAACAGAGTCCAAATGCAAAAGGACAACTTGCAGAGTAAATGCGACGACTCATTCAGGCTCCATACGCAGTAATTCTGCTCTCGCCCCTTTAGTCTCTGCTGGCTAAATCCTCTGTTAGAGATAGAGGCTGGGTTTGATCCCCTGCAGGATCTCAGTTTATCTCTCTTGCAAATCTGCTGCCAGATGACAGGGTTAGCTTTTGTGGACTGTGACTGCCCACGCTCTCTTTAAGATCGACACGATACCTGGTGCCACAGTGTTTTTACTGCATTACTATTCTGGAGCCACTGAGGTTGAAAAGACATCTTCGTCGGACAATTTCCATTTTTTTTTTTCTTTTTTTTTTACTTAACTCCGTGTGTTAATGTTGAGACCAGCGTATGTTAATTCATAGGTTAATTCAATTTATTTTTTGTCCAGAATATATGAAAAATAAAGATCATGCAGGATTTGTTTTATTGCAGCAATCATGTTGCAAAGCTGTCTCCTAAACATCATTGGAAGTGCAGTTAAATGAAAACCAATTTCAAATTTTACTATAAAAATAAGTTAAAAAAAATACATCAGGGTATGGGTAAAAATAAATATTTTTAAAAAATATTTTCATCCATACATCAATGGCTCATACAGTGTTCTCTGTGCTACACACGCCAGTTGCTGCCATACACAGGCACACGCGTGTGTCTCGTGTCATGTCACCAGCACAGGGCAACCAGCGACTGCTGCTGCTGCTGCTGCTGCTCGCTCATTAAACATTTGTAGAGTCAACACAAATTCCACCAGGCTCCCTTGCTCAGGGTAAACAGTGGAAAATACAGTGTATAAACGTGCCACACTCATCATTCACCCTTGCACAAAATAGAGCAATCCACCAACCCAACTGTATCAATAACCAGGGGAGGGGGGGGGGGGTCCAGAAGCAAACCTCAGCAATTCATTACAAGTCTGTGTCGCCTCCGGCAGATGAGAAGGTTTGCTGCAGATGACAGCTCATCGCTCTGCGGAGAATCAAAGATTATTGTAAAATGTCAAAGTGACATATAAAAATCAGCTTGTGAGAGTTCTTCTGCTGCAGTAGTTTCTCACATGAACTTCCTGAATACATTTAATTATCCAGGAAAACATTGGAGATCATTTCTGTTTTACATTCATTCAGATTTATTTTAGGAAACTTCCAGGGACGGTTGCATTTTTACTGAAGAACTGCTCTTTGATAAGATTTGTCAGATCTCAACTGCAAAGAACAAGAGCGGGTTACTCACCTGCTAACCACCTTAACTAGCACAAGATCTTGACCCTTTTAAACCACCTGCTTTTTTTGTGACCTCTCAAGGTCATTCATTGTCCCTGCAGTTTTACCTCAGGTAATTTATTTGAGGTGTCATATAACAAGGTGTGTTTTGTGTGGAATTTTACCTCGGTAACCCCAATTACGGTCTAAGTGTGCTTCAAGCACAGAAAGATGCAGGATTTCTATGTGTTAGCAGAGCAAAAGTTTGATATTGGCCAAATTGTGGTGCTACGTATGTGTACTTATCAACAGAGTATAAAAAGTAACATAACTATGAATGGTAGTGATAAATTACTTCTATTTAAAAAATAATTTCTTGGATTTGAGCTTTTTATTAAAAAGAAGCAAGGCGGTAACTGCTGTGTGGTCCATTAGGATGACTTCTTCAAGGTTTAAGATTAAGTTGAAATATGTGAGGATGACTCAGCAGTAATATATCATCATTGATGATGGACATAGTGTTACTATTGAGATACGGCTAAAGAATCCTGTAAAGTTTGAGAAGTCCAGTAATTCTGGATAGCCACTGAGGAGCCGTGACAAAAAAAGTTTGTTAAAGATTTTAAATAAAACCCCAGACTGCCTGTGAAGCTCAAGGTGATATTTGATTTTGTGATCTTTGTCAGGAATTATGTCCCTCTCACTAAAAACATGAAAGATGTGGACAACTTTTGGATTTACAGAAATGCTAACAACAGCAACAATACCTCCACTTGGCACAATGATCTCCAGCCGTCCCATTTGCTAAAGCGTCCTTGTGAATAACACTATTGTATTGTTATAATGTTCAAAATGTTCCTCTTTTTTTTTCCCTTTTTCTTAATGCATCCCCCAAAACCTGCACCCATTCTGTAATTTCCAGCCTTCATAGTTTTTATACTTCCCTTTCACTGCATTTTGTATAACAAAGGAGGGTGCTAACTGTAGTTCATTTAGGGTAAATCACTGCAGCTGGCTGAAAAGCCCCGGACAGAACATCCTTTTTTCTTTTTTTTCAAGTTGTCCAACTCTGCTTCTTCTTTCTAACTAGATGCCATGAGCCTGTGGTAACCTCAGCATATGCAATAAAAGGCTGCAGAAACTGTATTGTCTGCTGCGATGAGTAATCTGGCTACTGGCATGCCGCCCCCGCACAGAATGTGAGAATAACCTGCTGGGAGCAAAAGGCACTCTGGGGCCAGCTTATCAAACCTCTTCCTGTGATCCCAGCTAGCCAGACCCTTGTGGTTCATCCTGTGAGTAACACATTGCAGGACACACCGTAATGCTTGGTCACCATTACAAGAAACTGAAGAATTATGTAAGAATTGTAAGACACTTGACAGAAATGTGAATATAAAAATGTCTTTTTTCAATTTTTCTAAAGTAGAAAAAACTTCTAATCAATAAAATAAAATATTTTTTAAAGTATGGAATTTAATAATGACGTTTTGCAATATTGGGTATGTATTACCCAAATGCATGTAATTAAAGCAACATACATGCTAAAACAGCCCTTTTAATAGAGTCATTTTGCATGAATGAAGTGCCCAAATACCACAAGTTAATTTATCCACCCCCCACCGCTTAAGTGTGACCTCAAATTTCCTATGTCGCCAACACTTTGAAATCCAGTTTGTTTTTGGGCCCTTCCAAAGACAACACTCACTTTTTCATGGCGTAACTTCTTCAGGGCCTGAATTACAGCAGCAGATGTAAACTTGTGTGTGTGTTTGCTCAGAAGTTTATTATTTATTGTCTGCATTACATATATATCACAAGTCATCTTGAGTAGATTTCGTTCTTAAAAAGCAAACTTTTTACTGTCCAGGACTTAACCTCTCACATCAGTTGGAACAAGATTTAAGAGATAAGGCAAAAATTTCACCTTAACTTGAACTTTGCTTGAACAGATGACCCTGAGTGGTCTGATCTTCCTCTAGTGTAAGACTAAATAAGTCCAATGTGTGCCAAATGATTTAGACAGTAAAAACGTTTATTGAGCTTATCGGTTAAAAAAATCTTAGTTTTTCTTTTGATCTTATCACAAATTTCATTACTGGAACTTAATCAAATTTACAATAAAGGAAACGGGCAGTGTCTCTCTCTTGTAGAAAGGAAAAAAAAAATTCACAACATCCCCGTTTGTCATCTTAGACGTCCAAAGAGGTAAAGTTTACGAGAAACTGTGCGTGCAGAGAAAGGTGCCAGACAGTCAACATTTGACTCCACTCAACAAAAGTAAACACAAAGTCCAAAGATAGCTGATGGCTGTCAGTCAAACCCATCGCCAGCTGCCTTTGCATGTCAGCCATCACTCTTTTCCCATGGTTCCTCTGAGCTGAAGTACCCCTGCCCATGTTTTTAGACAAACAGATCAGATTCCTTCTCAAACATGCTGCTGCCGTCCCTTTTGATAACAATGTAATAATTCAAAACAAATGATTCAGCCCTTTGATGAGAGGACTTTTATAGGTCACGAAGACTCACCCTCACTCTGCCATCTGTTTGATTTTATCTTCTTGAACTTTATCCCCTGCTAGAAAATTTACTGGCTTTGACCAGAGCAGTGCGTTAAAGCCAGACTAATAGAGGGGAAAAGACAAGAGAGGCACTGGGCAGGACAGTACATCTTAGCCTTAGCCCGCTGTAACATGTAGTGCAGTTACAATCTGTCTCTCACAAATCCGTTTTTTAAAATGCGCATAGGGTCACAACTAAGTTAGAAGCTTGTCATGGTTCAATATGCAAAGCTTGAATGTGTGGATGTTAAGAGTACGATTTTCAAGGACAATTCTAACTCTAACTTACAGGTTTCTCGGAGCCGAAAAATATGGCCTCATGTTTATCTCTGCTTTGTTGGAATATACGTCAATCAAAAACAGCATGAAACCAAAACCTTTCCCTCTTAATTCTTAATATCAGTGTTACATTCTCATGCTTCTATATATTTCTTCCTTTGAGGAGGACTACAGGGGGTTGCATCTGCTCGAGACTCTGGCCGTGGTTGGAGCTGTATGCTAAAGCCATGGTCAGGCCCCAGAGATTTCCAGGCTCTTAGATGCCTATAACTCATCCCTAGTCCTGCTTCTGAAGGGAGATTTTCCACCCTCAATCCCAGGCCTGAAATATCCTTTCAAAGGCCGCAGACTGGAGACAGATATGTAGGTGTTTTAGATAAGGTAGGAATTGCATTAAAGGATTTTTCTGTTTTAAAGCTGCCCCGTCTTTTTTTTTTTTTTGCCTTTTCCCATAGACCTAAGAAGAGTAGTTTAGCGAGAATGGGAAGAGGGGTAAGAGATGTGCTTTGGGACAGACAAGTCCGTACATTTGTGGTCAGTTCACAGCTCATAAAAGACTCGAGCTAACCTCAGTAGATACTGAATAATGTAGAGTGGCTAGAGGCAGTGCAGAACCCTCTCAAAGAATACTAAAGTTATTGACCCAAGTTTGGAGGAAAAGCCTCCCAGTTCATTGATCTCCTCACCAGCATAATTACAGAGCAGCAAGATGAATCTTCATGTGGAAGAAAACAGAAAATTCACAGTGATGAATTTTAAGAGTGATGAGGATTCCTGCCAAATGCAACTGTTAAATTAAAAGCTCTTTCCCAAAACCTCAGCATGGGATAATTTTGTTTTGCAAAACAGAATGTGGCCAAAAAAGAGACTCTAAAATGTCAACAAAGTCTCACCCAGGCAGTGGTGTGCCAAATGTAAAAAGCCAGTTTAAACCGTGGGTCTGTAAAGGCGCTAGTATGCATGAAGGTAAGTGTGCGGCATGCCCAACTTCTCCTTTTCCATGCTTCTCTGTTTTATTAGAGCTTACACTTCGCTTTGGCATTTACTTTAAAACTTTATAATTATGTGGCCTCCTTTTTTTCCCCAGCCGACTGTGTTTACATTTGCCAGCTTAACATGAAGACAGTCCAGTCCACACACACGCTCACACACTCCTCCACAATCCACATGTCTGCAGTAGTGTTTGTTGGACTAGGCTGCGAGAGATTAGTCGCCTTTTTCCCCCTGGTGCCTCGGCATAATATTCCTCACCCAAAGAGCTCGGTTGCTCATTTTTCAAAAAGGACCTGGAAGCAGAAAAATTATAATATTTTGAAATTATCCTTTATTTTCACCGAAGGAAGTCTGCTATGAGGAAGTCATAAAAGATATTTAAATGCATCCTTCATCACATATAATAACAATGATTTTCTCATTTTATTTGAACTAATCTGAGATTTCAATTAAATCTGTAATCAAACTAAAAGTTCTAAAAAGACTTTAAAACTAGTTTACTACATCTCTTCATTTCAAGGGACTTTTCTTCTTACCTAGAAAATATATACTTCCAGAAAAGAAAGAGTGTAAGTATCGAGTATTTCAGGAGAAAGGAAAAGTCATTCACTTACTGTTCTGTACATATGCTGGATACAAAAACATTCAACCATAAATCAGAGATTTCAAAATGCTGCGCAACCAAGCCCAGATATTCACTGAAATAATATATCACATATCTCATATTGAGTAAATTACAGACAAGCACACTCACTCTAGGGACGGGCGCTAGACTAGACAGGGACTAGGACCCACATGGTCAGAACCCACACATCAGTGTATCCGTAACGGCATAAGAGACAAAAATACGAAAGAGAGTTGGGAACATGCTTGTGGCTCTGGCTGAAATCGGGGAAGGAAAGACTAAAATTTGCTGCAGCTCAGCTAGAAATTAACTTGGACGTGGTTTAAATTTTAAGAAAAATATATATAGTCGGTGCGTTCCTCCCTTTCCATCATACAAATCTTGAAATCAGCGCCACAGATTTAAACATCTCCAAGGTAAGGCTGGCTTCATTTGAATTTCTTTTTGCCTCTTCATTGTGCTGCTTCCTCAGTATCAAAGTTCATCGCCTCATTTGTTGTTTTGTGGTGTACATTTTACTTATTGAGCAGTGGAGTTTTGTACAGCCTAGGCAGAGATTAAGACAAATTCTGATAAGGACTGGAAGTTGACTCTCAGCATTAAGGAGGATTAATGTTTAGCTCTGTGTGGCAGGGGCCTTCTCAGTAGCTGTGTTTACGCAGTGTTGCAGTCCCTGCATTAATCCAAAATTAGTATAAAAGATCAGCTGTGGCCACTGAGGCAAACCTTCACAGGGCTTAGACCAGTAATCAAGTCTCACTTTGGGACAATGAGTGCCTGGAAGGTCAATGAGAGGCTTGGGCTGAAGGGACGAAGAGATTGAGATGGGGGGGGGTGGAGTGAGAGACTTTTGGTGGCCACATGGTTTAATTTAGGTGAGATCCACACACACATACACACTCCCAGGCTTTGCTCCCTCAGCCTGTACCTTCTCTTCTTTATGATGGGCGTTCATGACTATGATTTGTTTTAGTTAGTGCGGCAGAGGACATTAGTGTTTATAATTAGACACTTAAAAGACATTTCTTCCTTTTTCTCGAAACCAGTCTGAAATCTTATACATGTATTTGATGTCCCATGAGTTTACATTTCAGCGCAGGACGTATTAGCTCTGTCACATAATTATAATGTGTGCTGAGGGATTATGATAATAAATAGTAAGAGACTATCTAGCTGCTTGTAGCCTATAGGACAACATCTCCAGTTCCAACACAAACCAACACTCAGCAGGGTTGGTAGGAGGATTGGAGGAGATGGCTCAGCTCTGACAGTCTTTTACAGGAAAGTAAGAGTGTGTCAAATAGAAAACAAGCAGTATAAATATCATCAGTGAATTTTTCCACTTCAAAAGTAGTCCTGGCCAACACGAGAGGGAGCGCTGCAGAATTCAGCTAAGAAAATAGAATAAAGGAAATATAGCCCGGTATAAACCACAGGCCTTGGATGATGGACATTCACAAAACTGTTGATATCTGCATTATTTTGTATTTTCAAACCACTTACATAGAGAGCTGGCACAATCGGACATGCTCCCAAAAGGAGACAATTTTATTGACATTTTAAATAAGGCTCACCATACGCGTAGTGTTATAATCTGTCCAACAGAATGTCTCCACGGCAGCAAAAGAGGTCAGGGGAACTTGTCCTTGTAAATACTTTCCAAACTACATCAATAAAGTTCTTTAGTAATTCATTCATGGAGTTTTTACAGTGCCCAGGCAAATTACAGTGCCCTTGAACAAAAAACATCAAATCATCTCCTTAATCAACTTCTTGGCATGTGCCAATCCTGAACTTTTCCACAGTAGTCCCACCATATCTGTCATGTGTACACGTGTTAACAACAGACAAACTACAAATGAGGGGGTAACAGCACAAAAAAAACAACAGCAACAAAGCCAAATGATAATTTAGGGCATTTGCACCACATTGTGGTGGAAGCCGTTTTCTTCTTGTGCCAGCAGGGTACCAGCGAACCCCCCAACCCCAGCCACCCACATCTTCTGCTAAGATTAGACAAATTAAACACCATTATTCACGTCACTCCCGCAGCTGTCCTTTTAAGTGGTTCTACGTTAACTATCATAATGGTTTGCTAAGAAAGCCACAGTCTTCTCCTTAATTTACAGTATAAAAAAAAGTCCTTTTGGCCAAGTCTCGGTGGGATTTTTCTTCTCTTCTGCCTTAGGTTGAAGAGGAAAATAGTTTTTCTTTACCCTGTAGTTTCTACTGCTTGACATGAATTTCTATTATATTGAATATTTTTAGACAGTATCTAAAATTCATAGTTAAACTAAACAGGTCATGTTAAGTTTGGGGAATTTACTTAATTTGGCCCAAGCATCAAAGGCGGTACGAATACCTATTGAAACGCAACCGTTTCTTCTTCTTCTACTACTTTTTATGCCAAATGAATCTCATTTTTGAGGGACTGTCCATGCCCCAGAACTCATGAGGTAAGGGAATGTGAAAAATGTTGTATTTTTATGGGGGAAAAAATGCCTCCACAGCGCCACCTTTTGTGGGAGCCCCATACTGCAGTTCATAGACATTAATGAGTAATATCCCACTCGAAAAACCATCTTGGAGCCCTGCCATAAACCCAACAGGAAGTCAGTCATATTAGTTCATTGACACCATTTTGGCATTTTACACTACATTTTAATAAACTCCTACAGATTTCGTCATACAGGTCTGAAATTGGAACACATGTAACGTGCCATGCTGTACAAAAAAAGCTTCTTAGACCCCTTGGCTACATCAAACAGGAATTCGGCCATTTTGATTTGAAATCCAGTTTTAGGACGATTTTGGACTTTTTTTTAGGCCTTATATTTCAATGAACTACAGATTTTAATATATCACTCTGAAACTTGGTCAGTATAAGCATACAGCCCTTGTCATTAAAAGTTAGTCAAAATTTTACTTTTTGTCAAAATTCGTGGCCACGGTGGTTGCTGGAATTGTGTTGTGTCACCATTTCATAGAAAGTTCTTAATTTGATCTTTGACCTATTACTTTGAACTTTTTAGCCACTTCATGATGACAAGGCTTTACGTTTTTGATGGAGGGTGTGTCCGTAGCAGCGTCACAAATTTAGGAAACACGCTATGACCACAGTTTTGATATGTCAACCGAAAGCCTTAAGATTTACAGGGTTTAATCACTGTTGTGCCCTGAACATATCTATATGCCTCTAACCTTTCAATGCCATAACCCCACCCAATGAGAACAGGAAGTGATACATTTTACTCTTTGACTTACTTCTTCTGAACAATTACCCCATTCACTTGAAAGTTTGTCTACCTACTTAAATTATGTTTGTTGACTATACACATCCATGGTGAATGTTGATGCTTCACCATTGAACAGGAAGTCATTATAACTGGCACATACAACATCTCATCTTCAACAAAGTTGACATGTTTCATGATCGTCCCACATTGAACTGATGTTACACTAAATTTTCTCATATCGCCATAGCTACGCCTATGCTATGGTGATGTGAGGACTCCAGACTCCGCCATGAGACAGAAGTTGTTTTTACTTTGTACTGCATTATCCTACAACACTCATATTTGATGTGATTGATGGTGGTCCCAATCTGAACACATTTAAACATTACTATCAATGATCATGAGCCCATAATCACAGGGCCACCTGATAACTACTTGGAGGAACCCATCTATACTTCCTTCGAGTGCCGTCCCCAATGAGGTGGGGGGCTGAATGCCTTGCAGGCCTGAACACCGCCAAGTTGCAAGGGCAGTTAATCATTGCTTGCAGCTTTGATTAAATATTGCTCCTTCTTTTAATGCAGCATTTGATTTTCTAAAATCACTATGGAAGAAAAACCTTGTAAATTATTTTTAAGTAAAGTCAGCTGTGTCACTGGCCATCCCCATATACTTTTTTTTTTATCATTTACAAGGAGACATTCCAGGGTTTGTCTCCTTTCAAGGGGAAGACTATTTTATATCTGCCAGACACACATTTGCCCATACGATTCTAATGTAGTCTCAAGTGGGGTAAAAGCCCTTTTATTCTCCCGGCTGTGTTCCCACAACCTGATAATGGATGTGGTATTGGCCAGGGGCCCTTGAACTGAGGAAGTCCGGTGATGGATAACCTAGTTTTCAGACCCATCATCACTGTACAGCATGTGCCTTGTATGTGTAGTAAAATACCCCCCAACCCACAGTGAGCATGCTCCCAACGCAGAATCAAGGAAGGGATATTAGGTGATGTTGTGCAAGCTGAATTTCAGTTGTAAAGACTGACATGAACAATGCCATAAAGAGTCAGTTTTTAATTATGTCATCTATTTAATGAGCTTGACAAGTGAATTAATTTGAATTAAGACTATACATCAGTGCAACTTGAGGCTAGACACTAAGCCAAAAGACTGCAGGTGTTGTTTTTTTTCAAAAACTGATGATTATCGTATTTCTATTATCGTGAAATGGTTATAAAATGTAAGAAATCATGACAAACACTAAAAACTTTCTTTCCAAAGCAGACCTGTGATTAAATGTCAATCCCCATGATTAAGGACTGATAACCATGAACACAACTCTGAAATAGCAGGTTTATACGATGAGCTTCACAAATATGTTTTTTAATTCATTGAATATTTATATCCAGAAACCAAACATAATAAAGTCTCTGACATTAAATGCCAAAAATGGCCATTTTTAGTTCAGTACAGATGTCAAGAAAAAAATTTAAATTTCTTCAAAGAAAAGGTATACAGACGAGATGTAACAATTACCAAAACAAAACCCACCAATGGCAGATGCCTCTTGTGGTTGCCAACTTAATTCACTTAATTCTACAGATGATCTCAATGTAAGAAAATATAAAATTATGTGCCCAAAATTAATTCTGAGATTTTAGGCAAAGTATGCAGATTTTTCACTTGCATAATGGCTGCGAAATCATACTGTAAAAAACCTTAACTGTGTGTGAAAGAACTGTCTAACTTGCTTTTACTATAGTATCTACAGCGATGTGTCGTACTCTATGAGATCATCATATGTTCATGGCATCACTGTCCTGTGAGATCCATGTGTGTTTGAAAGTGTACTTTTCATGAGCTCAGGAAAACAGCTTTTTTTTTTCGTGTTGTGACACTTAATGTTCCAGCAAATTCAAGAGAGTTGTCTTTTGTCAAGGAGAATGAGAACTTTCTAAACCCATTAAAGAGCAATTAAACGCTCACTTTATCTGTTAAAATAAAACTCAGAAGCAATGTATTTGGAGATACATGGTTTTCACTCAAATTGTACTCTGAGAAGTAACCACAGGCTAAAGCTGTCCCTGCTATTTTTACCAATGAGATGTAATGGATTAGAATTATAAAGCTGCGCAAAGTAGAAAAACTTAAATAAACTACGAGGCCCTCAGATTTGTCCTTAAGAAATGCACTTAAATAGATTTTCTGGGATTCCAGCACTAATCATCTTGCATATCTTGATTAACTGCAACATACTGAAGAAATAGAGAGTATACTGCGATGAGGTTCCATCCATTTGTTTTTATATGAAGCACATTTTTAAATGGGAGAACTACTGTTAATACAAACGTTAAGATTGCAGGGAAAAATCCATATGCAGTCTGACGAACAGGGAAATGCTGTCAACTTGATCCAAAGAAATAAATGCTGAGGAAAATTTAAGAATTCAAATAAAAGATGATGGACATGTCACCTGTCCAGGGTGTACCCTGCCTCTCTAGCACAATGGCAGCTGGGATAGACTCCACTTTTTTATTGCAACTCTGTGCTTATCTGTGCTAGCCTCCTAATATTTCCATAAAGTGGAACATCAGTTTAAAAACTGTCTTCAGTCGAGCTTTACCTTTAGCCTTCTCCACAAACACGCTTGCTTCAGTGAAGAATCAGGTAGAGAGCAACTACTTTGCAGCTGTAATTTCATGAACATAAAGGTAGTAAGCCAGCATGCTGCACATCATTTTACCATGTGGATTTTTTGGAACATGAAAGAGATTCAAAGGCTTTCCTTACAGAAGAAGGAGCAGTATATCATTGTATCATGAGGCCTGAATAAAATGCAGGGTTGACACATGTTCAGCACTGTGCTGCAGCATTGTTAAGGTTGGAACAGCAAAATGTTTACATGTTACTATTATAAAATAGTATTAACAAGCAATTCAGCTGTATAAACAGTGATCACTCTGATATTTGAGTTGTGTCAGCAAGACCACAGGACACAGAGCATTGTTACACGATCACATCGCTATGATTTGAGTCTGTGTGTTCTCACCAAAAACAGCTTTTGGAAAGCCCATCCACTGTTTGAGCAAGTTTCTGGTGTAATAACCAACACCATCTCTGCAGGAGCCAGGCGAAGCCTGCTTCCACTCGTCTGCTCCCAACATTATTATTTTCTATGAGTCTTGCATATCAACCTCAAATCCAGCAGTGGGGAGCTACACATTACTTTCTCACAGAGGGTAAAAATGAGCAGCAGATTGAGATTGTATGTCTATAAAAATAGTGACAGAGTGGCCCATGCCTCATGTGAAACATGATCACTTTGTCTACAAGCTGCGTACTTGAGCTCAGCTCACTGAAACACCCTTCAGTTTGAGTTTCAGATTTACTGGTGGATTATTACTCCAGGGCAAGCATCCTTAGCAAAGAACTAATGATTATTGCACTTTCAAGTCATTTTATAGAATGGATACTGTGGCGCTTGTGAAAAAATGTGAAAAAGCAAAACTGCATGTTATGGTGGATATTTCTGGTTTCCAGCTCAAACTCTGCATACATGTTCCTGTTGTTGTCTTTTCATAAACACAGAGGAATAGTGGTCGGAAAGTCTCAATTTTGTTTTCCTATTTTGCAGCACTGAACTGGGTGATTAGTTCAATTAAGTTAAAAGCAATGGCACACAATTTGAGAACAGCTGTACGACTCACCATACAGCACGAGTCTTTTTGTCCCTGAGTGTCTCAAGGAGCTGCAGAGGGCTGTTTCTCATCCTTACTGTGATGAGTTATGCCTGACACAGCTTACAGTACAGTTAAAAGCGGCAGCATACACGACAAGAAAGAAGAAAAAATGATGTGCTTCGCATTCACATGTTTTGCATTTCTTGCTGGGAGAGGGTGACATTTAATTTCTTACCCAAGTCATCTCCAAAGGGCTCATTCAATTTGCACTCCAAGCTGTTATTAATCATCTTTCCCCTCTCATTTTTTCACTCCATGGACTAAATGCCAGAACATTTGCTGTATGATTGTTTTTTGAAAGCAAAACTTTTGGGGGTAAAGATTGAAAAGAAAACTGAAAAAAAAAATCGGTACATTATGAAGATGGAATTTACTACCATACACAAGCAGCATTTTCTCATGTCTATCAGTTAGTTTGTGTTGATGGTATGTCAGGATAGGTCTTTAACTTTTTAGAGGGTTATGACTAGGTAATGACTATGACTGCAAAGACAGAATTTGTAACAAATTATGTTACAAATACTTAAAAATTAAGTAGTTCAGTGTGTGGTACATGATTACAAAGGCTGGACTGACATATCTTTTACAGTAAGGTAATTAATGTGTTGAAAATTCCATTGATCACAATGCAATTATCTGTAATGCAGTTAAATGTCTTTCACCAATAACTTACATTTCTTTGACCACCATTTTGAGGGCTTCCTACAGAAACAACTGGTGAGCAGGTCGACTCACGTAGGCACAAGGACTGTCAATTTTTCTTGTCTGAAGTGGGGAAATGTCAATCATCAGTAATGTTTTTTCAAATTTAAAAATGACACCATCTTAGTGCGTCTGACCATAAGATGTAGAGAGTAATGCAGACTGTTAGAAGTAGTTAGCATTGTGATCCTATCCTGTCCCGTTCTTTGGTGATAAGAGCTCAAAGCTATGATAGCTTGCCCTACTCACAGTAATGTAAAACGCTGGCTTATATTCTGATTCCGCTCTGGAATTTGCCTCAAGTATGCTGAAATTTTTAAACTTGTGTACAGATTTTGGAGAGATTGCAGCTTGTGGAAGTCGAATAAACGACAAAGCAAACATGCTAACTACTTTTTTACAAGTAAAAACCTAGGTTGTTTTTAGCCTACATTGGTATTGAAATACTGTGTAACTGTGCAACATACTGAGTGTGCACCTTAAACACTGGCAAATATACTGTACATCAGGCAGATCTTTATGTCACAGCAGTTTCCATTCATACAAATATTTTCACAAATTGAAGACTAAGGGAAAACGTCTGTGTTAAATACAGAATCATTGATCAAATGCATGGTGTTTATGATGATTGTTAACTTTAGAGAGCCTGTGTTACTCTAATTATTTTGTACTACAAGAGCAGGTTTACATTCTTTAATACATGTTATTTATCTCATACAGTACATTGGTGTTGCACCTTTTATCACCTTCACCACAAATGCCCTGTATTAGCTTCTGTTTTTAAGACCACCACTGAGGAGGGTCCAGATGGCCTTGTTTTGATAATTATGGTCAGAAATGATAAGGTGCAACACAGCTATTGATCTTTTATTTGATGTGTGCCAAAGAAGCCAAATGTGTTTAATGGTAATGTCAGTATGTAAAAGAGGAAAAGCCTCTTCTACAAACAAGGCTTTTCAGGAAGCTCTGGAGCAGTTACTTTATTTGGAGGTTTTTTTCACCCTGTAGAACTCTAATGAGCACAAAAAGCTAAATATCTCACTGAAGGTACAGTTAAAAACCCCAAAAAGTACTATGTCTTCTTAAAGTCTAGATATTAGTCTGTTTTTTAAAACTCTGTTTTACTGCTTTAGCTGCTGAATGATCCACTTTGTTTTAGCTGTAACTTTTAAAATGTTTTGAACGAGTTTATAACCGACGACACACCCCAAAGTAGACAGGACTGACGCAGCATAAATATTGAAACACGACTGTGTAGTATGGGTTGCATTACTGAAGCAGCGAGCACTGAGCATAAGAAGCCGTTTCCACTCATGGCCAAAAAGGTAAAGATACTTTTCGTGCTTTCATAAAGTTTGAGAACATTTTGCGAGTTCAGTTCAAATTCAAGCTTCAAAAACACTTGATCCTACAGTTTTGTTTTAAGCCCTCCCCATCTGCAAAACAAGACAACATTCAATCTCCACACTGCAAGTTTGCTACGCAGGTTTTCAGTTTTAAAAAAGCATAGTATCTTCTAAACCCAATCAGAGATTAGCAGGGTGACATCAGTATTCCCCACACATTCTTGCAGGCATTCCTAATCTCAGTCTTAATCTTAATCTCCCCATGACCAGAAAACAGTTTTTCATGTATAACATTTGTAAAGTGCCACTTTGACATGCTGCTGAATTTAAAAACAATACAATTTTCCAAAAATATTTACATGAAATGCATCTTTTTTTAAAAATAAGACATTACAATACTGTCAATGCTAAAAAAGCAACTTCTCCTTAAATAACTATGGTTTTGCTGTCTGCACTTCTATATTTAAGTGTTGTGGTCATGCATGATCCATTGTGGGCTCAGCCAGGCACCCGTTATGCCAAAGCTTTGGCCAAACTGACATATCAAGCAACTGGCATTCCCTGTTGCCATGAGAGTTTCTCCACTCTGGCCACAATTTGCTTACACTGTGTTCACCACTAACAGCCTTTGCAATGTAATCCTTATCCTTACGTACAATGTGTGGGATAACTTTTCTCATTTGTTCACGAAATTAGCAACTGTGCATTTTTTGTGAATTTGAAAAAAAATTGTTTTTAATTGTAAATTTGCACCAAAAGTAAAATGTTTTATCTCAGTTTTACTGGCAGAATATGTTGATTTTCCAGCCTCCATCTGGGATCTGTTGATGGGTGACCTTCTTTCAGCAAAGGGTCTGTTTTGCAGTACTGTAAAGGTTGTGCTGATATACCACAGCAGCTGGGTAGTGACTTTGGCATTTATTGAAGTCAACATTATATTGGCATGTGGTTCTGGGTTGTATCGGCAGACCACAAAAGTGAAAAAAGAAATGAATATTGCACATTTCTGACGTTCTTAAGTTGTCCATAAGGAAAATACCCACATGTGCAGTGTGTAAATAAATGACACAGAAATATCTGAGTTTCCAACCTCTGCCAAGTAACATAACACTAGGCATAATAGCAGAGATAAACTGAGAGTTCTGGTTACCCTTGCAGTCCTACAAGCAATGGAAGAAGTTTCTTACCACCAATGCTGTACACCATGTCCCTGCACTACACTTCTATCCATTAACACTATGTGCACCCCGTGTGTGCATTCAATTTGGGAGAGAAATGAGAGGCAGATGAGACTTGTAGCTGCTCCCCTCGCAGTCAGCAGAGACCCTGTTGGAAAGGAAATTTGTCTGACTAGAATCCCCCCAATGGGGGAGAGCTCGTGGGTCAGAAGCTTTCAAGTTGAGGCGAGCAGACACTTCTATGAGTTTGTGATGAAAACCGTGTGATCCATCATCGCTGGCACGTTCTTCTGCTAGGGGACTGGGAGCACGCTGGGAGCTCCCACAGGCCTCCACTTGATCGCAGTTAAGCTGAGATACATGGGGCACCAAAGATATTACTCATTATGAAAATGCAGGGAAACCTGAGATAAGCTTCCACATTATATGATTAAAGTACAGTATGTCACAGAGTCTCCCATCGAACGTCACCTTGCATTTTATTAGTTTACTCTCACAAAGATTCTTTGAAGTTTGGCAACATGGTTGAAATGGATGTAAGTACTACGAGTAATATTTGTGTATGGGAAAACAAGACTTATCAAATCAAAAGGCAAAACATTTTGTTGATCTACATTCCATACGAGCACTGTGAAGCAATTAAAAACAATGTATTGTGATTAATTGCACGAGGCTGTGTAGTCAGTATTGATCATTAATCATTAAACATAATTCAGTCCCAAATCTATTTAATTTTCTGATCTATCAACACATTCTCATCTCCGACTCGTCATATAATGAACCTTGGTCAAGAGCTTTCCATGTCGTTTTCAAGATGTAGGAAACCCCTTTACCATCACTTTCTGATGCACAGGGAACAGCTCTACAGCAGCATATCACCAGTTATCCTTCTGTAGTAAGTGATGCACTGCCTGAGTCAATACTAGATGGTACACAATCGGCTAACCGTAACTCTACAGTTAATTTTGAGTTGATTGAGTTAAGTTTGATTGTTCTTTTTAATCGCACATTACAGTACCAGCTTGTTTAACTCGTGGCAGCAGTCGCTAGCAGCTGCATTCCCAGTTACAGCCATGCCTGAGCAGCTGCTGCTGTCTGTGACCACTGCTACAGCCTTAGTGGAAGTTTTGAGTTTAGCCTGCTTGTTATAATGTTGCTTGTATGTATGTACACTGGTGAAAACTAAACTCATTGAATCAAAGCGCAGAGAGCACGTCTTCCTCCTAATATGTGCTGCAACCAGCAAAGACCTCAGTGCTACATCTCCAGCATCAGTTAGAGTGAACTATAGATCAGAATTCTAACAGCCATTTACATAATGGTAATTATTTTAACTTTAAATATTATTTAGGAAAAAAAAAATTTACTTTGCACTACAGCACTACTCCATTGCGAATTATATTGTAGTGGGCAGCATCAGACCAGGTGCTGAGAAGTTGTGCTTTAGAAAGAGAAGAATCCCCATAAAAGCTTAGCTCATAAAACCGTAAGTGCTTTATTTAAAGTAGTCATCCACAATAGCTTTCCCCTGAATCTTTTTCCAAACAAAAGCTATTCTTAAACAGTGGTACTATCTTGTCTTACACCAGAGCTAATGTGACCTCCCACTTGCCAAGCCAGTATGAAGACAGCTAGGTAGCAACATCCCTCTGTTCTGGAGCCAAGGCAAGTCTGGCTCTGATTACCATGGGAGCTACTGCCTCTGCCTGAGAAAAATGCTGCTGGTTTAAAATAAATGTTATTGTTTGTCACAGGAAACCAATCTGATTACTGTTTCTTCTCTCATGTGCACACTTAACGCCGCACACCGGGCTGTATTTACGCATGTGGTTTTCATTCAGCCACCCCATCGAGGGGGGAAACGGACACCTCGCATTTTCATCTTTATTAAGTCACACTTTGGGGAAGGTTAAAGTGGGGGTTGTTTACACAAAGTATTTGGCAGTCTTTGGAAGACAATCTGTCTGCTCACATCAAACAATAGACTGAGATTCTCAGCGGTGGCAGCAGCAGCAGAGCCTCAGAAGTGGGCAGGGGAGACTGAGAACGACGACTCCTCTTTTAGTTGTGACGTCTGTGTTTGCTCAACTTGACAGCAAAAGTGAGGAGCTGTTAAAGTGCGGTGTGAAGCTATTTTGGGCTCAGCAAGAATTGGCCATTTTGACAGTATCATTTCACACTGGTTGTGTGTATTGTTTCAGCAGCAAAGTGGATGTGTGTCTCATCAAATGCAGCACATAGCTGATTGAAAATAGCACTTGCAGAGGTTCTACCTCTTTCACACTGCCTTGTATCACTCTTTCTCAATCTGTGTCCCATCCCGCCGGAGATTAATGAAACACACACTAAAAGCAGAGCAAGAGAAAAAAAATTGTCCCTGTAAAAAACAGAATAAAAGGCTTAATAGGCATCTGGGAGGAAAGCTGAGAAACCAAAAAGACCCGTCAGGAGGGTCTGCCAAGGCTTAGAAGTCAGACTGTTTGTTTTGCTTCGTATGTCGACGCGGCCTCTCCGTTGCTCCCAGTGTGGTTCTGTCCTGCTATTATTCTCCATCAGGCTGCATCACATAAACTTTACGTCTCCTCTCTACTTCACGCCCAGAAAACCAATACCACACACCTCCCACTGGAAAAAAAAAAAAAAAAAAAAAAAACTCAATATGTAAATGTTGTGAAAGGAGCCAATTAGGAAATTTATCTTGTTTGGAGGGCTCGTAATAGTTTAATTCCAAAAACATGTTTTCTGCCTCCCTGGTAATGTGTCACATGTGCGGCTGTGGTTTTCTGGAGAGCCGGGGTGGGCGAGCAGTGAAAGGGGGAGGGGGAGTTTGAACGTGCTTGGTGGTAAACATTTGTTTATGTTTTCCCCCTGGTGCATCATTTCAAAGGGCAGCATGCATGTCCCATCGTGGTCTTCACATCTTCCGTCGATTAGAAACACGTTGCCGTGCACTTTTTATGCTAAACTGTCAAACCAACAATCATGTCATGTGTGAGAGACAGAGAGAGAGACGTATGTGATGCACTGTC
Organism: Odontesthes bonariensis; assembly: GCF_027942865.1. NCBI lineage: Eukaryota > Metazoa > Chordata > Actinopteri > Atheriniformes > Atherinopsidae > Odontesthes > Odontesthes bonariensis. The sequence goes on from NC_134518.1 coordinate 28,885,123, forward strand.
TTTTTTAAGAAAAAATAACTTAGGCATTTAATCAGGGAGACACTAGCTCATTTGGTTTCACTGAAATCCACAAGCCCCCGTCCTGATTTGCAGAGATAGATTGCTTTGCGGGACCCCCCACTCCCACTGTAAAGGAAAAAACTGCTGCGTGTGAGGTTGTTTGTGCTTTTGAAGATAATCTTTTCCTAGGTTTCCTAGAATTATTTGTATTTCTACCTCTACCCTCACAATTCGAGGCAGGAAGGATTAATAGCTAAAGGTAATTGTCCTCACAAGTTGATGAAAGAGGCAATACAGCATGTGTGTTTTCTATACCTATTTATTTTCTACTTCCGCTGTGCTGAGCTGGAGCATGTGGCCAACAAGACTCTGCCTTTAATTGTTCCCATCACACAGCTGAGGCGCACAACCCGAGCAATGACAAGCAATGTCCTTGAATGGACCTCCAACCATAAAACCTGAAGAACAAACTCACTCATTTCTTTTTAATTTCCTCCTAAGTAAACCCATTTCATGGGGAAATCACACATTTCCTTACTTTATTGAATTGTAAAACACCGACTCGAGATTTTAGCATTTCATTTGTTAATGTGTCTCTATCTCCTCTAAATGGAATACAGTCAGTTTGAACAACTTTTAAATTAAATTAGGATTTTTGCAAATGTCACATTCAGAGGGAATGACATTTATTCAAGTCCTAAAAATGGGCATGGACAAGGTTTTCATTAAAAAGCAGAAAGTAATTTGCTGTGGTGAAGAATGAAATAAAGAAACAGAACAATGTGGATTCCTCTCCACCCTACCCCTATTATGGGTTCTTTTAAATAATGACGGAACAACAGAAATGCAAAACCTTTGTCATCTTACAGTCATCCGGCAAGATTTAATTACCATTTGGAAGATGTAATTAAGCATTTGGCCAATGCATTTATGATACTTGTGCTGTTAACTGCCAGTGCAATTACATGAAAAATCTGTGGTATTGCAGTAATGAAAAAGCAGAATTAAAATGTGCCTTGGGTGTGACACTGAATTATTTGTTTTGTACAAGAAAAATAAAATACAAAATTAGGTTGATGAAGTCTGTGTGGACTTTTTGGGATATGTGCTCAAGTATTTTAAACATTGCCAATTAATATTAAGTATATTTAGCACTTTATATTGTCATCATTCTTTGATTTTACAGACAAAATAGCAGCAACTTATTTTGCACGCACTATCAAACTGTCCCTGAAACTGAAGTAGTATTTACAGACCTTATCATAGGCATTATAGTTATTCTAATCTAGAGTTACTCTCTTTCACTTTTATTGTATTTCAGCAAATTTCAAATCATCCCAAATTCCAATCCCAATCTGCATGCATCTAAAGAAGTGGATCGTTTTCTGATACACAAAAATGAACTAAATGTATATTATTACAACATTGTCCCTGTCATGTTATCTTCAGTTTGTATATGAATTTCTGGAGATGGTGAATATGAGACTGACCAGGTGTAATCCATGTGAACTCCCGGTAGCCGACATTAGTGAGGCAGCGGGCAGCACAGGGTGAACACGGTGCTTGGCAGGGTAAGGCCTTATCACTGCTTTAATTTTTCTCCCCAAGGTGAGCTGGGAAGAGATCAGTGGCACTAAACCCTGGGAATTACCCTAGATATTGGCCCCCTGTGCTCTGCAAATGAAATCCTGCCGTCGACAGGAAGAACATGGTGGTTAACACTCTGGAAATCAGTTTTTGTGCAGACCACAGCTGGCGCAAAGGGACAAGGGAAAGCAGAAGAGAAAGTAAGAAGGGAGAAAAGAGGAAAGGGGGAAGGGAAGCTAAAATAATAATAAAAAAAGCATAACTCATAAAGAGAAAAATCAGAGGGAGATGGCTTTTGTCGGTATATTTGTTCTTTAGAATAAGTACTTACAGACTGTATATTTTTAAGATTTGCCATAAAGCAAGTTATTTGCTAAGTATGGTGAGTCGTTCTGGAAGGAAAGACAAATCAAGGCATGGTAGGCCTACGGAGGCATGTAACAAATGAAAAACATGAAATATTGGTTGCTGGCAGTAATAGATTGTGCATGTACTGACCAAACCAGTGGTGAAACCAGAACCAATGTCCAGCTGTCTGAGGGTCTGGGCAGGGGTCTTGGGGCCATGCGGACTGGGTGTGTGATGAGACTGAAGTCAGTCACTGCGATCATACCCTATACAGACTTCAAGCTGACCAGCTGTCAGGCCTGTGTTTGCTTTCACAACTACAAACACTGCAGCATTTGTTCTTTTTATCTTTAATCTTTTTTTTTTCATTTAGTTGTAACATGTCTACTTTTATTCAGCCACCAGCAGTTGGACTCAGTCCAACCTTCTGTTGCTAACAGCAACCATAAAGTGTGAGCTGAATGGTTGCTTAACCCATAGTTACATCTACCATTTTCTTACATCTGTGCAAATGTTGACAGGCATTATTATCTTCTCTCCAAATACCCTTGTTGTTATTTTGTGTACTGATTTTACCAAAGCTGTCTTGTTATTGTTTATTTGTGATTAGGTAGTACTCCATTTTTCTGTGAACACTTTACGTCTAAATTAGCAGTAATTCTGTCTGTCAATATTTTACCCGTTGAACATTTTAAGTGGCCTTACAGTAAACTTGTTGTTGGGCTGCCTGTTAAATATTTTACAACTCTTATTTGGTAATCATCTTTCTCTGAACACTGATTTTAAAGGTGGACAGAGCTGATTCCACAGGAGATGTTTTAAGTGGAGATCATAATACTTTTTTCGCATGCAGACTGCCAATGTAAAACAATTTGTTTCATCAATTTAAGGCGGAAATCCGAAATGAACCTCAACTTTTTCAAGCAAAACCAACAAAAAAAAAATTAAATAAAAATGTGCATTTTGTCTCGATGTAGAAAGAAGTTATGCAGTGGAGGACCCTCCGCTCTAAACTGCCCTGATTCTGAAGCAAACTTTGGTGTTGTTGGGGACTGCAGTGGTCCTGAGCTGTCAATCAATCCTCCAAACCCTAAGGCATGCATTTCTCCCTTAAAAGACAGTTTGATGTGTATTTAGATATACATTATATGATATTATATGATTATGGGACAATTAATTTTTTCAACAGTTTGGTTTGATTCAGTGCAGTTTGATGCAGGCTGACACTTTGATATAGATAGTCATTTTCTTTTGTTGATAGAATGTATATATGAGGCAAATAATAATTGATCAATTAATTCAGGATATTAATTAAAAACAAGGGAATTACAGTATTTTTGTTACCTCATGGAGCAGGATTGTGCAGAAGCTGTGTAAAGATGCATGCACAGTGCCGCAGGACTGTTTCAACTCCAGTGGAAATTGTTATGCCTCATCATTTTACATTTTTTCCAACTCTGTAATTAAGTCTGTGCATGGAGAGTGTCTTTGCACTGCACGTTGTTTAATCTAGGACCCTGCATAAGCTTGTTGGTCTCATTTTAGAGAGTGAATGTGCCTGCAAGTTATTCAATTTTGAAATGCATCAGTCAGCCGTTTACACAGCTGTAGATTGTACCATTTCAATTATTATTTTCATAAAATGCACAAGCAGTTGTCCATACAACAAACCTCTGTGTTTAATTCACTGAATTCTCACACAGACTTTTGATAAACCAATAAAGATGTTCTGATTTGATTTGATTTGATTTAAGCACAACAGCCTGTTATTCAGCACACTAAAATAAAGTGACAACCAATTTAATGATATAAAGCTAAAATATCTAAAACTGATAATTTCTCAAAGTCAAAGCTGAGATGTTTACAACAATTGCAACTTAATGTTCTCATACAAATGTGTTGCACTGAGATTTTACATACAATGTGGCTTATAGTTTTGTCCATGTAACATGATTAATGCATTTCTTCTGCATATACAAGGATGGGCATCGCATCCCACTTGCCACAGGCCAGCCTGCAGGATACTGTGTCACGCCATCTCTGTTGTCACAGTTAGAGGCTACAAGTCCAATGATAGTTTTTGAACTAACTATTCATTGTATCCCTCAGAACACCATGGGTAAACCTGCTGCTACTGGCAGTGTGAAAGGGTTTTATACACTTGTTGTAATGGGTATACCCCCATTTGAAAAACCTATATCAACCCATTACTTCTGGTGTAAAAACTGTATAAGTCGTGGAGGAAAAACTCTTCAATATCTACATCCTTACTGTGGTGTTGTTGTTGCTTGTGCTAGCTGTGTTAGCATCCAGGGATTCACCGTGATGTCCCATCAGGTAAGTTTTCAGATCAGTTTTGTTACCTCTCGACTTTATCAATGCTCAACAGACTTTTGTACGATATTTGTTTTCTTTGATAGAAGAAATCCAATTGATTTTCAGATTTTAGGAGTAACGGTGCATTGTAAACCACATCAGCACTGGCGTCAGAGATTTTTTCTGTTTACATTGCAAGCAACTATATTTATATATTTATATGCTTCTTTCATTGCTGGATCTGAGTGGAAGATCTTGGGGGCTGATATACAATCTAAGCGGTGTATAAACCCACTCAAGAATCTGTAGAAAAAAACGTATGCCAACAGATTTTAACATTAGAATCAGGTCATCGACAGGTCTATGACACAACATATACAATCAAGGGGTCAGCTTACCATTGTAATTATATCTTTAATATTAAAATCAGATTCAGATATGTATTAGTTCATCTTTATACAATTCAAATTCAGTTTTTAAAGGGGAGAATGGCCAACCTTCTCTGATTAAAGTTAATTAATATTCTTTCACTTTCATATATCTTTATCAGACTTGATTGAAATGCAATGTTAATCATGATATTTGAATATATGGTATGAAATGTCCTCCGTATTTCAGATAAAGAGTGAACCTGTTATATGATAATGTAATCTTTTAAGCAGTTAGCACAGAATTGCAGCTAATGACCTGGAAAGTCAATTATCAACAACTCTTCTGACCAACAAGCTGACACCACGAGAAGAAACTGTATATGTTGTTACATTTCAACACTCACTTGAGTCAGTCTCAGTTTCTCTGTCTTACAAGTATACACAAATACACACCCATTCACACACCGTGCATATACACACACATCATCACCCCTATCCTTTGCACAACCCCCACTAATGCCCCCTGACACCAAGATATTATTTATAGGTTCTTATAAGGGTGTAAAACAAGCCCTTCTCTCTTGAGAATAACCCTCTCCATATTTTTCCAAAAATAGCAGGTGCACAACCACTTAGCCAGGTTGGACGGATACTGAGCTTCAAAATATATCGAAGGATGTTTACTCATTGCCAGAATGAAAACAGTGCTAATCTCCAATCAAGTCCGAAAAGCAGATAGTTAGCAAGGAGAACCTAAAAATAGCCCAAAGGGCAACACATTCCAGCTATGACTGAGCTTAACTTTGATCTTACTATGCACTGGCCCTTGTGCACTAAAAATGATTAGCACTTCTGTACAGTGATTTAGGACATACCGTATATAGATGAACTTAAAGGACACAACATGATTAGCTTGGGGTATTGGTACACGTTTCAGGGGGATGGAAAATGTGGAGCAGTGCGCGTGTTTGGAAAACTGATTCATTTGGAAACATAGTTACAGCAGAAGCAACAAACGCATGACCTTGGTGATACTCTTGATTTACTGAGGATTTTAAGGTTTACATATTGAGACCAACATAAACAAGCTTTATGTTTGGCTGTCTTGCATTATCAATATCCCTATCCTCTCAATCCAGTATTTTTAAAAGGGCATTTCTTTGAATATATGGGAATGCCTTCTAATAGTGAGTAAAATTTGGGCAATGATTCAGACAATGGAAAATAAAGATAATCCTTCTTCTAAACTCTGCCTAAAAGTACGGATAAAAACCTTGTAAAGATACAGAAAGCCGACCTTAATAACATCAACCACTTTCATAATCCATACATTATCTATGCTTTTGATTGCTTTCTGTGAACATTAAAGCACTTCATGGATTAGGGACAACTATTGTTTGTGAATTTAAAAAAGCAGAGAAACTTCTTTAACATCTTTATGAAAAACTAAACAAGCCCAAATAATTCGTATCTAATTTATGAGTCATTAAATCAGGGTTTTAGCCGGGGTGGAATTTTTACCTTTGATTATTTGTTTATTTGGATATTTATTTCAAATTTTATTCCTGGATCTTTATCGAACCCATGGTTGTTTTTTATGCCTGCTCCCTTAGTTCGTTAAACTGACATTTGTAGATTAACCTACCTAACTGCCACGTGTGACTGCACTTAAATCTAACTTTGTACATAAAAACAGCACAGAGATTAAAATGGTTAAGGTTTAAGATTGTGGTAAATGGAGATAATTAAAACTGTAAATCAAGGATTCTGTCTCAACAAGACTGTCCTCGCCACACTGGCTGTTTGTACAATCTATTCTTATATTTTCATATTTTTCTTATACATCTCATGTCTCATCCCTCTATGGTACCGTGTTGACTTGAGGCAACATGGACTTTTTGACCTTGTAAGAAAAAAAGGAAGCATTTTTGGGGGTGGTCTATACCACCTTAAGAATCTCCTAACCCTTGAGAAACCAATGAAAGTGCAGATTGGTGGTCACATGCTCTACAGGAAGAGATTTTGAACCCTCTTACAGCTCATGCGGCCACATTTCAGATCACCACATTTCCTCTCTCTGAAAGTGTGTTTTTCACCATTTTTCGTCATTCAAATCCCCTCCAAAAAATCTGAACTTCATTCACTGGTGTGTAGAGAAGTATTTTCAATCATTTTAGGAAAACTATAAACATACATTATTTAGTAAATAACAAAAAAGTGTATGTTGCCCTGAGGCAACACTGTACCGTTACGGAATCATTTTTGACCCTGGTGGCCATAATGGTTCAAGTAAAAAGTGCATGAAATCTGTAAGAAAGAATGAAAGATGAAAGATGATTTAAATTAATTATATTAAATAACCCATGTATATATTAATTCAAAATGCATTTGTGTAATATTTGATTCACTTAAAATAAATGTTTTAATACAGGGAATGAATCCGAATGTCTTTTATGGGAAGGCAAAGACATACAAGGCATGGGTTGCTATGCCACCAGATGACAGTGAGGATGAGGATGGTGAGATAAATAGTGATGCTGAGGAAGAGGTGGTGGTGGAATCCCTGCAGGGAGAGAGTGAGGATGAGAGTGAGGATGAGGTTGAAGGTGAAGATGAGGAGACTTCAGGAGTAGACAGTCCTCAGGAAGGCCAGCATGGGGATGGAGGTAGTATAGTAGATTGGTTCGGTGTAGGATAAATATATATATATGTACTAATCAGTTTTTAATGTGTAGAACATTGTACATGATACAATTAAAAGTTTTGTAATGTTAAACATGGCTTAACCAGTTAGTTTCTGCCAGTTTTGATCAACACATATCTTACTGTTCCGTAATGGTAGAATGTTGCCTGAGGGCAACGGCTCATATTTGTAAATGATTTCTAAGAAAGAATTAAATTTATTTTATGTCAGGCACCACAAATATATCTTTGTTTAAGTGTTTTGTTGAATTGGAAAGTGTTTTTAGGAGATTTGATGTATCTTATATGTTATTGGATGAAATATTGTTTTTTGTTCCACGATGGTACAGTGTTGCCTTGAGGCAACAAATTTATAAAACTTTAATAAAATTATTATTTTTTAAAAATTTTGTTGATTTTGTTATAAGAGTCCATTTTAAGCTAGAAAAACCATACAAACATTTTTTTGCCATTGGGATCATAATGCGTACCATAGAGGGATCTCCATACCTGTTTTCACATGAAGAAGTCCACTTTCCACATGTTGCTGATGCTCACATGGCCACAAACGCTCCTATGGAGATCAGGAATGGATAGGGAGAGGCTTCACATCCATTATTAACATCTCACTTTTTTTACTGAGAGCTCTGTGAGTGGTTTGGGTTAGGTGTTAAAGTACATGGTGAAGTTAATGTTCATCGCTTATGAACTACATGGTTAGACGGTTACAAACATCTATATGGGATTATAGATCACAGGGTTATAGATTATGGGGTTTACATATTTGTTTATATATGTTCATGCGTTGTGATTACAGTTCTCTCACATGAACACTGCCCTACAGAAAACAACAGCCTAAAGACAGTTTAACCTTTAACAGTTCACAACAATGAATTATGACACTACTATGTTTTGGACAATTGGAGAAATGTACTTAATATACAATTTCTGGAGAGTCTGGATTAGAAGAAGTCCATGAGAAGCTTCTGATCAATTGCTCACCCAGGAAAAAAGACAATGGTCTTTTTAAAATGCTGTAAATCCTGTTAAAGTGTCAAGACTACGAAGGTTTTGGAAGAAGAGATACTGTATATAAAATATATAATTCTTCCCCCAAATCCAATTGATTTTAAAGTTAAAGACGTTTTCATTCACAACCTTTAACTTCTCTCTTTTTTCTTATCTTTTTGTCTTTAGGGGGAAAACGTAATCATTTTGGTTTGAAATACGCTTATGGGCCATATCTACGGTGGCCAACACGTGCAAATGCGCTGCAAACGCCGAAACAAATCCAACAATAAAATGCTGCAAGAGAAAAATGAGGCAATAACAAAAACCGACCGGAGCACACGCGCTGCAAACCCCAAAACACATGCAAGAAAAAAAACGCTGCAAACTTCAAAACACATGCAAGAAAAAAACGCTGCAAACACCAAAACACAACGGAAGTTCGCCAGGCCACTAGGGGGTCTCGACCTGTGGGATAGGGGATCGACTATGAGAGAGCTACCATATTAATGAAAGAGAAGAAAGTCAAAAGGTACGTTGTCATTTATGTCTTTTTTAAACACTTGGCCGTAATCCTTTACCTTATTATAGCTACATAACTCTGCTGCTCTTCTATAATAAAGTAAAAGATTACAGCCAAGTGTTTAAAAAAGACAGAAATGACAACGTACCTTTTGACTTTCTTCTCTTTCATTAATATGTTAGATCTCCCATAGTCGATCCCCTATCCCACAGGTCGAGACCCCCTAGTGGCCTGGCGAACTTCCGTTGTGTTTTGAAGTTTGCAGCGCGTTTCTCTCTTGCATGTGTTTTGAAGTTTGCAGCGTTTCTCTCTTGCATGTGTTTTGAAGTTTGCAGCGTTTCTCTCTTGCATGTGTTTTGAAGTTTGCAGCGTTTCTCTCTTGCATGTGTTTTGAAGTTTGCAGCGTTTCTGTCTTGCATGTGTTTTGAAGTTTGCAGCGCGTGTGCTCCGGTCGTTTTTGTGATTGCCGCATTTTTCTTTTGCAGCATTTTACTGTTGGATCTGTTTCGCCGTTTGCAGCGCGTTTGCACGTGTCGGCCACCGTACATATCTGATGGTAGGGACAAGAGACCTTTGTGTTTGTTAATGTTTAGAAATCATAAAGGACATAAACCTAAAGTGACTGCTGTGAGATTGAATACTAGCCATTGTGAGCAACCCTGATAGACTTCTTGCGATGATATTGCAGAGAGAGAGCAGTCTTTATTCCCTCTACCCCATTCCTTTTACAGGAAAATGTCAACCTGTACAATCAGCATAACAATGAAGTAAAATGTGATATCACATTTAAATACATTTAAATTTAGAAAATAAATTTAGAAAATAATCTTTTATACTTTTTAAAGATGCTATGGATCCTGTTGACACAAGTGGTGTTGCATTATGCTTCATCTCTGTAAAATTACAAGAAATAATGCCAAAAGGTAATCTAAGAAACAAACACCATGTCCAGTTAGAGATGTAAACAAGAGCATTCTTAACGCTGTCTTTATGTGTTCCACTTTCATAGTTATGTATTTTATGTTGTTGTGTGATTGCTGCTCTGGTGATGCTGAAGGAGGAGCAAATTCAACATTACAGTTCTAAGACATGGATTTACATATTGATACAAAGAGCTGCCACAGTAGACGAAGGACTTACAGTACAAGAAGTGCAAATAACTCTTTCATATTCTACAGATTAACAGTCACTTTAGACTTATTAGCTGTGAAACTGTGCATACATTATGTTGCAAGCTGTACAGTGGTTTGATATTTCTAATGCATGTGGAGTGGAAAGTTGTATTTTCCAAGTGGTTTTGAGGGGTGTTACCTGTACTTTGGCTGCTCAGTGAAGCATTCCACATCTTCTGCCATCTGGCTGACTATGACTGGCATGTGGCCATGCCTTAAAAGCAGGGTTGCTGACTTTTAGGGAGAGTGATGATTGCAGGGTTTTGTCAATGGAAATGGTCAGTTTAGGAAATCATAACATTATAAAAATCAGAAAACGTCATTTTAAAAGATTTTTTTTCAAAGAATGGTAAGATCAAAGTCCCCCTCTGATAAAAATCAAGTTTTTAAACTCTGTTAATGTGCCCAGTGTTTTTTTCCCCTTTCTTTCTCTTTTCCTTTAACTGTGTTACATGACCTATATTGGGCAAAACCAGCGACCAATTCTGCTATAGCTGGGAATTTCTGTTTTGAATCTGCAGAGCACCACCTACAGTCTCAGATAGGTGAGTTAAGACAGCCCATGTGTACAGTGTAACACACTGGAAGAACCAATCTTAACAAAGTGCTGGGCATTACAGCTAATGTGCATGCGCTCTGAGAAACGAGAAGCTAGCGCAAACTTGACAAGAGGTTAGCACAAACTCAGAGGAAAAGACAGCAGAAGCAAGCAAAGACTCTTTGTTAAATTCAGAGTAACACAGGTGAGATTTTAGAGAATTAAAAGTGGGACTTTAAAAAAAGAATATCAAGCAAAAGCCTATAAAAACATGTAAAAGGGTTAAAACAAGACTGTGCTCATTTCACTGCACAGTATTTTTTGCAAAAACATACAGCAGATAGTCTCATAGTGCTATAGTCTGCATATGGAAGATATCCTTCAGTAACCCATCTTTAAACAGACTGCTGCTCGTCTTCAGTGGCTTTGCAGTTTCTCATAAAGAAATATAGATGAGATTACCACAAAATAACAGTCTCCCAATGTTTTCAATGTTTACCATCCTCAGCCTAGTCTGTACACTCAGCCCCAGGTATTATGAATGGAATTTGTTACATGTGTAGTGAAATTAATTCTAAGTGTAATTAGGCTTAAACAGTCGGAATAACATGAACAATGGTGAACATTGAGGTGCTGATAGGCAGCTCTTGTTTTACCTCTGGATAAACAGGCAACGAAGTGCAAAACTATTAGATCATATTATTCAAAACTGTATCAGCTGCATTCATTTATTTTAGGCTTAGATTTACTACATTAAGTGCACACCCATCTCAGAGTAAGAACCCAACAGTGCAATGAAAGCCAGTCGATCTTTCATTACTGAGGTATAAATCTTTTTTTTTTTTCCAATACTTCTGTGTGCAACACTTCTACAGATTAAATCTTCTACAGTTGAAATGATGCATGTGTGCCAGATATGTCTACAGAGATGTTCTGTCATTCTTTGGAGACATCTGTTTTTTCTTTTGTTTCTCATTGATGGAAGGACTTTGTTGCCCCAAAGTTGTTCTACTAGATCCAAGTTAGAAAACTGACAACTTTGGCAAAGTTGTCAGTTGTCTAACATCTGACCCAAACAAAATTATTTTAGTATAGTCTAACTGAAGAATGTGCAGCAGAGCACAATCTAATGTAACAAAAAGTTCTGCAAACTTCAGCACGCTGCTAGTATTGTAGTACCATTTTATCAAAATAATCAATGATTTATTCTATAAATATAAAGAATATTCAAACCTTGTGTGTAACAAGGCAAAAAAAACTTAAATGAAACGTTCTCTAGAATCACAGACATAGGTACATTTATATTCTCTTTCAAAATGTTACTCTTCTGGCTAACAGATTTGCACTTTATGAACTAGATGTCTCCACATAACGAAACCCTCAACTGCTCCGTAGACTCTAATACAAAATGCCAGCAACTTGGCAATAGGTCCATGTTTTATGAAACAGAAATGGAAATATCACACAGAAGTGCAGTGCAATGCACTAGCAGTGCCTAAACTGTGAAAACCCAGGTTACAGCTTTTGAGTTCATTTTCACTCTGTGTGAGATCGCATCTTTCACTTAACGTTACCATGGCAGTCTCAACTGCCACTCAGAAATCGCAGCTGATCCAACTCTGTTTTATAGACACAAACTTTGGTAGATTCTTGCTTAAAGTTTTTAGCTGTTTGCAAGAGACAAAGATGGGGCAGTTCCAGGAATCCAACCACAATTTCTCAAGACATTAAAAATAATTTACCATATTTTACTTATTATTGGTTGTCCTCAAACATGTTCAGTGTGTTAAGGACTTACTTATCTGACTTTGAGAACTGGATTGTGAAAGGACTGCATTGTTCATTTTGTAGTTAGTCACTAATGTTTTTGTATCCTTTTTTTATTTTTTTTCAAGAGATGATTTTCCACGTGGAACCATTATTTTACAGCCAAGTTAAGACAGTTTGGCTCATTGGACTCACATCGCTTGTATGTCAGAGCCTGAGGTGGATTCGCTGTTGTGGCAATAACTTTCTTCTTTGTGGACCGTCAAAATAGCCCTTTCTAAAGGACTTTTTATTGTTATTTATCATGAAATAATGTGATTATCAATTTAGAGCGGCGATACCATTTTGAAACATTTGAACATTAAAGTCATATTTGCACAGTGGTATATTCGCTTGTTGTAAACAATCCTTCAGGTCTAACTGAACCTGCCAGATTCTAGCTTTGTATTCAGCATTAAGACACGAGAAAGGAATCAAACTTCCCATATACTCACCCTTCAGTTAAAAGAATCATATGGTTTCTTGACATAAGAGCTGAAGCTAAAAGTTAAGGAGAAGGAAGCCACAGAAGAGCAAATCTTTCACTGTCTAAAACATCTCAAACCTAAAACCTTTTTGAGCTGTTTCAGCATATGCTATATTGTGGATTTTGACACAACTTCACCCCTGCGTCACAGTTATTTACTTTGTGGCATGGCATGGAACATGTGACGTGGACCTAGTCCAGGTAAGTGATGCAGAGGTGAAGCAGTGTAAAAATACACGTTAGCGCTCACTCAAATTGCTAAAAAGATTTTGAGATTTAGCGGTTTTCTATGGTAAAAGATTTGCTCTTCTCGTGGCCTAGTATGAGTAGCTTCTAGCTTTAGCAATCCAGTAAGGGAACCATCTGCTTCTCCGATGAGAGCGCTCTGACAGCTGTCTACTGCAGTGACTAAGACACTGACTCCACCAAATCCCACTTCAAAAAAATATCCTGTTAAATATTACTACAAATATTAGAGAGGGCAGAGCCAATGCAGTTTCATAATGTTTGCACTATTAGTTTGTTTTTATGTGCTCGGTCATCCACTGATGACCAAACCAACCAACAGTCTGTTGTGTTTCAACATTTTATTGATGGTGCCTTGGAAAAAAAATCTAACTTTAATTTCCCAACAATTGTACTTGGATAGGCAGACAAGTATAGCAAATCTATAAACTCTCACAGATTATAACACTCTCTGCTGCATCAGGAAGCTACTGAGATCAGCAAGACTACAATAGAGAGTAAGCAAGAGCACTTTTTGCACAGAAATGTTCCAGATAATAATTAGCATATCTTAATAAAGCTGAACTCGGTTAACCACATGAACACTTCAGCAGTTCTCTGTCTGTTGTCTCTCAAAGGAAATTCAGACATCTCATGTTGCTCGCAATGAAAAGTGCACACGGAGAGGGCAGACATCATAAAAAAAAACTCCTATCCACCTGTTGTTCTGGCACTGAGGGAGCATTTCAATCCCCACCTGCAATTTTTTCGTCTGGCAGACTGATGTGTGTGTATTAGTATACGTGTGTGTGTGTGTGTCAGCCAAGTGCGTCTCCCCATAAACAGGTGGGGTTCCCCGCCACAGATATCGAGTTCCCCTCTTTGATAACCCATTACAGACTTCATTAATTTCACTCACTCCAGCCACGCACTCACGGCCTGACAAACTCACAGAGGAATTTTTGTATGAGCACACCTCCTTGGGCTTGTGTAAGTTTTACAAGCAGAGATTAACATGTGTGAAAACAAATGTAATTTAATCCTTTATTGTTTTAGAAGGGTGAAGCAGACATGCCCAGTCTTAAAAGAGGTTTCTGTATCCAACTCTGCAGCCCCGTCTTTGATGACTTCATGACGAGGTTCTTTCTGTTGTTTGGGAAAAATAGAGTTGCATGAAATCCTTTTCATTTGATCAGAATGAAAAACATTAATCATATTCTTATGAATCTCTCATGCAATGCAGTTGGATTAAGTGATGACAAAGTTTCAACTTGTGTCATAATTTACACGCAAGTTAATTGGTCTCTTGAGTACTTTTGATTCAGGAAATACAACCTACACATACATACACCTCCCGTGTCCACTTGAGCTGAGATAATTTGTGCTTTGCTTAGTTTCTTGACATTGATTGGTTATTCTCAAACACATAGGACATCTGATACCACAGCCGCCTTGGTTCCAGTTGTGCAGTGAGTCACCTCTGAGTCTGGCAGATGACAAAGTGGAACAAGGTGATCTTGACCTGGACCCGACTGTCCACAGTGAAACTCTACGATGAGTGCTCTGCTCTAGAATAGCTCCATACGAACTGTTTGCAGAGTTCACAATAATAATGCTGTTTTTTCATGGTCTTTCTTTATGCCGAATCCATCTGTGTTTCTTTGGTGGGACAAGATACCATCACTTAGTATTAGTATTGTTTTTTCTATCTTACATCAAGTAAGACAACTCATTAGAGAACTCTGCCATTTTTATGCCAGCCTCCTGTTAGATAAACATACGGGTGTCCTTTACCAAGAATTATGTGACAACTACACATATTTGCCAAATAATCTGATATTGCTCCAATAAAGCAAACAAGTCATTTTAGCTATCTGCTGCAAGGACTCAAAGTAGTGTCAGTGCAGCCTTCTTGGTATGAACCAAATACAAGCTTCACCTTGACATTTCAAAACAACTGACAATGTGGAGGGCCAAGTGTCGATACATGAACTTGACCCAGTTGGGATGAGCAGACTGGGGCTGCCATTTCTAATGTTAGGAATTTCTTTTAAAGCATTCTCTGACTCATAAGGATTTATTTGTTCAAGGATTAATAAGAAAAACTACTTGACAGTGTATGAAGTTGCCCTTTCTGCAGACCTTGAATATGTGTAATGTCAATGTTTTTTAATGTAAGTTGGAGAGATGATGCTGAAATAAGTTGTGAGATAGTTTGTTAATTCTCCTATTGACACCTCAGATTGAGTCAATGATTTCCCTTTATTGGTATTTTTTTATTCTAGCGCTCACTCACTGTTTGGTTGATGTTACCAACAAAATCTGATATTTACAGTGTATCTGAAGCATTAGAGTGAAACTAACTAACACAGACAAAAGCTGGGTTTTCATTCACTACAAAAGCTATTCTGAAGAGTTATTTTAAAAGCCGCTATAAAGAATTGTGAATCAGACATGTTACCACTGACTGGTTTGAAGCAAATAAATTGGGTCACATGGTTTTGCCAGAGGGTGGCTGTTTAGGCTACATTGCTCATGATTGTAATTCTATAGAAAAAATAATTGTCCTAACCAGAAACAAATAACCAGTAATGAAAAATACAATAACTTAGGTGGACATCCACATGATTAAAATGGAGAGATCTCTTCTTGAAGAAATGGTTTAATCTCTGGGAGTATCTGGGATACTACATGATATCTGGGAAGACATTGGTCATGTCAGTCTATTGTTTGATCAGAGTGAAAGGAGCTTTTAAATCATTTTAACGTTTATAATAAAGTTATTTCCACCCCCCCTTCTGCTCATCAAGTCCTCTTCCAAACAGACAAATAACACATCATGTAAGCATATGCATTTCATTTCATAGAAAGGTTTCTTCAGTTTTTACCATCATAGCAACATAACCCCAAGTAAAGGCTTCTTAGCTTCACAACTGCCGAGAATGTGTGGAGTCATGATTTGCAGGATTTAAAGGATTTTCCAACTTTTATTTATTTATTGTGACAGTCTATCTCTAAAACCACATATCAGCTCTGTTTTTGTTCACATATGAAGGTTATAGTAACAGTTTTATTGAATATTTTTTTCATTTTTGTTTATACTCGTATCTAACGGCAGTACTGTGTTCTATATATTAAAAAAAAAAAAAACTTGGCTCGACTTGGCTTGTATTAGTGGGGGAATAAGACCTCTAATGAGCGTGCAAATCGGTGCCACTTGTGCAACATTGTTTAAAGGCTATCCATGTCATTTATTTTTAGAAAGCTATACCAACTATTTGAAAATGTCCTCATAATGTAGATACTCAGGACACTGCTGTCAGTTGTTTTTTCTTGTTGGAGAGAGGGGCAACGACATCTGGTGAGACCTTTAACTCTCTTTATTGTTGTGGCAAATAAGGCTTTGAACTTCATTTTGATCAGACAAGCTTCTTGATTTAACACAATAGTACAAAGTTTCCTGGAAGAAAGTGGAGGTATTTTTGGCCATAGTGAGCATGTGAATGCTTGATTTCAAGATGATTCACAATGCTGAGGCATCTATAAATCCATAGTTTGGAAAAAAAAAAATAGAAACATACCACAGGAGCCACTGAACAGTGGGAGTGGGAAGTTGTGGATAGAAAACTCAACAAAACCATTTCATCAAGCAATATTTGATTTCCCTCTCGGTTGGGTATTGATTTTTGTGGTTCTTTGTGTAACTTTGTGTGCAATCTTTAACAGTTCAATGCCATGTGTAGTATCTGCTCTCATTTAATTAACAAGGTCAATCGTTACCTCAAACAGGTTGAACCCCATCTTTCCACTCGTATTATTTTCCTGTTATTGTGAAGCTGCTATCGGGGACTGTGGAGATGTGAGGGGAAAAAAACAAAAAGACCTCCCCCACACAACTTATTTAGTTTTGAGTTTAGAGCAAACAGACAGCAGGAATTACGTTTATGTTGTCTGACTCAAAATCATATTGATCTGTGCCTCTTTTGATTCAAATTTCCCAACTCTCAGCCAAATCCTCCCACACAGGCTTCGCTTCTGAAAGATCACTTTCAGACAGTTTAAAGATGCCAGCCAGGCACCAAAATATATATACTCGGAGAATATTACTGTAAAATAAGTATTGATTTCTCTTGCTGAAATGATGCATTATGTGGGTGTTGAGTGGGGTGGGGAGATACGGCAGTGAAAAATGACACTGCATCATGAACTATCAGTTTCAGTGGCTCAAAGAGAAACATCTGGTTGGACTCAGCTCCAAAGAACACAAACCCAGCAAGGGAGGCTGCCTAAGTTGGGAGCAGACAGCCTTCAAAACAAACGCCACCAGCTTTGTTGGCCTCTGTCATAATTTGCTCGAGGTTCTATTCAGTTTCAGAGCCTCTGGTTCTTCCAATGATCTCCAAGTGCAGAAGAAACATATTACATGCAGGGTGCCAAGTTAAAAAGAAAAGGTGAAAAAGGATTCCGTTACAGTCTGTGTTAAAAGATACCCATCCTATGAATACGTTACATTGTTACCTCTTTGGACACTGTACATAGTTTGGCTTTAGAGTAATCCATCAACCCAGGGTGAGAAATAGCCTTCTATAATTGTCCCCTACATCTTTAGCTTGTTCTCTCAGTGGGTACAGGGGCAGCTGAGGAGACAACCATCTCCATCAGTCATAACTGCTGGCCCGAGGCCCAGAGTTCCTGTCATTGAGAGGCTTAAAGCGGAGAATCATCCCCCTCATTCGTATAAAAGCCGAGCAGGTCAAAAGGTTCTGAAATGATTTGCATATGTGAGGTACTGACTTTATGGCTGCTGCCCACTACTAAGACTGAGTTGTGAAACACTCTGGGGGCTCATTTCCTTCACTGACAACACTTTGCTTTATTACAATCATTACAGCAACCAAGGACCCTTAAAATCCTATTGCCAATAGGACAACAGAAATTACCCATGATATCATCATTGCCTTGAAAAAATGAAGATGCAGCACTCTACATTCTGGTAAACCTGCATGCAGTTCATTTCAGAACTATAATTTCTCCTACAGCAGCCCAATTTCAAGGCTTTAAACGCCTCTCTGAGCCAAAGACTATGAGGCCTATAAAATGCAAGTGTAAGAGTGGCAAAAGGAAAACATTTGGGGAAAGGAGTCGAAACTGGGAATTGCTTCTGTAACACTGCTGGGTGACCACAAAAATCTGTCTGAGAACCACGTCAACACTGTGATCATTATTTCACTCGTTTCTCCAGCTTTTTCGTCTGCATCCGTTTACCACCACATCAGCATTTTTGCTCGAAATGAAATCTGAAGGCATCCCTCTATTTTCAGAGGCTGGATCACACCCAGTAGGGCTTTCTCTACCTCAGCAGCTGATGTTGTACAGTTGCTGTGTGCTCAGTTTTTAATGTAATCTACCATCAAGCCAGATTAAGTGATGAATATTTTAAAGAGAAAAAGTAATTATTTTGGTACTCACAGCAAAGACAGCTTGCAGGATTTCTTTAATCACAGCAATGGTTTACAGATTAACTGATATTATTAGCCTAGTCACTAAGAAAAAAATATTGCCAGTTTACATTTCTGGAAATCACAACCATGTTGCTATTATCATCATTTTTTCTATAACTTATCATATGTGCATTCCTAAGCCACATAGTGCCTCTAACACCATGTGACATAGCGTGGGTTTGTGAGGAATATGCTAGTTATGTAACTGACGTATTTATTGACAAACCAGAGTTTTTTTTGCCATCAGCAGGTATTTCTAAACCATAACAAGGCATTTAATTTTTTAAAGCTAGATAAGTGGTTTTGGTGTGTTAATACAACCAAAGATAAATTAGAAGTTTGCCCAGATGCTGGTGATGCCTTTAATCATTGCTGGAATTAAGGTCTGTTTTGTGTATAAAAGTTGATCAATAAAAAGTTAATCATAGTTATGTCAAAAAAAAAAAAAAAAAAAAGAATGAATAAGGTTCAACAGTAATTAAGCTTTGGTGTAAGTTTAATAATGAAGATCTGGGATTTCCGTTAAGGTGATAGTGGCGTAGAACAAAGACTGTATTTTTGTCCAAATCATGATCACTTCCAACCAGGCAGCTTTGAATTCAGACTCTAAACTAATAATGTTATTATCCTAATCTGAACCAGAAAGTGGCAAAAGTGTTGTTGTGTTATAGATTGAACCCAGAAGTTAAAAAACAGCTGCCATATGTGGATGTCGAACTTGTGTCCCATGGTTGAAAGCACGGCCTGTTATCTCGGGATCCATTCTGCTTTCCTTCCTCCTTAAGAGGATAATCCGACTTGTTTTCCAGTCTGGAAATGCTCCTATGGGTTGTATTTCCCTTCTGTCGAATGTTTAAAGGATGCCCTAGTGTGTCACTTTTAATTCTTGATTGGAGGACTCATTGGTCATATTTCTGTCTTTAACTGATATGTCTGTTGTATGATGTTGCAGAATAAATTACTATTTATAGATGAAGATCGGTTCCCTCGGAAATAAATGATTTGTTTCCTAATAATCCATATTATATGATCATTTATTCTAGTTTAATAATTGAACTTGTACACTGCTGCACACTGTCAGCAGTAATGATTTTGGATGTTTCAGATGTTCTGAACACAGTGAGCAAATTTCTAAGCTGGAACATACTGTAAATGTGCACTGGCAAAGGCTTATATCTTGTGGTTATAGAACTTCTCCCACAGAGCTACTCGTGGCAGAAATGATTGACATATTCGGTTTATATATTGGTGTAGCCATTTGTATAGTCTATACATAGCCATCTGTATAGTCTGAATTAAAGGCTGAGGCAGGATGATGTTCTAAAATGACATGACTATCGAGAAAGATATAAGTACTTATACAATCCAATTCTGCATTTTAAATTACCTTTAATCACCTATGCCTGGCTCTTAAGGTAGAAAAAGAGGGGATTTTAACATTTTTCAAAATTATGTTTCAATGTTCAAGACTCTTCCAGCTTTCCTGTCAAACTGATTTTCAATCCATTTGGACAGATTTCACATATGGAGTAGATGTGGATACTTGGGTGGCTTAACAATCAGTCCTGAGTGGGCCTTTGGGTGGACAGCCTCCCTAGCTATCATGCATGAATATTACATTCTTCAACCCATTTTATTGTCCCAACCTCTGTCCACCGGTGTGCTATATATGCCTTCCTCATTTTCATTTTAATTAATACAGTAATAGTTGCACAGTAATATTATATTGTTGCATTTTCTGCTTTACTTGCTGCAGACAGCACTTGTGACTCTCAAGAGGCCTCCTTCTCTGCTTGAGTTGACTGCCACACAAGCCAAGAGAGGCTGTATGAAGTCATCACTAGAGTCAAGAGCTACTGTGCCACAGAGATGTTGTTCAAGAAGGAAAGAAAAGTTGGCAGAAAATCAGTGCTGTGTCACTGGAAAGGTTTTGCAATTGGGAGGAGGACGAATGAGGGGAGGGAGGGGGTGAGAGGTGAATGCTTTTGGAGAGACTTACAGAGAGAATAGGGATATTTTACAGAGATAAAAGAAAAGTTAAAGGGAGTGGAGGAAGGTAAAATAGACTTGTGGCTGTGCGGGAGAGAGAACGCTGGTGTTGATAGAGGAGGTGAAAGACATTTTCTCTGGCTCCAGCCCCAGCTGGTGTCTACACCGGACCTCTGCGGGTGTCAGATCTTTATTCCAACCCTGGAGACAGCTGGAGGTGTCAACACCGTGCTGGCATCAGTTATACCTTCAAACTCGACCATGTATTTGTGCATGCAGAAGCCCCACTGTCACAACAAGCAGATACCATGTTGACACAGGGTCTCCCTCGTGTCATGACTATTTGAGTAATATTCTTAAGTCTGTGGTTTGATTTGTGATTTTTACATCATTGTATTCGAAGAAAAGGAACAGATTTCTAACTCTGAAGAGGAAAAAAGGGCCACTTAAAAACCAAGAGTCACTCGTGGGTTGTATAATAAAGTAAGACAAGACCCTCAAGAAAAGTTATAGAGCGGCTTTCATGGCCCATTTACATTGAAACAATCACTCAGTACTGAGGTTTCAAATTCTCAAGAGTCATAGAAAGACGTTTAAGGGGTTAACCCTGAACTACAAATCAAACTGGTAGGAAGATATTTTATACTTCTATTAATGAGTTCCAGAAAAGAGGTGGCTCTCTACTATCCTATGTGCATCTCTGAAAGTCCAATGTGGCTTTTAAATCTATATCTAAGGAGAGAGCACAAGTGAGAAGATAAAAGGAATCCTCCTCTAGATTCACATTTCTGGTCTTAATCTGCATCCACAAAGGTAGCACATCCTGCCACCGAGATATACTGTAGAGAACAGGAGGCTGCAGTGAGTATGAGAAAGACACATTCCTTAGTAATGAGGTTAGTTCTGGTCTGATAGGTGAGTGAGAATGATGGGACAGTCTCAGCAGGAATCTAGTAACAGCAAATGCAATTCCAAAATGATACTCCAAAACAAGATTTGAAAGCATTTGCTTGACTTGAGTCCAAAAAATACTGATATATGTTTTCCAAAAAACCTTTTTGAAGGGAAGCGTGTAGCATCTGCTGTGGACGTGAACTCTTCTGGTTGAGATTTGACAGATCACTCCCCTCTTAGCTGTAGTTTTCTGGTGCTACATGCGTGCTTTTCGGGAGGGAAAATCATCTCGCATCTCTAAATCAGAAGCGGTCAGTAGCCAGAAAGTCTTCATTTTGGGCAACTCTGCTTCACATGTCAAGAAGAAAAATGTAAATGCGATGAGACTTTTGTGTCAAGGCTTAGTTTAAAAGTTTGTAGCTTTCAGCTGTACATCTACATTAACATTACCTTGAAAAGCTGTCACAAGTGATCAAAGGGAATGAAAGAGGAACTGTAAATCTTCATGTTTTTATCTTTTAAAAGCCTTATGAGATGCATTTCTTCACCCTGTCCCAGAGCAAATATCTCTGGAATATTTTACATATTGCTGCATTAAACTCAACCAAGCAGAGGTGTTTATAGGAAATGGGATTCCTAATAAATCTGTGGCATAATGTTATTGAATTAGTAAGGACTTAGGACCAGATACCATATTAAACCCTGTCTTTTCCAGTTCACTGCTTTTGATTCCAATATATTAGAGTCCCACATGATATACTTGCGTATCCTCCATCGTTTTTCATCACCTCTGGTGAGGCACTGGTGAAGGGGTGACGATGAATAATAAATGAGCCTGAATTTTCTGATGGAATTTCCATTTGCGCTGTGAACAATTTTCAGGAAAGAGGATTTAGAGTTAATACCTCATGGTGCCCCCTCCAACAGTTGCTGTTTGTAGCACAGATTAATAAGAGCTCTGTTTCTTCCATGGCTTGATGTGATATTTGCTGCCATTTTAAAAGCACCTATAAGTCTGAAGACTCAAATCTTAGATGTTAACACTGAATTAAAGTTGCTATCCCTTTAACACGTACAAGTAAAGCATCAAATCTACACATACAAAACTTTAATACAAATAAACATAGAAGACCTGAACAGCATGTCAAAAATCTTGTGAAATCTGGTTTGAGATGTACCTATAACCTTTGTTTGCTGCAATACAAGGAATGGTAATGAAATGATCAGCATTTCATAATCAGATACATAGACATTACGATGTCCATGATATATGTGTTTTAGATACTGATATAACACAATATAATTAAATCTATTGGGTTTAAAAAGTACGTGGCATTCACAATAACTTGCTTTAGCCACCTAGCCATTAGGTCTCAGAAAATGTTGATGGACTGATGCTTTAACATGAATAGACAAGATGTTGTTCGTGTAGATGTTTTTTGGAGCAGTCTTTGTAATGCAAACATTACATTTATTCTGCCCAAATAATGGCAAATTTGTTATCTTTTTTTATTCTTTATTTTTTTGTCACACCAGAACACAAATAGACCCAATGTCTCAGATTGTCTGAGGCATACTGGATAATGTCACCAAGCAAAGAAAGGTATTTCCAAATAAAAACCTCAGCCAGGTATTTGATTCATTTTAATCCATTTAACCAAGTGGCTTTGGTGTGTATACGTAACTGAAGAAATGGAATAAAAATATATGTTTTGAAATTCCAGCAACAGGGTGAAACAGTTATAGTCAAGATAAAAGAAAAAAATATATTTATATATCATATATGGTGATACTCTATATTCAGAATGCTAAGCATTGTTGTTAACAGGCAAGCAAAAGATAAAAAAAGAATTGTAATGGACTGCCTTTGATTGACAGGGGCTCACAACGTAAAACAGTGAGGGACGGCTGCTTCATAGCTAACTAGACACACATAATTCCCTATCAAAAACTTCTTAACATGTCTATTTATTGTTACCTTTTCTGTCCTGACAAAGTTGCTTGTAATGTTTGCAATGCAAGTTTCTCTACATGAAAGCAGAGGCTAAATGTAAATGTAAACATGCTCACACACACTCACATGACACATCTTTCCTTTCTTCCCAACATAGCTTGTAATGTGAAGCCTGGATGCCCCTCACCATCCCTCATTACCCAACATTCCTGAGGGCTGCATGCTGAGGGTGTGGCAAAGAGACTGGTGTGAAGTTGGCGCAGAGCCAGGTGACAGTGATTGATCGAAGTATGATTGATGGCTACAGCTGATGCACCAGCTTTGCTTTCAATTGATGTTGGAAATGGCACTTCTCACCTTGTAAAAGAGCTTTGGGATGAATGAGGGTGTAGATGTGGAGGAAGAGGATGTCAAGAGTGAGAAGTGGTTGAGTGGAAGCTGAATGGAAACACTGGGGAGTTTCTCATGGTGAACTTATATGCTACTACACTAACAGAGTAAAGTTGTTTAGAACAAATGCTGCTGAAATACTCTATCAAACTTCATGTATCCATGACAACCCCTCATTATATCTTATAATTCACACCTAAATAACTATTAAAGAAAATTCTAAATAATTTCAACCTTTACACACCCACAGTATTTTAGTATTCAGCGATTACTGTATTGCAACTGTACACAAGAAGTAATCTTTTCCCTTACAGCTAAATGAATTCCTATTCCCTTTGACATTCCACTCTTTGATCATTGCTGTGAACATGACATTTATGGTTTTAAAATACATAATGTGCCCTTTATCACAAGTTGACACAATCTCCTTAGATGTTTATGAAATATCTGTTTATGAAATATCAATATGGTCAAAATAACACAAGGAGACAGTGCAGCAGCTGCTTTTTAACCAATTAATGTACACATTGATTTAGTCAGATCAGCTTGGGAGCGTGGAGTGACCCTCTCTCTTCCTGAGGATCTCTCTTTTAAATCTGTAGTAATGACTCTTTAATCTTTAAAGGGAAAGTTTGTTTAATTTTTTGAACCTGGACCTTATTTCTGGTCGTTAATCTACTCACCGATAACAAAGTTGGCGTCCTTCGGACGATATTTAGATAACTCGAGATCAGCATAGATCCATTTAACGGGAGACAACAGGGCATAGACAATACAGCCTCTAAATAAAACATTATCTGTCTTTATTTCACCAACACTTTAAGCCGAATGAATGAATGAACGCGTACTATTGCACTGTTCGTTCAGAGCTGCCATGGAGTTGGAGTTGAAGACGCTATCATACACCTGCTTCAACAAACCCACTGTCATCTGGACAAAGCAGGCAGCACTGTGAGGATCATGTTCTTTGATTTCTCCAGTGCATTTAACACAATTCAGCCTGATCTGCTTCGTCTGAAACTCCAGAAGACTCAGGTGGAGGCCTCAACAATCACCTGGATTAATGACTACCTGACAAACAGACCACAGTTTGTCAGACTGAAGAATTGTGTGTCTAACCAGGTGATCAGCAGCACAGGAGCACCACAGGGGACTGTACTATCACCATTCCTTTTCACTCTGTACACTTCAGACTTCCAGTACAAGTCAGACTCCTGTCTTCTACAGAAATATTCAGATGACTCTGCA
Organism: Odontesthes bonariensis; assembly: GCF_027942865.1. Taxonomy (NCBI): domain Eukaryota; kingdom Metazoa; phylum Chordata; class Actinopteri; order Atheriniformes; family Atherinopsidae; genus Odontesthes; species Odontesthes bonariensis. Next base: position 28,910,162 of record NC_134518.1, read on the forward strand.
GTTGTCGGGTGTATCAGAGATGGACAAGAAGCTGAGTACAGAGAGCTGGTGGACCGCTTTGTGGCATAGTGCGGGAACAATCATCTCATCTTGAATGTTAACAAAACAAAGGAGATGATTGTAGATTTCAGGAGAAACAGGGTCAGATCAAACCCTGTTTCCATCATGGGAGAAGAAGTGGAGGTGGTTGAGGAATATAAATACCTGGGTGTTCATGTGGACAACAGACTGGACTGGAGACACAACAGTGAAGCCATCTACAAGAAAGGACAGAGCAGACTGTACTTCTTGAGGAAGCTAAGGTCTTTCAAGGTTTGCAACAAGATGTTGCAGATCTTCTACAAGTCTGTTGTTGAGAGCGTCATTTCCTCTTGCGTCATCTGTTGGGGCAGCAGCATCAGAACCAGGGACCTAAAAAGACTCAACAACCTGATAAAGAAGGCTGGTTCTGTTCTGGGGACGGCTGTGGAACCTCTGGAGACAATAATGCAAAGAAGGATTTTGCATAAAATCAAGAGAATTATGGACAACCCTGAACATCCTCTCCATGAGACTGTTATCGGAAAACAGAGTCTCTTCAGTCAAAGGCTTCTTCAGTTTGGATGCAAAACTGACCGCTACAGGAAATCTTTCCTGCCCACAGCCATCAGCATCTATAATAACTCCTTGATTTAATTGAGCTACATCAACATTTAATTTCCCTCTGGGATAAATAAAGTATTTTTGAATTGAATTGAATTGAATTGATGTTGTTATTGGGGGCTTTCTACACACGCGTCATCGACTGGGATGACATCATCGACCAATTTTGGATAATCATTAAACCTGTAAAATGCACTCGTAAATCTTCTGACTTTTCATATAGCACCATCATCAGGTCAAATTTAAGATTAGTCCAACACTTTTCCAGATCGTGTCTAGTGGCAGTGATCAAATGTTAGCACACCAAGGATTTGACACAATGCTGCAGCTCAAAGTAGCACAGTGTCAGGCAGAAACATAGTCAGGTTTCTTTCCATCCAATATCGTCCTTGACTTCAGTCTGTCCCACTCAGCTAAAAAATTAACTGGCTTTATAATGAGGAAGAGTTCTTTCATTCTGTCTGCTCTGAGCCCTACACAACAATCTTCTGACTGTTCAGCGTAGTCTCCAAAGAAAACAAGTAATAGGTACATTTATCCATGCCCAAAGTGTAGCAGTGGCAACTTTTCTAGAAAAAATTGACAGATGGCAACTCATCTCATCTGGGTGGCTGTTTTGCGTAACAAAGCGTTCATGTGAGCTGTAACTGTCCACATATCTTTGATCTTTGATTTTAAAACTTAAAACCCCTAAAAGCCCTGATACTGCAACATTTTTTGCTGTTGACCATAAGAGATATTTTACATTGTGTCATACGATCGGACTGGAATGTTTCAGTTCTTAATTACATATCTCCCTAATAATAATAATGTTTTGTTTTGTTTCTCTTTATGTTGCTTTTATTTGAATTAAGTAAATTACTGGAATATGATAGTCGAACACAACATAAGGTATACATAAATTTAAATTCAGAGTGAGAGGGGGATTCATTATTTCGGTGGCAGTTTGTATTAAGCTTGCAGCAAAGACCATCACTCAAGAGGAGTCACAATTAAATGTCAGCTTAAATCCGATGTTGGCTCTGACAGTGGTGCTTTCTATTGCTCAGACTGAAACAGATGCTAATAATTCTTCGGCTGGTGAGTGCCACCAAGTAATTGGGAACCGTTTGGCTCTTCAAGTCCAATAAAGTTCACTTTGACAAACTATCGTGATAATCAGTAGGCCCCTTCACTAAAGATAGAGGTCATTGTCAATGTTTCTGGTAACAAATCAGCAGACTAACATTTGAAACATGAACATGTTGAAATGAGCTTTTAAATAAAACAGATTTTTTAAAAAAAGACAATATGAATAATTGTTTATTTGTCAGATAGAATTACCTGTTCTCTCCTTTCCATTGGCCATGAGTGTTAAGCTGAGGTGAACAGGTGGAACCCCCATTCTTCCACTGCACTACTCTGTTCCACAGCTCCACTATCCCTGCTGGGAGCTGCATAGCTGACGCCTTCGCTTTCCAAGTTCCTGCTTTGTGGCCAGGACAGAGTTGCTTTGTGTCTCAGCAGGGAGGAAATAGGACAGCATGCCGACGGAGTATGGAAGGACATGAAAGCTTAATCTTTGACCTTCTAAGCTACCAATAGCTATTCGCCCTTTACTGCATCATTGTGGTCTTACATATTGTGTCAGTGCAAATGAAAAAAGTCAGTTTTTTGTTCATACTCTATACTGTATGGATACTTGCAGTATCATATGACTGAAGTAATTCAATTTGAAAATTAACCCAACCTAAATCTCAGACTTCTCTTTCACAGCAGTCACTGCACTGAGTAAATATAACGTCTGATATAATAAGAGTAGCATCATATATATACAAAAGATCAGTGCAAGGTTTATAGAACATAGGCAATATATATCACTGCAGCTTTTATACACGAGGTAAAAGTCAGCCTCTAACCTGGTATTTTTACAGAAGCCAATGATATTAAACTCACTGAAAAAAAAATTACTTTCATGCAGTGTTTCCTGTCTATATTATTGAAGAAACTGATTCGATTCCAACTCATTGTTTGATTTGGCTGCTCCGGTACAAAAGCTACAGAAATCTGTGGTTTGTATGCTGAGGTAATTGGACAAATACCTAATTGGGTGTCATGAGAAAATGGAGCAGGTGTTCACCCCATCAATCTTCATTTGTTTATCAGTGAAACAGAGCGGAGACAATCTTCCTTTGATGTCAGCTGTGTCTTTGAAATATGAGAATAAACCATCATGTGTGAATCCTGGCAAAACTTATCCAAATTAGTTTGATGGCAGTTTATTTCAAACATAATTGTTTGAGCTTCCCATCCTTCCTGATTTAAGTTTAGACGCACTCTGTGTAAGGCTAAATACTGGAGCTTGAAAGATAAAAAATATCTTGAAGGTGCTTTTTCTACCTCGTGGCCATTCGGCAGTTATGGAGTCGAGAAATGATCGATTTGTTTTCTCTAAAGATCCTTGAAGTTGAGTGGGATTGGTGACAAAGCCTTGGTTCTGTTAATATGGGCCCCCAATGACCTGGCGGTATTTGAACTGCCCCTGTAGTCCTCTGATCAGAACGCTCTGCGTTATAACCATCTGCACCATAGAAGGGGTTAAGACTCGGTTGGTCTTCAAGGGCCAAGCCTCTACATACTAAGGGATCTGCAGTTCTCTTTGCAAGGATCATGGACCTGCAACCTGTCAACCTCTGTTGAATTCGTGTCTCACCAGCCAGTGGAAAATATCAATCAATCATTACCTGAAGCCAACCACTCAATGGCACCAAATCCGGTAAACATTTTATCTTTCTTGGCAAACATGGCCACCCTTTAAAAAGGCTCTTATTTCACGTTTTCAAAAAGTTTTAACAGATATGGTACACTGCAATTTACTGGAAATGGCAACTTTGCAGAACTCCATTTGGATTTTAGATATTTCATTTTTATGGTCATTTACAACCATGTTTCCCTGTCCAGTCAGTTCAGAGAATGAAATCAAAATATAATTCTACCCACAACTGTAAATTTACGACAGTAGTGTTAATAGTGCAGCAGTGATAAACTGCGCCAACAATATGTAGTAAAATAACTTTATGTTTGTATGAATGGTTCTTCACTGGAGTGGCTGAAGAATCAGGTTACGGGTTAGTAAAAATGTCCTCCTGAAAACAACCCAATGGCTCATTTGTTCTTGCAGACAATAATGATTCACCTCTCGATGTCATAAAAGTAAAACCTCAAATGTGCAATAAATCTGAGCAACAGTGGTTGTTTTAAATTAGACAAAATGAATACATGTTAATACAGTATTTATGGAGCTAATATTGTCCTTCTTTATGATGTTTATAAATAGGAAACAGATCAGTCAAGTGACTCATTTAATCTGTTATCAGTATCTCAATGATATATTTGTTAATCATTTTTCATTTTCAGAATGAGTGGAAATTGCAAAAAAAAAAACTGACTTACTGATACAACAAAATATAATCACAACAATGTCATCAATTCTATAACAGATATAAATGTTTTATGATACCTTAAGGATAAAATTATAACAGTAACCATTACATGACCAGTCTGAAATGTTTTTTAATTGTATTTTGAGCACCCAACTAATTTAAACTAACGTTAAATGAGTATGACAGCATGCAGGAGTTTGAACTTATGGACGCTGGTAAAGGACAACTACTCTACGAGGTATGAGACGGTATGAGATTCTGACGGTATGATAACCGTAGGCAAAAATATCACGGTTTCACGGTATTATGATTACAGCTCTAAAATGTGTATTTTGAATGTCTGTATTAAAAAAATAAAATAAAAATAAATCAAGAATGGGTTTTTTTCATTAGTTATGAAATAGTGTGCTTCAGTGGACACACTTGGGAATTATCTTATTACTTTCAGGATGCAATAATAATAATAAAAGATCAGTTTTATATAGTGCTTTTCATAATACTACATAATGTTTGTCCCACCACACATGCAGAAGGAAGTCTTGTACTCTACCAGGGTTGGACAACGATATCGCTTCGGACATTATCAGTCATATGATGAACGCTTTGATTCTCATACCATCTTCACTGCAGTACTCACACACCAGAAAATGAACGAATATTTCTTTTAACTGAACAAAACTGTCGTCAGATTCTGACATATTTTCAACAAAAACCTGGTACAGTACATTTATTTTTCGATCGGTTTCAACAGACTTCTCCCCGTCTCCCTCGGCAGTTTTAATCCTTTTTCACTAAATTGATAGAAATTCAAACCTAACAATAAAAGTCCATATTTATTTTGGCAGAAGTGTCTCACTAAGGGATGGTCAATCCATATTTTGTAATAGGATTATAATAGAACTCTCTATGATACTTAAAACCTGTTAAGCTTACACTTTAGAGTGGAGTGACGGATAGTGAGGGGGTATGATCGTGTGAAACGGTGTGGAATGAGATTTAACTCTTCTAATTACATCTATCAACAATGGGGGCTTGCACGTCAATACCAATGTGTTTCATGTTAGGTGAACACAGTTCGTGAGAGCCCTGCAATTAATTGAAACATTTGAGAGAGGGGGGATACTCCTGGGCTTATGTGGCCTTGGCTGACATGTCGCATGCACTGCAGCCCCCAAAAGACATGGAAAGTGTGAGCTATCCAGCTGCAGCTTAGCTTAGCCTAAGTGTCAGCAGGCTAGCTCTTCTCCCAGTCAGGGGGAACCAGATGTAACTTTGTACTCAGCATTAACACATGTATCATGTAAAGGCAGTCACCCCGGAAATGGCCTTGTCGTGATAAGGTTATCGCTCTGTATTATTTTTGGAAGCAGGCAAGTATTAAAGATGAGAGATCTTAAACGGAGGCATCTAGTTTCTGGTGCTTATACGATTCAGTGACTTGTGGTATGGAGCAAGGGTGACAAGGAGTAAAGTATATGGAGTGGCTGAATGAAACAGAGGTTTAATGCCAGCTACAGTTGACGTGTCCTCGAGCTATGCACAGAATACACAGAGAACATTTACAAATGTATGAAAGGCTGACAAGAATTTTTGATTTCAAGCAAAAATTTAACACACAGTTTACTTGTGATTAAAATTTCCTACTATCTTCCATTATTTAGTAGGATAACAGTTTAATTAGTCTTAGCAGTAAATTAGTATCTGTTTCTATCACATACTTTGAAAGGACTATCAATCATAATATTTTTTGTCTTAGTTTGTCCCAGTTATTGTGTGATAGAGAAATTAATTAGCTTCAAAGTTTATTTTCCCTCGTGAGACCATGTGTTAGGGTTTGAGAAGGTTGGTATTTTTCTCTTTACTCTTTTTAAAAGTTATTGTGTGCATAAGTGTGAGTCAGTTGCCTTGACTGAGCAAGGAATTGTGTGCTAGCTTCCGAAAGAGTCCTATCATTATAATTTTTCACAGTGACAAGCTGCCACTGCTCTAATTTTGTATCATTTCTAAGAGTCTCATATGTTGGAAAACTCAGTGGAAGTCATCTGTTGCATTTCATGCATCTGTCCCATTGGTTCATTACAATGGAAACTGTTGTGTGACATTCACAGCATGCCAGGGGTCAGCAGCGTCAGTCCAGAGAAAACCGGCATGTCAGTCAAAGGACGAACTTGGAAACAATCTTAAGTATTATTTATGAGACTGGCAACTGCCATTACAATGAACTATGACATCACCTAAGCTTAGTCCATTAAGCATTTATTTGCAGCAATGTGGCACCTCACACATCAAGCTGTCCGCCGAGTATTCCCTGGTGCCGCAAACAGCCTACAGCTAATTACATGATGTGATGGTTACACAAGGAGGATTGTGACTGGGTGCTCACTGCTGGCTGCTCAGTTTTGTTGGGATAGCTCACCACTACCACCACAAAAACAACAGCTGCTGTGCCCTTGAGCAAACAGTTAAGCAGCACGCAGCCCAGGAGCTGCTCACCAGAAAACAAAGTCTATTTCATGCCAATACACTATGGTTTCTCCATAGAACTGTCAAGATATAACGAGATCCCCCTCTGGGTACAATACACTTAATTTTGTCTAATTATAGCAAGTGTTGCTTTGACCTTGATATATGAGTCGGCAAAAGCTTTGATCGACTGTTCTGTTTAGAAATCTCCCCCACAGGGTGATATCACTTTCAACTTGAAAAAGAAGCAACCCTGGTGTTGCTCCTTTCAGACTAACTGGAACAAACAAAGTTTCTGCTCATCCAAAACAGGAAGTTCACAAACAATTGGTTTTCAGAAACACTTCAAATGTGTACATTACATTGCTTTTGTGGGTGTGATAAATTAGTAGCCTGGCTGACGCGTCCACATCTCGATGAGATGGTGGTCTGGGAACTGGGTGTGCATTTTCTCGTATTTGAGGCGTGGTTTACGAATGCCTAGAGCCGTTTATTGGGCGCTACGAATGTCTATCAAATGACGTCAGGTTCTTCCCATGCTGCTTTGCGCGCGATTCATAGCCAATTGTATCACTTATACCAGATGACGACAGATATTCGACGAGGAAGAAGAAAAAAATGGAAAATAAAAGTAAACTTGCGCTCTAAGCTACTTAAATTGACAACAAAGTAGGCCTATATGCTATATTCTACATGAATTTTTATGTTGTAGAGTTGTGAATTTATTTTAATAACGGAGAAATTGAGCAGCCTTGCTTTGTTGTCTACAGTAGTAGATCAACCCTCATCTTACTTTGAAGCTCCCAGCTCCCAGAAGTGACGTCGACGTAGCTTTAGCAGCAGAAAAGCTATCAGGCTTGTGTTGATAATAATAATAAACTCCTGGACTATGTACAAACTTCCAAATGCATCGTTTTGTGAGTACAGACCATATTTGTACTACTGTAGAAGTTTGGTGTCATGACATGTGATTCTAGTGTGGTAATTTTGGAGATACTGCCAGGGTCCGTTAGCGCTTGTACTAAGCTATTCGGGATAACTCAGTAACTCAGCTGATGTTCAGCCAATATCGGAAAAACTTCGGGTGGGCTACTTGGCTGGATGTCACGGTTCAAATGACCCTAGGGTGAATCTACTCCGAAACACTTTCTAAGGCTGCATTGAACGGTAACGTTGTGTCCGCTGTCATGTTGGATTAACACTCTACAAGCTTCGGTGTAGCGCATAGACGTCGTCATCGTCTTGCTGCCCCCCCGTTCTGTGATTGGTTCCCAAACTCTGGCAAAAATAAGGGCGGTGGTTTCCAGGCTGACTTTGCAGTGAGAATGAAATCGAGCGCAAAGCAGCATGGGAATTCCCAGGCTAATAAATTAGGTGAATTAAACCTCATTGAAGAAGAACTGAGACTAAAGGGATTTGTTGAGCTGCAAATAGGAAAGGCTCACGGCCTTTAGCTTCACAATCTCCTTTCTAGTAAAATATCTAATAGAAGTCACACAAATGTCACATTAAAAAGTTCAGATGCCTTATCATAACTGGACGTTGGTTCCACTTAGAATATTAAGTATTAAAAGACTTTTGTAGGGATTCCATTTGGAAACCTCAAGGAATCAGCTTTCTTAATCAATATCTTTTGTCGCTTCATGGGACATTTATTATGTATCACAACATCTGCAAGATGTTTGCTGGATTCAAATTAAGTTCCCACATCTTTGTAAAGGTCATCTCGTACACACTGGTGTCTAAAAAAATGTACTGAAGATTTCTGTAATCCAGATTAAGTTGCTCAATTAAAACAACACTACTGTTTGACAACCAAACATAGCACACTGTAGTTAGTGCTGAGTTGTTTCTTGCCACATGCCTATAATATCAAACCCAAATCCCAGTTAACAACCTGCCATGTTTATTTGTGTAAGTGCAGAAGCCTGCATTGAACATAATAAAACACCACTGGTTGGCTGAGAGTTACAACATGGTGAGTTACTGTCAGATGTGTTCATTGTAATTTGTGTGGCTGCAAGGTCACTAAACAACTATGGTGCTGATTTCTCATGAAACTTGGCAAAGTAGCGTAGCACAAGCAAGTAAGAAGGCATTATATTTTGGTATGGATGTCATGGTTTTCTGGTTTAAAGTCGAGTTCAGTTTGATATCTGGGGAGCCTTTGTAATTTCTGTTTAATTTGTTATTGTTTCATTCTTTTTTTGCTTGTGTGAATTCAAATGTTTGCTGGGTTACTCTTATGATATTCCCTTTGTTTATACTTTTAAATAAATAAAACACCACAAAACCAAACTTGAAATGTAAAGACTCTTTAGTTGTAATCTTTACGCTCAAAATTGATGAAAGAAAATTAAATAAATCATTTGGGTATAGTGAGAGTGTTAACAGTGTTAATATTTAACAGAAATAGTACCCAGTTTTACTATTATTCTCCCTCTTATATTCAAAACATTAAAGACCTCATGACACGTGGAAAATACTGTAATATACATAAACACATTGAAAGTACACATACAAAATAGTCACTTGAAGTTGGTTTTAATCATTATGATAGAGAAATTGGCGCTGTTGCTCATATGCCTAGGTCCTGACCAGTGGCCATCCTTCCGCGATTAGGCTAGTTCTACTTCAGCTTTTCACGCGAATCAACCCACGACATTTACACTTTGTAAAGTTCTGTGACAATTGTAAGATTATTTCAAGCCCCTTGCCTTTATCTGTTATATTTTAGGTCAGGGGTGGCCAACCCGCGGCTCCTCAGCCGCATGCGGCTCTTTCTCTGGTTTCATGCGGCTCTTATGTTCATATCAAAATTTGTGTTTGTGGTTTTTGTTTTTTTTATGTGCGTGTTCACTTTGTTTGAGTTCAATACGGCAGCGTTCTCCAACCTTTGTTGCTGACCGGTTGGCCACCCCTGTTTTAGGTGTTCTTGTGGGAGGTGTGAGCCAATGCCAGTGGTAGATGAGTCGGTGTGCTGCCGCGAACAGTCTAGAGTGCGAGAGGATAGAGGAGGAGGGAGCAGAAGTTCCGGACCATACGTCATTTTTATGTTGGAACGTTGGCGGGACACTGACCTGTGGATTTCAGTGGCATGCGTTCAAATTTCGAAAATAACAGAGAACCGGGCATATTTATCACAATAATGGACCGTATTTCCTCGAGTTATAGCCGGGCTCCTAATAGTAGCCGGCCTCGTTTTGTAACCGGGTGTTGTGAAAAATCTGAGAAATAGACACCGGCCCCGTTTAGTAGCCGGCCCCTTTAAGTAGCCGGTGCGTTTTACGACAGACGTGAACAGGCGTACGGCAAACACAGAACTTTAAACATGGCGCCGAAACGAAAGTTCACTGTAGGATTCAAACTTGAGGTGCTTAAATATGCCGCAGAAAACTCAGGAGAACGAACAGCCCGTCACTTCAGCATAGATGCCAGGCAGGTGAGGGCTTGGAAGAAACAAAAAGACGCACTTGTCAATGCGGCGAAACTGATTTCTCCGAGGAGGGCTAGGATTCAAGGCGGCGGGAGGCGCCCTGTCAGTGAGGAGATAGAGGCTACTCTCACTTGCTGGATACAGGAACGAAGGAAGAGATATCTGAGAGTGAGTCGACGAATGATTCAGGTTAAAGCAGCCGAACTTTTCCACGAGATGTCAGACTGCCGTGATGAAAACTTCAATGCCAGCCGGGGATGGCTTGAGCGTTTCCTGAGGAGAAACAACTTCTCCCTCAGGAAGCGTACAACGCTGGCCCAGAGTGATGCGAGACATTCCATTTCTAAAATCGTTAACTTCATCACCTACGTGAATCACAAAATCGCCGAAAAAAAGTTGAAGGACTCGGATGTCATCGCCATGGACGAGACCGCTTGCTGGTTTGACATGCCCGGTCAAACCACAGTGGACACCGTGGGTGTTAAAAGTGTGACGCTGAAGACGACCGGGCATGAGAAATGTCATGTTACCGTTGTGCTGGCAGCCAAAGGAGATGGGACCAAGCTCAAGCCATACGTGGTTTTCAAGGGAGGCATACGGGAGGTGAAGGCAATAGCAGCGGATTCCAATGTCGTGGTGTTGGCAACATCCAAAAATGGCTGGATGGATGACAGCCTGACCACTGACTGGCTGACAAAGGTGGTTGGCAAGCGGCTCTTCGGTGGTGAGCGTCTCCTGGTTTGGGACAGCTACAGGTGCCATATCTCTCAGGCCACCAAGACTGAGCTGAAAAAGGGATATCGCATGCAGATGGCTGTGGTGCCTGGCGGCTGTACGAAATACGTGCAGCCTGCGGATGTCAGCTGGAACGCCGGTTTTAAAGCTCATCTGAGGCAGTCGTATGACGCATGGCTGGCAGAGGAAGGAAATAAAACATTTACCAAGGGGGAAAATATGAGGGCAGCTGACAAACGAACCCTTGTGAGCTGGGTCCGAGCAGCATGGGCTTCGGTGGATGCGGACCTCATCAAGCGCTCGTTCAAGGTGAGTGTAGTGTGTGTGCGGTGTGTGCCTTGACAGTCTGCAGAAGCATATCATTAATCGTTAATGAACGCAACTTACGGTAGTTTAAAAACTTCTTTCTTGTATTCTCTTATAAGGTTTGTGGAGTCACTGTGGCTGCAGATGGGGCTGAGGATGACATGGTCCACTGTTTGAAGGCAGGGCAACCGTGCGCAGCTGGGAGAGACATGCTACGGTAGGCCAGGGTGACCGAAGCAGTGGTGGCTATGGAGGAGGAGGAAGACGAGGGAGAGACTTTTGACAATGAAAATTTGATCGAGGAGGATGGGAGTGATGATGAGGTGGAGGAAGGCGAAAATGTTGAAGAGTAGCATGATCACAAGGAGGCAGGAAATCCGTTTTGCCGTTCAGTTTGTTTGCTGGTTTATTAATTAATCGATATGGACATTGCGGGCGTGGGTGTGGCCTGTCTGTGTCTTACAGTTTGTGTTTGAGTCTTCGTGTTCAGAGTTGGTTTCTCTTGTCAATGTTTTGTGTTTACAACGTTAAGCAATTGCACTTATTTCTAATCCTGGTGGATGATGTTCTAAACCACCCAAAAAAAGGGACATGTACCGTAAATTAATTTATGAATTTAATAAATGTACGGTATAAAATTGAGCTTTGTTTTTTTGTTTTAGAATTAAAAAAGAAAAAAAGAAAAATAGAAGCCTCCCTCAAATAGTAGCCTACCCTTATTAATAGCGTGGTAAAAAAAAAAAAAAAAAAATAGTAACCCCAGCTACTATTCGAGGATATACGGTATTTCAACTCGAAAATAATAGTTATTTCAGACTAAACAAAAAAAGGTCGTCTCCAGGTGTCATGAGGTCTTTAAAGCTATAATGTGTAATATTTCACGTTGTCTATTAACAAATTTGAGTCTTATCATTCACAAGTATTACCTCAATCGTTATTAATTACCTCCATCACAAAAGTGCAGTGTTCTTATATTCTTTATATTCAGCATGCGAATGTACTAGAGTGTGACACCCCAATGAATGTCTCCATGTTGCTCCGCCATTTTAAAAATACGGGATTTGTAGAAGGACATGTCATCAGCTTCGCCCTTTCCGTTTCCACACAGTTTTCAAAAACACTCATATGCTCATAGTTACCTCTCGAATGGTCACAAAGTTCTTCACATCAGGTAAACTGGTTTCCCATAAAATTAAGAACTCTGTTCCACCAAATCACACCAACACGGACTCGGTCAAGATCACTCGTTTCCCTCCTCTCCTTACTCTGGTCACCTCAATCACGACTTCCCGCTATGCCCCGCCCCCTCACCTATAGACTGCCCTGCGATTGGCCGGAGTCACCTGAGCTCTACGCATGCCAATACTGTCAAATAAATGAATGATTGACAACTCACAAAACAGATAACAATACAGTGAGCCTAACTAACACGCAATGACTCATATTTCACAAACACTAGGCTATGCAATGAAATGGTATAACTTGTATTTTAGCAGATAACTTATTTTGTAATCTTAAATTGTTCTGCATTTTAACCATATCTATGAATTTTTACCCACCTCAATACATAATGAACTTTTATGAACTATGAATATTTGTTATCAAAATAAATCAATTGTTTCAGCAAGCGCTACATGTAGGTCAAAACTCAACAAAAAAGATACGAAAGGGTTCTAATAAAGCTTTGTTGTGTTTTAGACTGAAGGTAAGCCAGAGCAGTTGTCATATCTCAGGGTAAAAATATGTATATAATTGAAAGTGCCCATGTTTAGATTTGCTGTTTAATCGTTTATATATACGTGCAGCGCTTGGTCAGTTTGATTGCAACTTGTTGACTCTCTAACTGTCAAAACTAAATGCAGTAAAAAGATCCTATCCTATTCCAGTTATCCTGACTTGAATGATTCTTCTCAAGCAGTGTCACATAATTACCAAACTGCCAGTGGTGGACTCGTATAAGGATTATATACTTCTTAACCAGAGGTCAAATGGTTAATGATCTTTGGTCTTTCATTAACCAAAAAGGAGTTATATTTAACTGTGACCTTCTATATCTGTTTGTTGTCCACAACAGTGTGGCACTGGTGTGCCATGCGTTCTGAGATGGAAGCTGTTCCAGCTAACGCTGAACTTCTTTTTTTTATTGTTCCTCTCATTCTGTTTTTTTTTTTGTTGTTGTTCTTTTTGTCCTCAATCATGCTATTTTTGGTGAAAAAAAAACAAAAAAAAAAACAAACAGGCCTTAATTTGAGTTAATGCTAACAACATTGCACCATACTGCGGGCTCTATTGTTTTGGCAGAAATCAGGGCAGACAGTGCAGACAGAAATTGTGACTATGTATACCTTTAATCCCCCTTATCCTGCTGTTAGGTCACGGTTTGTCCCCCAGACTTCTATAATAGTCTGCAATGAGAAGCTTGAGTAAACACAATCAATGGATCATACTAGCATATGCACCGGGGATACTTCTGAAGTCTCCCCACTTTTACTCCTCCCTCCACTTTTTCATTCAAACACCCCCACCTTTGTAGTTTTTTTGGGGTGGGGGGGGTCATTACAACCTGAGACAAAGGAATTGATGTAATATTATAATGAAGTAATCAGTAATGTTGTCATCATATTGGACTGTAGGTCTTGTAAGAAAGCCTCATTTTGTAAGGGGGGTGCCCTCTGTCCCTGTCTTCCTCTCTCCCAATGTACGGTATTCTTGCATGCTCTCTTACCTCTGGATTACAATCTCTTCATCCATTATTAATGAAGTTAACTACTAGTGGCATGCTGAATGTGCTGCATGGGAGATTTGTAGCTAATCCAGCGCAAAACAGCCCCAGTCACATAATGAAGGGAAAAAAAGAACAAATGTCAACAGTTTCACACTGGGACTGGATTAGACACCCCCACCCTCCTCATTCACACACAGTCTCACTCCCCCTTTCTTTCTCCTCCTCGCCACTTACACTGAAACCCCTGCACACACACACTGTGACTGAAACACAAATCTTGCATCCTCCATGAAGGGTTTCGAGGATACACACACACACCTCCCACCATCATCCTTTCTGGAATGTTTCCTCACAATGGAGTAGCGAATCTGAAGTACTGACTGAAAGGAAAAGGCCAAAGAGCCGCCGAGGTCTATATGAAAAATCATCCACATGAAAAAGTCATCCGAAGATTAACACTTCCAATTCTTTTTCTTAAAATCTGCCACAGTTCCACTCTATGATATTTGCTATGTGACCCTAAGATGTACAGTGTGAGAGGATGTTGACCCAGTGTCGTCTTTAAGGTCGCTTGTAGTGTAGTGATTGTGAGGTCGGTCACGTTGTGGTTGAATACTGCACGCTTATGTGCGGTGCAGCCAGGCGATGTGGCTCCATGAAAAGGACAGACAACCATGAAACGCTGGAACTAATCAGAACACATGACATGGGACTAGCATCCTGATTTCAGATTAGCTATGTCGTACCCACTCTGCCTCCTCCTCCCTCCCGGTTTATTTCTCCTTACCTTCATATCTGTTATTTTGCCTGTTAGAGCTGTTCTTTGATCATGTCAGATCATCTATTTGCCTATTGTTTCCTTAGCTTTTCTCACACCTGTCTCTCTTTTTTGTTATGTCTACCTTTTCTGTCATTTATCTAAAAAAAAAATTATATCAACACTCCCATCATGTTTTTTTCAAAGCAGATCATTTCTCCCAAGATTTGCAGGACCAAAATCACAAGGCAGTATTTCATACACGGTTCTAAGCTACATGTTTGTAAGAATGGCTTTTGTAAGACTTTTGTACAAGTCAGAGTAATTTTTACAACAAAAGCAACATGTTTAAAGAGGTTTTTTCAAGCACAGTCATTAAAACAAGCTACTTAAATCATTCCTTTGTGCCAGTGGTACCATGTTTAAAAGAAGATTCTAGACTGAAGACATGGCAGTACTGACCCGATTCAGGAATGGCAGTTGATGGCATCCGCTGTAGATAATCACCAATCTACTGTAAAACACTAAGAAGAAAATATGAAGGTTTTACACACTTTACATGTTAGGGTTTGTGGATTTTTGGACTTTATTAATTTTTTCTCTGTGTTTTGTTTCTATTCTGTTTTCTTGTTTGTGTTCTAGAGTCCATGGTTTCAATTAGATTTGTTTTTTTGTTTGAATTTGTCTGGTCTTGATTTGTCCTTTTCATTTTAGTTGCTCTCGTGGTCTCTCGGGTTTTGACTTTCTTGTCCTTTCTCATTTCTCGTATTTTCTCTGTAAACATTTCTTCGTCTTTTGGTTCTTATAGGCGTGTTCTTGGTTCAGCTTATTTTATATCTGTATTTAGTGGTGTGTTTAGATCTTGTCATTATTGTCATTACTCCTATATATCCTCAGTTTCCCTGTTGGATCATCAGCTCCACTTCCACACTTGCCTCCAACTCCATTGTTAAGCTCACTCATTGTTAGATCATCGCTGTTACATCTTCATGGTTTTTCCCTGGAGCTCAGTTAATTGCTTTTCTGTTTTCACTATCAGATTTGTCAGCACTTTAGTTTTTGTTTGTCCCAGTTTGTTTTGTGGTTTTCCAGCTCGGACACGTTTTTGAATGCAAGTTTTTTAAACTTCAAGTATAAGTTTCCATCAGCTTCCAGTCTGCTGTTCTGCATTTGGGTCCTCGTCTCTCCACCATCTACAAGTCGTAACATTACAGCAAATGAATTTTAAAATGATCTTGAGGATTTACACCTTTTTGAGAAATATGTCCAGACTTGTAAACCCAAGTCTTCATGCTGGAAGAGGGTTTTCGAAAACAATGGTTTCCAATGACAAGATCAAAAAAATGTAACATTTGTAAAATTGTTCATTTTAAACCAAATACATTTAATTCTGCATGAACATGTGCTTCGTATGCTTTTCCCTTTTTAACCATATCGCATATTAATCATCTCCAATTGCTATACCTCATATGTTTGTTTGTTTGCCACATGTGCATTTTAAGTGTTTGTTTTCCACATTTTATCCATCCTCTAGTCTATACTCACCACTGCCTGCCTCTATCTCCTACTCTTTCACTTCCTTCTGCTCATGCCCTCCTTCTCTGCCAGATCAGACCAATTAGAAACAGGCTGAATCCAGTTCTGACCTTTGGGTCCTCCTCAGGTCTGCTGACAGCAGTGTTAACATGTACCCAAGCTGTTTTACATGTTATCGACAGGGTGGGGGGCATCATAGTCATTTTATCACACCAATTTCATTCTTGGCCGATTTCCCCTTAGGCAGGTTAGTGGCAGCTTTCCATTGATTTTTCCTGTAATTGATCAGAGACCTGCTCAAGCAATTTATTGGCCCACTCGCACCTGTGATTAAGGCTGAGGCCACATGTGTTTATGCATGCATCCACTACTACTTTTGCAGAGCTCAACCCTGTGCCATATACAACACGGCTGTGCTGTCTGTCCAAGACTGTCAGCGTAATGAATGCCGTCCTCGTCTCAGGGACATTTTTAATTATGCTTGACCAAAACCATGTCGTGTCCAAAGTCAAGAAAAATGGGAGACAGCCTTGTCTGACTGACCAGCAATGACAGGAGTTAATGTGTTCACATAAAAACATGGGGCAGAGTTTAATTCAAAGTAATCCTTACTCATTTGAAGCTGCTTCATGCATGGGATTAATATCAGAGCAGTCGGGGGGCCAAAACCACAATGACATCAGCTTTGGGAGCTGAGGATAGGATAATTACAGAAGAAGACAAAGACAAAGAGCTGAGTACTTTTTAAATATACACCATGTTAGCTGGGCATGTCATGAGGAGTAAGGGTAGCATGTAAGTCATTTACAGGCCTTGCCTATTACGCTCTAAACCACAAGCCATGTTGCTGAGTTGGAGTGCTTAGTGTTGGTGTAGCTCATCTCCCTTTGGTACTGTGACAGAGCTGGAATAGTAAGGATCAGGCATAAAGCCGCTCAACAAGCTCAAGAGCTATCAAAGATCCACCCTTTTAATTTGGTTAATTTACAGGCAGCTTTTTCGCTAATAACGTTCTTGGAGTGATACTTGACAAATGGAAACACACACAGGATGTTTCTGTCTTAGAGGAAAAAGTCCCAGCTAATGTTCCGTCTCTTTTTCTTCCTCTATTTTGTTCTCTCTGACCTCCATCTTTCTTCACAATTACCCCCCCCCCCCTTTCAATTAGACACAACCTTCAATAAAACTACATTTCTAGTCATTACTTTATTTCTAACATATTAGCAGTATAAACTAATTTGTTTAAAGATTTGTGGCTTTGGAAACACCAATTTGACTCAAAGTTTTATGACATGGCCACAGAGCGTTGGCCAGACAGAGCCCTATAGGCAACAATCACATGTGGTTTGAGGCTACATCAGAGGAGGAATAGAGGGGAAAAAAGAACATCAAACCTGTTTCTCAGGCAAAGACATCATGAATAATGAAATCGCTTCATATCTACATTAGTCAAGCTTAAAGAAGCAATGCTGGACTAACTACTCATATGTGTAGGTCTATATATATATATATTCATATATATATAAATATAGGCCTACACACACACACACACACACACACATATATATATATGTACATCAGTGAATGCTTTGTGAAAATGAAGGGAATTAACTCAAAAGTGCTACAGAGATGGGAAAAGGCATAAGGAAGGGGCCCATACAACTGAATATGTCAAAATAGCAGTTTTTAATGGAAAATGTTTGTATGGATATGCATATAAAGTCAATGTAAACAGTCAAATGGCTGTCGAGCTTAACAGACGTACATTTTGCAACCAGTCCAAATGAAAAATGAGCAGATAATTATTTCAAAGTTTAAGTTTCATATCAAAAGAATAAAGTTCTTGCACGTTTTATAAGTAGTTACAGTCCTATAACACCTGTTTT
Organism: Odontesthes bonariensis; assembly: GCF_027942865.1. Classification (NCBI taxonomy): domain Eukaryota; kingdom Metazoa; phylum Chordata; class Actinopteri; order Atheriniformes; family Atherinopsidae; genus Odontesthes; species Odontesthes bonariensis. Next base: position 28,928,070 of record NC_134518.1, read on the forward strand.
AGATTGTGTGTGGTTATTGTGGCTGACAAGCTGGGCAGTCTATCATCTCTCCTCCTTAAAGTGGAGCTTGGATGCTGTGCTGATATACATAAAAAGCCGGAAAGAGTGTTCTAAAATCCTCTCCAGTATGCTGGGGGAGGAAAAGTTGAAGTGTCCAACTATACTGACACCAGCGGGCTGATGTGCTCGTTAAAAATCAGGAGAGCACATCAGCGGAGCAGGTCACCCTGTTTCTCACATCACAGCCCCATCAGAAATTCTTTCAAGTGTCCTTCTGCGTCGCCAAAGATGACAACGGCAAATCGATAAGCGCTTGAAATGAAAAGAAGCCGCCGGTTTGCCCTCGAGGCGAAAGATTTCATACCCGCCAGCCTTCTCTGAACTTCAGGCATTCCTCTGCACCTTTCTGCGTGAGAAAGAGGAGGCTCTTGACTGATTTTTTTTTTTGTATAAGAAGGTAAGAGGAGTATGCAGCCGTACCATCATGCCTCTTCAGACGCTGCACACCCTTTTTTTTTTCCCTCCTCGTGCAGGCGGGGCGTGATGTGCAGATCTAAATGATGCAGGGCTGATGTTTTCTGCAGGCGTTCGGGGGTTGTTTACTTTCATTTTGTGTGGTGTGCACGCGTTTTGTGGTTTTTTTTGTGTTCTTTTTTTATCATGTTGTCATTTCATAACAACTAATATTAAAGGTTAAATTTTGAAGCAGGGAGATAGGCAAAGGTGCTTATTTAATATATTTCTCTCATTGGTTGCATTTGACCCATCACACTCGATCCGCATGTGTGTTAAGATGAGACGAAATGGAATAACAATGATTTTCATGGGTCTTTGAGAAAAACTTGAGGGTTTTTTTCCGTACTGAAATCTGTCAGAATCCCTCCACTCGTTTTAGGCCCAACCTTAACAGCAAACAATGAATTGCCACATTATCTCCTTCCTTTGTACGCCTCTATAATGTTGTGTTTATTTATGAGCGTTCATGTGCGTTCTTGATTTTAGAAAATTTTTGGTCGGGGGTGGAGGGGCAAATGATGCGCACCCGCTTTGCTCCAGTTTCCCCCTTTGCCAGGAAATTCCCGTGTGGATGTGTGCATTAATTACCGGTTTAATGGGAGTATGACTAAAAATGTAAAATACGGATTAGGCGCGGGGAATGGCAGGCCTACGTCCGGTCTGCTCGCCTCACTTAAAATGCGAATGGAAAATCAGTCTGTATCTAACGAAACGGATCTATAAAGAACATTTGCATCCGAGCCAGCTGTTCACTTCATCTGCACATAAATCCGCAACACGATAGCGCTCTGTCTGGCCCTGGAGGAGCCCAATGCATCAGTCTTAATACTTTTTTTTAACTGCTTCTTTTCAAAATTATGTATATTTTTTATCTGCGTCAAAAATAGTAATATCTTTCTTATTCGAGTGTTAATTTAATCAATTTTATTAAAGTCAGTTTCTGTGTTGAAATATGATTCATCTCAGTTAACTGTTGGTGGATGAAACTTTGGTTATTCAACAATCGCCGAGTGGATGTTGAGCGTTAAATTGCTGCAAATAGCAGGTTTGTTACAGGCAAATGGACCCGGTGAGTGTTTTGCATGCGTGCACACTGTTACAATAAAACTCGCAGGGGAGGGCCGGGAGGAGCAATCAGTCCTTTTTTTTTCGCACCAGACACTCGCTTTCCAAAGGTGCCTCTGAATTTTTGTTTGATTGTTGCTGAAAGTTGAGAGGCTCCGAGTTGCCCTCCGCTAGACAACACAGACGCGTATACACAAACATACACACCCCTTTATAAGCGCGCACACACGCAGACGCGCGGGGTCCCTCTGAGCTCAAAAGCTGGAAAAATTGCGCCACTCTTGAAGCGTCTTTCAAGGGAGGAAAAAGTTGAGGGAAGACAGAAGAGGACGAACTAACGGGAGACTCGGATGAAAGCGCCTCCTTCGCTGTATCTCCTCACACTGTAAATAGATGGTTATTTATGCACATAAATGAAACAAACCTTAAGGTAGGGCTGCGTCTCTCTTTTGGATACATTGCGTCGGAGCACGTCCATGCAACGCTCACATTTACGGACAGAAATTTAGACTTGACTCCTGCCGGACCTCGAGGTTTCCTTTCGCTATAAACACCACCACTGGCTTCTCCGTGAGTTTGGACGGTGGGATTTATCTCTTCAGTTTTGCAATAAACGCACATTTTGCAATTCCCGACGGCTGGGAAAATTGATCCCCACCGGTCTCCACGAGCGGTAAGTACAGTGGTAGAGTACAGACACTTAAGAAAAAAAAAAAAACTGGGATGTGAGTCAATGCAAGTGAAGGAATTTGTTCCACTTCGTGCTTTTGCTTGCGCTCGGTGCGTTTCTGATGTGAATTTCAAAGCTGTGGCTGCAACTTAAAGGAGCATGAAGTGATGTGAGGACAAGGTTCACCTCACGGGTCGACAATGATGTGTTGTTAGCAGTGATGGAGTGTGGGGAAATTAAGAGGAAAGGGATAAAAACCCGGCAGCGTTGCTCTGCTGTCGGTGATAACTGTTTGGAAAATATCAAATAGCCTTTGAAACGTGAGAACGTGCGCATTTCAATTCTGTTCTGAGCTTAAAACGTGTGAAAAGCCGTTAAATTCTAATAAACTTAACCAGAACAACATGACGAGGGAATTGTCTTTAACTAATCAAGATGCAAATGTTAACAGGGAGTGCGTAAAATGAGTCCAGGTGCGTTAGACTCTCCCTTGCGTAGCCTATACTCATCTTTTTTTTAAATGTTAAAAGAAAAGAGAGCGACATTCACGGTCTCGCGCCTTTAATTATTACAGGAGCATATGGTGGAGGTTAGTCGAATCATCTCCCGGTAAAGGCTGCAGTCTCATGCTCTGCTGTGTTAATTTCAGAAGTAAAGCCAGTGTGAGGCATTGCCAACTTTCTGTCTGCACTGGGCCTGATGCCACGGGAGTCACCGACTCATATCAACTGTTGGTGCTGAGAGCGAAGAGTCCATCAAGTGAGAATGAATGGATGAACGAGACTGATGGAAGTAATCGAGATGCTTTTGCAGCTATAATGTTAAAACGCTCCTGGGGCAATTTATCTAAAAATAGAAAAATAAAAGCCGTGTGTTGTCTAGGTATTTATTGTTCTTATTCTTCCTGAGATTGTCGAATCATTTTGGCAGAGGATTTGACATTTCCTTCCATATTCGTCGTCAAATTATTGGTGTTGTATCAATTTTCTTATACTTATTGTACCAAATAGGTGCATCCTACATTATTTGCTCATATTGAATGGGTAAAAGTTCTGATTTGGATTTTTTATTTTTTTTTGCTTTCCCTTTAACCAATGGGAAATTCGTGGTTTTCCAAGAAGTAAAAAGAAAGAAAAACATTTTTTTAAACATAATTTATTGCCCACAGCCAATAGATTTTTTTTTTACTGCGTTTTTATAAAGCAAACATTTTAAAGAATGAAGAAATAAAAGGCGTTTGTCTTCAGAGGCCGCGGAGCAGCCACATCTGAAATATTGGAGGCACCTCTCATTAAATTTCTCTGATTAGATAACACGGAGCCGCATGCAATAACCTTCCACCTTACAGCCTGGCCCCCACAATTTCATTTTGCAGCGGAGATAGAGAGAAGGGAGGAGAGGGGAGGCTGCGCAGGTACACACCGTGTCAAACTTAACCTCCAATACTCCATCTTTGGAATGAAAGGGGAAAAAACCCACGCAGATCATGTAGAGCAGGTGAGGAGAGGAACTGGGGAAAATGGTTAACAGCATGACTGCATGCAAATTTCCCCCCGACTTGAATTATCATAAGCAAACAGTGTGAGCCTGGACTAATAAAAACCCATCTGTGTAACTTCATATCGAGGTAGTATGAGGGCTGCGATAATGAATTTTGTAATATCCCACCGACAGACATCTCAATCAGACTCTAATCCCGTGATTTTACCACGGAATCACTCCACTTCCAACTGCTGCAGACTGCCTCACAACATGAAATCCGACTCGTGCAAAACATGACGGGTTTTACAGACTGCACAAAAATAAGCCAGTAAAAATAGAACAATACAAAGCGCAATGAGACGCTTTTAAACCATCACGCGGCTCCTAACAAGTGAGGATATCGTTCAAATTAAATGATCCGTATCACTTTAAAGTGGATTGATACAGGCATGTTTCCTGACACGCGTGCGGGTTTCATTTGAAAAAGTATTTCACTCAGACAGTGAAGGATGTATTTCAGAAATTACGCCTTGAAACCCGGAAGCGACTCATCAAGATGCACATTTTGCAACTAGTGTCACCGCTACACTTTATTCCAGTGTTTCTAAAGATAAAATAACGCCAACATCAAGACCGCTCATAAATGCGTCCAATACCTCAATATTAATTTCACTGTAATTTCAAACAGTTCTTTGGCTTTTCTTTAAGCGCATTTCTTGGTTTTCTGTTGACTCCAAAATGATCGATGTAAAGGTATGACAACCACGCAGGAGGTTATTTACCCGTATTAAAATCTAATTATGACTCTTTTGTCTGTTTCTCTTGCAGAAGAAGTCTCCTCAGATTGCCATAATGGAGTCCCACTGTCGCAAACTGGCCACCACCTGCGCACAAATAGGTGGGTATCAGCGTCTGCATACAGAACAACATGATGCACTTATTCCACCACAAAAAAAAAAAAAGAAAAAAAAGGAACTGAACTGATATTTTTTGGGAAACAATATCTAAAAAGCGATGTTTTGCCATTGCATTTCTTTGAAGAAATAATTAGACACATATAAATACTTAGCCCTAAACACGATGGTCCTCTTAATAATGCAGACAGTAAATAGGCCTACTGATTTTCCTGCCTGTTGCTCTCCAAATATTCTATTAAATTAATTAAGTGGCTATAATGAATGTTCAATTCTTAGATTCTTCTTTTTTTTTCTTTTTTTAACATCTTTAAACCTCTAATGTCCAGCAAAAAAAGGGATGGGGGGAGACAGATAGCTCGCGACCTCTGCCAAGACCGCATTAAACCCTTAATGGGCTTATGAAATCATTAAAGCGCCATTACACAGACTGGAGGTGCTCTTATGTGACAGCAATAAAATCTAGTGTCGTTCAAAAATAATTCAGCAGTTCTGTCTCCATGCTACTGTTTTGCGTATTTTGCTGTGTTTTCGTATTTATGTAAAAACAAAAAAAAAAAATAGCTAGGCCTATATATTTTGACCTCTCTGATGGTCAGTGGAGAAAGTGCCGTATAGAAAACAAGTTGTTCGCTGTCTTAGAGCGACACCTGGTGGTTACAAATGTGGATCGGCTCAGCTTCGATGGTGAAAGAAGAGCAGGCGGACGGACACTGGACACTGGTCACCATCCAAGCCGCTCTGCACGGCGAAGATGATTAATGTAACCGAAACGCCGCCATTTAGGAGCGCTTCCACATTATTCTAACATTTAAGTTTTGCATTTACCGGGATTTGTCCCAGCAAAGCCGTCGTTTCACCAGCGCTCATCAAATCAGCTCAGATGATGTTAGAGCATCCTTTAAAAAAACAACAGTGAGGTATCTCAAACCCGAAATCCTGAAAAACAAGGCCTGGAATAAATTCATTACCCTCTAATGTGGTGGGGAAATGACATCAGATCTTGTTAAGGTAATAAATGAAGAACCGATAACTCTCATTCTGTTTCATTAAGTCGACGCTGGTGTGGTGGTGCGACAGAGGAACAGCTTCAGTCCTCGCTACACAATGTGAACGGCCCATTGATTAGGAATAATAAGATAACGCACATCAAAACTGAGCAGGAGCTGCAAACCCACCAGCCTCAACTGCACTGCTGTAATATATGCAGCGCTTGTTGGAATTGACTCCTGGGAAAACTAAATGTATAATGAAAGCCCATTCGTGAGGAGGAATATACTAATGGAGGAATCTGATGTCTTCTTAATCCTATGTAAAAAGCCTTGTCGTCTCCCCCTATATTGACTGAATTGCTAATTAATGGCTCTCTGTGGTGGAGGCCAATTGCACGCAGTAATCCGCAGAAGAGAGATAAAGCATGCAGAAGGTAGAAATGAAGAGGAAACTGATAATCCACTTCAAGTTTAGTATCACAATACTCCTGGAAGGGGGGGAAAAGGACAACACACTGCTCCATGTTTGATTATAAAGATAAAAATAATTATCAGTGGTAGTGTACATTCAAAAGGACCGTAATCACAGTTCACCTGTTCTTCACTGTCACCCAGTTGACGTCTGATCATTTATTCCTACTTACAACCATAATAACAAATTAAGCTAAATAAATCCACTACTATTGATTCATCATGTAATTGCCCTGCATGAGAGGCGGCTGGTGTGTGCGTGCGTGTGTGTGTACGTGTATGTATTTGTGTGTGTTGCGTAAACTCCATGGTCTGCTGGTATTTATACATGAGGGGCTTTCACGGGATTAGCCCAGTAACTTCTTAACTGCGCCAAGTCCAAATACGCAGGCTGAATGGACGTCGAACTGGCCACGTGGAGGCTTGGAGGCTCGCTTTTGATGGAGATGAATATTAATTCAAATACACCTTCCCCACCCACATTGTTATATCAGCACTGCCTGGCTTGGGTGTCTTTAGGTGCGATTCGTCACTTCTGTCACCTGTTAACAAGAAGAAATTTCCCCACAAATCGCAATGCTCTCAAACATGAAGCTCCCACTTGGTCGCAATTCTTTTATTAGATCTATTCATTTTAATGCTCCAATGCATTTGGGGAGTTGGGGAACTGTGTAATTCTTTTTAAGGATGGCAGATTAGTTGAACATCACCGAACCTTTGATTTAGACATTCATGGGCACATTTCATTTTTGTCAGATTTATTAAGAAAAAAAGAATCACTATAAGTGTGCTTTGAAAACGATTCGGGGATCCAGCAGCAAAGTGAGGAGAGATCCGGTTAAGCGCACAGATAAACTAATCCGTCGCCACAAAACTGAGTCTGTGTGGTGAACTGTAGGCCTGTGTGGCACTGGTGAGGTTGAATTGATGAATATGTGAGCTTTAACACTGCGGAGGTCAAGAGGATCGCTTTATTTGACAACTAGCATGACTGACGCTCAGCCTGAATACAGTTTGCATTTTAAGACGGTTTGCTCACGTTTCTGGACTGTGATATTGAATCTGTTTTTACATCTTAAACTAATTAGACTCTGGTTACATATATCACGCCTATCTGAACTTCACAAACAGCGTTTGTCTTTTTATTTTATTTATAAATGAATACATTTTTACATAGTTTTCATATCAGACACTTAACGTGGGTTGACAAGTGGCGCACATGCGGTTTTTGGAACAATCTGGCGCTGCCACAGCCCCTTTTTTTAAAGTTAACATTCGTTTGTCCTTTCGGGATCTTTGTGGTGTGTAAGGTGTTTGTCTTTGATATTCACTGTCCATCTACTTTCTTTGCTCTTTCATTACAATCCGCTCCGTGGCTGGCTTTGCCCACTGAGCCTCAGAGTAAACTGCAGTGACACAGCCTGCGAGCGCGCGGCTCAGCTCGGGTATCAATAGCACTACATCGCTTTACTGGGCCACTGGACCCGTCTCATAAAATGAGGCCAAACTGTGTTATTTTCATTTTTATTTGGTCTTGGGCTGCTGCGCAACGCCACGGGTACACCGCGCGTCCCATCTCTCTTTACATGCTTTTTATTTGGAGGGGAAAAATAAGCGCCAGCCCCGGCATAAATACACTGGCAGGCATATCTCGTTTCTGCAAGCTCCGGTTGGTCGGACACACCGTCACATCCACATGGATGTGCCTGTCAGAGAGAATATGGGCGGGCGCAAAATGGTGACGTGGAGGTCTGGAGAGAGGTGCAGTTGGATAGACAGTGAGCAGGCAACAGCTGAAATGAGCAGTGAGCGGTGTAGTGTGTGTAAGCCTCTGGATCTAATATCACCTACCTGTCCTTGTCACTCCGATAGTCAGCCAAGGTGGCCGCCGTTTTCCACCGGTACAATGGCAAAACTCAATGGCCTATTTTAAAGCATTTTCCAGTTTAAAGAGAAAGAGGGCTTCATCTCAACCACGAGAGGATCTGCGCTGCTGTGCGTTTTTTTTTTTTTTTTGGAGAGCTGAACACATTCCGCAGTCGGACTTTCCACTTATCCTTCCTGTCCTAAAGCTGGTGCGATCTTTTACCCATGAACTCTATGAGGGATCCATTAAACGTAGATCATCATCACCTAACAGGGAATAAACTTACCGCCACACACCACACGGCTCTGGCGATGGCTTCCAGTTTACAGCCGCTGCAGCGGTCTGTGGACTCAAAGCACCGGTTGGAGGTGCACACTGTGTCGGACACATCAAGCCCAGAGTCTGTCGGTAAGAACCGGGGCACAGATGCTCCCTGCAAGGCACCGCGTATGTCACTGTGATATCAAACAATATATGTCTCTCAGTTAACGGAAATGGAGCTTTGCCTGCATGCAAATCGGGGACTGAAGCTGTCATTTTAATAGCAGATGATTTGTCTGGCCTGTGTGGTGTTGCAGTGAAAAGGTTCTGTGTTGTTCAAATTAAATAGTGTTTGTCTTATGTCAACTAAACAGTAATAAGTCAGACTTTTTCCTAAATTGTATCATGATGACATTAAAAAAGTGAACTAAAAAGTGGTACAATCAAGTAACACAGAGAACCCAAAACATATAAATAACTTGGTTTATTTGATCAATAATTTCCCACAAGAGTCACGGAACGGATCCGCATTTTATTCTGTTTATATTGTTGTTTGTCTGCCAAATCTTGATTTAAGCATCTCGTTTTATTTTTCCCTCGCAGAAAAAGAAAAAATCCAAAATAAAACCGACGACTCCTCAGATGACCCATCCAAAAAGAAGAGGCAGCGGCGGCAGAGGACTCACTTCACCAGCCAGCAGCTGCAGGAACTGGAGGCAACCTTCCAGCGGAATCGCTATCCGGACATGAGCACAAGGGAGGAGATAGCCGTGTGGACCAATCTCACAGAGGCCAGAGTCAGGGTGAGTGCTCTCCTGGGTGTAAACAAAAACGTGTATGTGAGTGTGTGTGTGTGAAGTGTGTATAATTTCGGATAATTTGTGCCAATGGCCCGATTATCCTGTAAAATATGTGCTACTTGAACAGAATTACGCACGGACGGGAAACTTTGCGCATGTCTGAAATTCAAGAAATGAATGCGAGACAGACAAATAATCAGAGCCCTGTTCAAATATACTGCTAGTGAAAACAAAATTTAATTAGATTTAAGGTCTTAATGTTTATCTATCAGGATTAATGGTGTGAAAGAATTTTAGATCAAAGTGCACATTTTAGGATATATTTCCCCCATCTTTCATGGTAAAAATAAGAGGAAAAAATATTACTTCACACTAGTCTATTAAGTGTAATTAAAGACTAATAACACTGTTAATAGTTGAGGATATTGACATTAGTCGGTGACAGATACGGTCGTGTTCTTATGGTCGCGTAAAAGAGGTGCAAAGCTTGTGTTTTGCGATTGTCTCCTTGGCGTTGTGTGATTAAGGTCAGTGTGTTTGTGGCAGCATGCAGAGGAATACACATCCTCTCCACATTAAGATGCTCCACTGAGACCACAGTGTGTATTCTGCTAAGATAAAGACGGAATTAAAGAGGGATTGTCTGCACAGCAAAGGCTAATGCTTTTTTTTCCTTTTGGGTTCTGGCGAAATGGTTATTATTAGCTGTTTTTTAGATTTGATTTAGAAGCAATTTAATTTCATACTCAAATTTACCACATAATTCCTTTTTTTTTTTTGTTTTTTTGTCTCATCTGTAATTTCTCGTTTTCCTTTGCTGCAGGTTTGGTTCAAGAACCGGCGAGCCAAGTGGAGGAAACGGGAAAGAAACCAGCAAGCCGAGCTTTGCAAGAACGGGTTCGGCCCGCAGTTTAATGGACTCATGCAGCCCTACGACGACATGTACCCCAGCTACACGTACAACAACTGGGCCGCCAAAGGCCTCACGTCCGCCTCTTTATCCACCAAAAGCTTCCCCTTCTTCAATTCAATGAATGTCAACCCTTTATCCTCGCAGACGATGTTCTCACCGCCCAACTCCATATCCTCCATGACTTCCAGCATGGTGCCATCGGCGGTCACCGGCGTGCCGGGATCCAGCCTCAATAGCCTCAATAACTTGAACAACCTCAGTAACCCGTCTCTCAACTCTGGGGTGCCCACGCCGGCGTGTCCCTACGCGCCTCCGACCCCTCCTTATGTGTACAGGGACACTTGTAACTCCAGCCTGGCCAGCCTGAGACTGAAAGCCAAGCAGCACTCGAGTTTTGGATACGCCAGTGTGCAGAATCCGGCCACCAATCTGAGCGCTTGCCAATACGCCGTGGACAGACCAGTCTAATACCTACCTGCACTGCAAAAAATAACCATCTTAGCAAGATGCTAGAGGCTAGAAATGACTTTAAATTATGTTTTTTGTTTTGTTTTGTTTGCTTGCTTTAAAGGGAATAAGGAGACCCAGCATTGAGATCATTTGATCGTTTTCACTTGATTAATTAATTTTCTTGGTCATCTGGCATTTTCGTGAATACAGTTGGTATTGCATTATTCTGACGTTAAGCTCAAAACTGCCACTTGTACCATAACAAATTCCAAAATGATTTAAATGGATGATGTCAGGTTATCCCATCGCATCCTGTTACTACGTTGATATTCATTCATATTTTTTAGAGGGGAAGCCTGATTTTTTTTTTTTAGGGTGATTCTGAAAGCAAATGGCTTGTTATGGTGGTCATTTTTTGCAGTGTGTGGGTAATCACAAACAGCCGTCCACAGGAACAAGAGACTACTACAACTACTTTTGTCATTTCTAAAAAAAAGAAAGAAAAGAAAAAGGGCACTAGAAGACTGAACCACTGAAACAAGCTCAGCTCCATATCGGAGTCAAACTGAAACGGGAGTTTTTAGGTTAATTCCCCTTTGATGGGCCCAGGTCTGCTTCACACTGCGCCTCGGTAAAACGGTCTGTTCCACTTTTCATATCTTCACGAGGGTTTTCTGATGGACTCTGGACGTTAACTGTTGACTGAAAAGGTTGTACATATATTTGAATTATCATCTCCTGTTTGTCGAGGCGAATGCGCTATAACCCTCCAGTCCTCTCCGGGTTCAATTTATCAACGCATGTGGAGAGAAAAAAAAAGAAAAAAAGAAAAGAAAACCCTAAGAAGGAATCATGTTTTGCTTGCAAACGAAAAGGGAATGTACATACTAAAAACGCACCAGTTGTGTGTTTCTAACATATTATAAATTTATTATTAATGTCTGTGTGAATATCGATTTAGAATAGCCGTTCTGGATTTAAAAGAAAAAAAAAGAAGCATCCAAAAATGTTCCTGCGACAAAATGATTTGGTTTTTGCTCTGTGTATAATATTTGGTACGGAATTCTGTTCTCTCTCTTTTTTTTTTCCAACATCCAAAAAAACTATTGTGTTTTATTTAATGGAAGTAAATATATTGTTCAAAAACATACTGCTGGGGGATTTTTTTTATTGAATCTTTGTGCAAGAGGTCTGTTAGTGGAGTGCAAAGCAATGACAGTGTGTCTATACCCTTTCGATTAGGCGAGGTGCTTGTGAGGCTAATCTATAGAGGAAAACAATGGGCGGCTCCAATACACATAGCACCGAGATGCTCCGTCAGATTAACTGCTGAATACATGTCTGCCTGCTCAGACAACGGCCCCGGCTGCTCAGTGGCGCTTGAAATAACACGGGAATCAACAAAAAGGAGTTGGACCACACAACTAAGACAACACCCTGTTAGGGTTTCTTTTCTCTCTCTCTCTCCCTGGGTTTGATCTCAGAGGAGCTCTCTCAAGTGGATTAATAGAATCCCTGCAACACACAACCTAAACATTTTATTTTCGTTCACTTTAAATTTGTTTTAACTTGAAATGCGACCATGCAGCAAATCCGCGCTCCTTTGTTTGGCGTCGCGTGTACACCTCCTAAAGATAGTCTTGCTTCTTTCTTTTTTTCCCCCCACTAATGAAATCTAAATGATCTTTTTTTTCTTTTCTTTTTAATCCCGCAACCATAGGCCTACCTATAGCCTACCATCTGTTTGTCTTTCTATTGTTTTCTTTTGTAGCGTCGCACTTTTTTCAAGCTGTGCCTTAAAGCGCGCGAACGCGACAAAGAAAAACAAACTATGATTCGCGAGCTTAAGCAAACAAGCACAGAGAGAGAGTTATAACAGAGGAATGAGGGGCCGAGGCTGAGTGGAGGAGGCGGGGGAAAGAGAACAGCTTCACGGCTGCAGGCGGAGCGGAGACACCGGGGAGGACACACCGCGCGCGACACCTAATCAGTCCGGGTGTAGTCCGAGTTTGGTGCAACGTGTATCTTCATAATTTCACATATTATATGTAGTTGTGACCTTTGAAATAACTGTGGGACGTGTGATGATGAGTCTGTAATCAAAAGCTCCAGAATATGCAACCTGAAGATTAAATTTGATTTAGGATCTGATGTCACTCGAAGGGGCTTTAGGGCCTCTCTCTCTCGGGGTAACATTATGCGGAGAAATAAATCACAGTTGGTCCCAAGTGTCCTTTTTACGAAACTGCCAAATAACAAACACAGGAGCAGCATTCTTCCACTTTCACGTGCTGAGCCTGCAGTGCGCATCCAGCGGCCTCACCTCGCCACCGGCTCGTAGTTTCTGCCAAGAAGCTGCACAAGTGTCACCTTTTGATGGAGTTGGTAACGCAGAGCAATAATCAGCTGGCAGGGGATAAGCTTGAGCGAATACACAAGTCTGCGGTCTCAATACACATTCACAGAATCAACATGTGACCCAAAGAGAAGAGGCTTCAGAGGGAAATTGTTCATTTGGCTGAGACGGTGCTCAGGACTGCAGACTTTTTGCCTCCCTTCTTTCCAGCAAATGTGCAAGGTAAGAACCTATTTCTCTTTAGTAAATACAACTATAAATGTGCCATTAAATTACAATAGGTACACAAGAAAATTATACCTATATTTAGATTTATTTTTGTTAGAAATAATAATACTTTTGTTTGCATCTTGGCTGCTATAATTCTGCTCACATTTGATCTAAAATTAATACTCTAAATTCAGGCACTGTAGAGTAATTAATGCCGCAAACCAAACTTATATAATAGAAAAAAGATGATTTTAAGTCCAAAGCTGTGAAAAATAATACAATAACGATGAGCACAATATAAATCATTAGCATGTAGGTGACGCTCCAACAAAGATGCAATGTGCAATCTCAGTTTAAAGCAAATTCCCACCTCCCCAGCCTCGTTTTGCACCTAAAACACACTAGTACATTTTGATGTGAGATTTGTTCCGCCTGCTGATTAAAAGAGAGAGAAAAAAAAAAAACAAGAAGTGATGCACGGTGAGTGGAAAGCACCTCCACTCCGCCGGGAATTCAAATATAAAAAAAAAAAGCCAGCAAGTGCAAATATCCAAACATGTATCGTTACACCTCCAGTCTAAATAATTATCAGCCTCTCAATATTCATGCAGCGGTGGGCTGTGAAGAGACACGACGTGGTTTAATAATGATGCAGCAGGAATAATGTTTTCTAATTATACTCCTTACAAAAGCCACTTGGCGTGGTTTTTCAACTGGGAATATCTCTGGGTTAATCTAATTTTAGGAAGCTGGTTTGGGGGGTAATTTCACACCCAGTTGTTGCTCAATATTAGCATATGCTTTAAATGCACCTAAATCCTAGTTTTTCATACTCTTCATCCATTGGTATTTTAAAAAACAACGCATCCAATTATGCTAAACCAGTATTTCTTTCTCTACTGACAACCTTTTTGACTCCCTCAAAGGCTCTAATAAGCAGGAAATGTGGGAGTTGTGGGATATGGGTTAAGATAATGAGCACAGATTCCGGATGTTCCAGAGCAAGCAGGGTGACTCTGATCAATAGTTTATTTTTTGAAGAAGAAGAAGAAGGCATGAAGCAACAGAATCAAATTAAACCACAGCAGCTCTCCAAATAGACAGCAACATGCTGCTTGTTAAAGCCAAATTTGTCTGTGGGTGAGATAAGATAGATGTTTCACAGGAGAAACACACACACACACACACATTTGTACCCACATATATATATATATAAATATATATATACTTATGTATATTTATATATATATATACGTGTAAAAATATATTTATATATATGTCTGCACTATATGTTCATGCATGTGTGTAGTTTTTAGGAAGATAAATGTGGCTGCACACAGGAAAAAGATTGTGCCAACGCAGAACTAGTTTCATCACTTTGCCCCTAAGTCCAACAGCAGAGAGGGCTGCTGTGTCTGGGGGAGGTGGCCGGTTGAGTGTTTGGCTCTGAACCAATGGTGGACCACTGGCTTCAGCTAAAGGTCACATGGTGCGACCTCACACATTCTCACCCTCACCTAAGGCCTGAGGAGAAGCTCGAGACAAGATTCATTGCCATCCATCTCGGGTGAACTCCGAAAAATAACAAAGTTTCCGTTCTATAAAGCGAACTCGTGCAAAAACTGAGGAAATAAAATTGTACAACATACTTTTTACTACTTTTTACTTCTTTTTGTCTAAGGATTTAATTTATACAAAAACGTGAAAACATTAGATTTATTTTCTTGAGAGTAAGTGCATGAGGGAGTTAAAAACCTGCTCGCTGCTGGTGTCCACTGCATGTATGTTGAGTATACATGTTCCATTTGTGTGAGTATGAATTTCTATATCATCAGCCCCTCTCAGGGCTTGGTGCAGTCTGAGGGCAGGCGGCAGGCCAGAGCGTGTGAAAGCAGATAACCAGGGCGAATTTCATGACGCACACACTTCCTGCTCTCTGAAGTTCTATTAAAGAAGGATGAAAACAAAACACACACTTCTGAGATGTTTTCTCTCCAAATCAATTCCTACACATTCAACATGCTGGAAAGATCAGTTGCGCAGCTCTCATGGAGCTTGAAGGAGGGGGAGGGGGGGATAATACATCAGAGGAGACTTATAAATTTATTTGGTTCGAGAAATACACACCGTTTTTAAAAATCCTTAAGAGTGCACTGAATCTTTCCTTTTTTGCCACATACAGTGAGAGTGAGAAGCGAGTGAGTGAGCGAGAAGCAGTGTTTTAAGAGCTCAGGCGCTTGACTGGCATGATTAGATTGAAACACATCTATCAGAAGAATCACTGAGGCATTTTGCCCTCTCATATAAAATAACGTTTGATCTTTAATGGTTGTGTAACGCTGCTGCAGGAGTGCTCGGATGTGTTTGTGCTTGTATTCTGCAGACATGCCCGCTCAATCTCCCCCAGATACAAATGCATTAGCATTAGGGCTAACGATAGGTGATCTGCTAAGTTGCACAAAAACACCCATCAGTCTCTATTCTGTTGCACGATTGCATTATGAATAACAGCCCAGCTATGTCTCACATAACTAGCGGAGATCATTGCATTTTTGATAAAAACCAAAACAGCAATGTGATGTGTAGAAACCCTAATTCACAAGGAGGTGGCCTCCAGGCCCAACACTGTTCAAAAGTCTTTGTCATGCCTGTTCATGTTACCCTGACAAATCCAAAGCTGCTAACCTTTTAGCTTTATCTGCAGCATCGTGTTCAGACACCTTCAGTTTACACAGTCTGCCTCAGATGGCATCCCTCACCGCTGTTTTCTTTAGGCCTGTCATCTACTGTAACGTCTTAATTGACGTTTACCTCAGTTTGCTGCTGTCAGCCACCCAAAGTCTGTGTCTGAGGAGCAGCTTGGCTGAATAGTTTCCCAGGCTCCAGCTTCGGATAGAAAATTACACCTGAGCACTTTTGTTTGTCTTAGTTTTTTTTTTCTTCATTTCATGACATCTTATCTTCACACGCAGGGCAAATTAAAAAACATTGTGGAAAAGAACAATGTCAAGCCTCACTCTCACATTGGTTTCAATAAGTTTTGTGGCCTGATTAAAATTTTGGCTGATCTTATCATTTTAAAAGCTAAAGATTAGATAACCGTCCATTTTGACATTTTAGATGCAAAGTAAGGAAAGTTCTCTCACTAAAAAGTAACTTTTGTGATGATCATTATCCTAAAGGCTGATGAAATTTTACATTTCATTTAGGACATTTCTTCAGTCAGTCTCCAAAACATCGTATTGAATAATGCAAAATATACAAATGATGTGGAAACCTACAGTATGTGCAAAACAGTTTGATGTTCAAGATTTTTGTAAAGGTAAGAGTTAGAGGGTACAAAAACCACAATGCCTGCAGTGTAAATGTCAGACTCTAGGCTGATTCCAGCTCCACAAACATGGTGTATTTGACCAGAAAATTCCCAATATTCAAGAATTCAAATAAGAAACAAATTATATAAACATCAAAGCTAGAGGTCAAACATCAGCGTTATGTGAATAAAATCTCCATCATGGGGAAAAACTGAGAAATGATATTCTTACTGTTGATATGAGTGTGGCTGCATCTTGTCTTCACTGAAAGTGTAGTACAGTCAGAACCACCTTTCTAAATGAGGTTATTAGTCTCTCATTTCTTTGAAGAGGAAGTTTGGTCCATTCTTCTCTGATAATGTTGCTTCAGTTCATTGAGATCTGCAGACACTTGTTTATACACAGCTCTCTATGTCATGATCGTTGGATCTTGTGTATTGATTTTCTATGTTCTCGGTTTAGTTTTATCACCTTGGCTCCGAGTCATTTCCTGTTTTATTTTGGTAATCCTGGTCTCTGTTCATTTCTGTAGGTTTTCTGGTTCCTGCGTCACACCAGATTTCATTCGCTCATCGCCTTGCCTGCCATTCATTTCAGAATCACTCCTCAGTATATATTCTCCTGGGTTTCATTTCTCCCTTGATAAACCAATGCAGGTATGTTTTGTTGTGTAAAGTCTGCTGCTCATTCCCACTTTTGTTCTGTTAGGATTCAGTTTGTAGTTTCTGTTCCTGCTTTGGCAGCATTTTTCAACACCACCAGTCCTCACCTTCCTTCCTGGCTTCCAGCATTAGGGTACTCAATCTCCTTCTTCTTCTCCTTGCCATTCGTCCCACCACAGCATTTGCAACACTGTGATTCTTTAATTTGTCAGATGTAGATTTGCTTCTGCGTTTGGGATCATTTTCCCGTTGATGACCCAGTTTTAGCCAAGCTTTACCTTCACATTTGACTACAGAATACTTCGGTATGCAGAAGAATTTGTGGTCAAATCAATGACTGTAAGGTGTCCAGGTCCTGTGGCTGCTAAAAAAGCCCAAATAATAACCCCTCCACCACCGTGCTTGACAGTTGTGTTTGTGCTGATAAGCTGTGTTTGGTTTGGAAACAGGTTTTTAAGTACATGATAGAAATCCACGCTTTATCATTTTCAAACAATATTTACTTTAAATGAAGAACTTCTCAATGTTTTTTATATTCAACCTTTTTAATTTGACAGGCTGATTGTGGTTCGTAACAGCAGTCAAGTTTATTATCAACACATTTGAGTGCAAAACCACTTTTGGTTTTGGATGCAGTTTAGTCATTCAACCTTAGATGAGCAATAAAAGTTCTATTCTGTGGGTCAGATTTGTACAGAAAGTTACTCAACATTTTAAGTTGGCTCCAAATATGTTCAAATAAAGTTTAACATTGTGTTTTGATGGATGTTTAAAATGGGCCTGTAATCCTGATTCCCTGATTTACAAATGAGATGTTTTACCAATGTTTCAAATCAAATGTGTAATGGGAAAAGCTTATTAGGGACTATAATATAACTCCAACTGGAGGAACCCCAAAACACGTAAACTGTTTCACAAGTCACGATTCAGCTCACATATAACAGCAGCATCTCCACAGTGGATTCTCTACTATAGTTTCATCCACTCTTAAGTTGTGTTTTTTTTTTTTATCACAGAAGCCAGAATAGTATCACCGACCAGTCTGTATACAACCAGGATGTTGATTTGGGACTTCACCACCTTCATTTTTGCTGATAAATCTGTCTTTACGTACGACCAGTTACCCAGACGTTTATGGGCTTTCAGGCTTTGCTTCATTAATTTTCACTGCATGTGTTACATATAAACATCAGGAAACCCAATTTCTGGCCAGATGTTAATGTCCACGGTCCACGGATTATTTGGTAGGTCAAGATCTTTGTCGAGACCACCGACCTTTAATTTAGAATGATATTAATTTGTTACACTGTTCCCAGTAACACAAGTAAAGACGGCTGCCATGTTTAATGTTTTACAACTCAAGCGCTGACAATTCAAGAACATCACAAAGGCAAACACCTTTTATATATAGTGCAGATATAAACATTTCACGTTTGTGGCAGCCCAGCCACAAAGGTACAAAAGCTATGAGAGTGCTGCTGAGCGTGTGGATATCGTAATACTTTTGAAAACTACAAAACCTGAGTAGTTTATAGAATTTACACAAACTGGTATGTTCAAACTTCCTTCGCGCCTTGAGATCTGCTAAGTTTTTTAATGATCCTGCATTAGCTTTGCAAGTATTGGCCCAGGGGTTTCACTGAGAACTCAAACAGATTTTCAGGATTTGCTTCTTCCCCTAAACTCATTTCTAAGCTACAGCTTCTTTTTTTTTTTCAACAGAGAACTAGATATTTTGGCATTTGATTAAATTTCCTAAATGTCCAACTGTGTTAAATCTTTTATTACAAGCTGATCAAACAATCTACAGAACACCTATGAGTTTACACAAATTAAAAAAAAAAACAACTCAATATTACTGCAGAATTCTGAAGGTCACAGTTAAGCAGCAATGCAAAATGACTGAGTCACATTTATGTATTTTTTGTTCGTTTGCTTTGTCACTCTGTGTCTGCGATGTGAGAAATTTGGTCCTTGCTGCACTCTGTGGCTCAAACTGAAGATCAGCTCTGAGAGTGTAAATAAAGCATATTTAAAATCACACTCTGTGCCATGCAAATAAATCAAATAGTGATCATCAACCCACTGTCCTCGTGTTCAACTGACACCTCAGTGTGCTGAGTGATCCAGCCGACTGCACACAGAGTTAAATCTGAGAGGAGTCCAGCCATGCCTCTGAATAAACAAGTGTTTTCACTGGACTGAAATCGTCAGCTTATCACTTTTACAAATGATTCACTGTGTTTTTGTTGAATTGCACATGGAGATCAACACATTTTTCTGTCCACTACTTGCAGAACCTGTTGCATTGTGCGACCATCCTGGCAGCAGCAGCTTGCGGTCAGACCAGCCAATAACTCACCAGAACCGGTGCACCGATCGACAGCGGGACACACAGGCTCACTCATGCAAGTCACTGTAAGTCACTCTGGTGTTGACTGACTCAAGTGTAAAATATTTACACCTCGTAAAAATATTTCTTTGGCTTATGCTTTTATTGAAACCAGATGTTGCACTTTTAAGTTTCCCCGATGCTAATATTTACTGGTGCTGTTTTTTTTCCCCCTGTTTCTGGCATCCACTTCCTCGCTTCTGGAAAAAACAATAGTTACAACCCAGCACTGGTATACTCCTTTGCTGACGAGCAGCTTATTGAAACAAGCATCAAATTCTTTTCATGCAAACAAAAATGCCATGATGTAAACTGACTGCTGATTTATTCCATCTGATGCACGTATATGTTTTGCTTTTTGGTTTGTTTTGTTTTCGTTATTCTAAATAATTCATCTTTCTGCTTTGTTGCAGCCCCCGTGCATTTTGTCATTTATATATATGGTTATAAAGAAATTGTTTTTTCACATGTTCCTTCGGTGTTTTAAACACAAGTTGAGAATTTTTCCATCAAGTTAATTAGTTCCCTTATAACTCCATCAATGTATTTCTTTAAAGCACTAGATTTCCAAAAAAATGGGAATAAGAATCTGCTCTGGGTTTGGGGCGGTCGGTGGCGTAGTGGGTTAAGCAGCCACCCCATGTACAGAGGCTTAGTCCTCACTGCAGCTGACCCCGGTTCGAGTCCTGCATCGGACGGCCCTTTGCTGCATGTCTTCCCCATCTCTCTGCCCCCTGCTTCTTGTCTCTCTCTCCAACTGTCTATCCATTAAAGGCATAAAAAGCCCCCCCCCCCCCCCAAAAAAAAAGAATTTGCTCTGGGAAACATTAAGTTGTAAGTAGTTACACTTGGATGCAGCAGAGGTTGCTAAAGTGCCGACAATCTGTACTCAAGTAGAAATACACATACTTTTGGAAAAAAATCTATACTTTTATAAAAGTACAAGAACTGAATCAACCTCTTTACTTGAGTGCAGAAATGTACTTTTATTAGAGCTTAACAGTCTGTTTGTCTTTGTTCAGCACTTTTGCTTTACATGCAATGAAACGTGTTATGTTAATAAAATTGTCACTGCTTTGATTATAAAAGCAAAAACTAATGCAGTAATGATTCAATTATTTAAACAGTGATTGAATTTGATACACCCTGATACACATCTTAAATTTCAGAGTATTAAAACACAGACCTTATTTTCCATTCTAGATCAAAACCAGCAACCTTTAAATCCATAGATGTATTCACAAAAAGACCAAAGAAGCACAGGTGTTTTCACACTTCAAAGCGCAGTCAAAAAGATTTTTAAAAAGCATATCATTGATTTTGTTTAGTTGAATTCTTTACTTATGACTCTGAAACGCAGTTACCAGTGAAACTGTCTACTTTTTGTTTTGTTTTTTACTACATGAAAAAAAAATCTAATTTTAGAATTTTTAGTGTTAACAATACATGGAACAAAAAATCTCCCCAATAGGGAGAATAGCCCAAGCAGCTAAAGTTGACCACTCGCAACACACACACACACACACACACACACACACACACACACACACACACAAAGAGAGCAAGATTAAGCTCTAATGTTAATCCAACCTCCTGTTCCTTTATAACCAAACTCTTCGAACAAGTGACAGAAAAGATTTAGACAAGCAGCTCCGAGAAGTCAAGTCAATTACAAACTGGTTGAAAAAAATCTAACAAAAAGTGAATGTTCCACCTGGTGTAGCTACCTGGTAGCTGCTCCTCCTCTTCCTCAGGTCCTCAGCTTTTCCAATCCAACAAGAACAGACGGTGTGGAGAGAGACTTATTGGATTGGATCCTATCCAGCAGTGATTTATACGCTCAACCTATATGTCACAGATGGTGGGATTTCTGTGTGGTTGATATAGGAACTCCACTAATGAGTATTGATCTCTCCAAGATCTGCTCTCTCTGCCTGATCTCCGCAGGATCTGAACATCCACAGAGACCTGGAAGGGAGACGAGCTGCTGGAATCTCATTTTACCTTCCACAGCTAAAGCTGAGGCGTCGCGGTGCACGTTTTTACACCAAAAATAATGTTATGGTCACACAGGCAGCACTGCTGCTCTTTATTGTCGCATACTAATGAATCAAGCTGTAACCAGAAATGTGAGAGTCATGCAGGGAAATTTTCAAAATGATTTCAGATGCAGATGTAGGCAGAATAGGACAGGGGACAGAATAAAAATGAGCATGACATGTAAAACAACAGAAAATCCAGAGAAACTCACTGTTTGCTTGGCGGCAGATTTCCAAGCAGATTGAGCTCAAAGCTCACTAGTAATGATCAGTTTGCCTCAAAGATATCTCCAACATGAAGTACAACAGGCTGGCAAATGACTCCTTAAAGATTAACTTAAACACATTACTTGATAAGGATTTCTTTCTCTAGGACTTGGCATTCTGCAATAATGTAAAATATTGTCCTTTGATGTAAAAATATAAATAACTATAGGCAAGTTTTACTTATTGCCAGTGAAACGCAACATCTCATGCGCTTAGAGTGCACTGATTACAAAGTATTTGCTCAAGAAGAAAACGCAGAGAGACAACATTCTTGTTGATAACTGTAAATGAAAATCCGATCCCACGATGACTAAATATAGTGTTTTGTCAACAAACAGGCCTTCAGCCTTTATCTAGAGTTTGATTTTCTGACAC
This sequence comes from Odontesthes bonariensis, assembly GCF_027942865.1. Classification (NCBI taxonomy): domain Eukaryota; kingdom Metazoa; phylum Chordata; class Actinopteri; order Atheriniformes; family Atherinopsidae; genus Odontesthes; species Odontesthes bonariensis. Next base: position 28,950,086 of record NC_134518.1, read on the forward strand.
TGAATGATTTGAGATCTTAAGGCATATTTTAGCAGCTTTACCTACAGTAGTGCTATTTAAACAGAGCACAGAAGTGACTTGTGAAAGCAAACTATTTTCTCATAGTTTTCCCTTAATTTCCTGAACTGTTGGGTTGTGATCTGCTGTTTAACCACATGAGCAATAAGAATAATAAGAATAATAATAAGAATTCCTTTATCCGTCCCACAGAAGCAAGTCAAAGGAACAAGTGCATAACACCCAGCAGCCCCCCTCCCCGCCATTCTTTCAGAAAGTTTTAATCTCCAGTGATACAGTCACGTTCTGAGTTGTCGGTTGTCTGCTGAAAAGCAGCCTGCAGCTTGCACCTCCAGTCTCCACAGCCCTCCTTCATTACTGCACACGGTGGGTGAGCCAGGGCACACGGTGTGGTAATCCCTGCTGGAAGGCGTCACCATGTCATTACTGCAACGGATGCCACTCTCACGCAGACATTCGCACAGATACAGGGTTGTAGTAGCTGCATATTGCAGACTATAGCTAAAGATTTATACTCCTCTGCAGGAGGTGTTATGCTGGCTCACATTTATCCTCAGTAGTGAGTTATAGGCATGGACTAGTCTTATTTGTTGTTACTGATGTCATATACAAGAAGATATACAATGTGTCATGCTGCTGTGAGGTTTAATGCTGTTTGCTTAGTTAGTGGAATGCTTTGATCTGCACAGCATCTCAAAAATTATGTTTCTTTAAAAGTCCTTTGGGGATTTCAGTAGTAACTTCTGCAACCAAACTTGTCTGCTGAATCCCGAAAAGGAAGTTAAGGTCACATCGAAGATCAAGCAAATTAAGTCTGTGAATGATTCTTCTTTTGTAAACAGTTTTTACTGTAAACAGGTTGGTTAAACTAGCTTACAAAGCTTACAAAGCTAGTTTAAGTTAGTTTAAGCAAGCTTTTTTTTTGCAAGATAAATATCCCTTCAAATTCTGTCACCCATGCCATGTTCATATTGAAGCCCAAACTGTTGATTAATATTTTTTGTTTGTTTTACAGATACAAGTATTTCTGCATTTAACAAACCGCACTGGCTGTACATCAGTTATGGCATCAAATAAATTGCATTACATGAAAAAACGTTTGTGTGTGAAAATAATAAAGTTTATGCAACACTAAATTTTCATTTATGATTTTATTACAGATGTTTTACCGAAAAATCATTTGAAATGCTAAATATAGCCTGGTGTGCATATTAATAGAAGTGTTTTCTCCACAGCGCAGTGAGAAGACACCCAAAGCTGTTTTCCAAAGGCCTATGCTGTATTTTAGTGACTGCACCATAAAAAGACAAGTTTTCAGTGTTTTAGTCTTGAAGTTAAGTCTGACAGAACCAGCAGAGGTCGCCAAAGATAATTGAGTTTAATAAAAAAACAACAAACTTTTGTATTAAAATACGTTCTTCATTAAAATCGGTTAAGTTTTATACATATTCCATTTGCGTTTATTCATAATAGATTGTGGAATTTTTGATAAATAAATAAAAAAATCTTTGTAACACCTAATTTTCTTATGAATTCAATGTGAACTCATGAATTGTTAAATGCTCACTCCTATCATTTTATGCACAAATTTTCACATCCCAGAACATTTCATACCGACTTTAGTGTCCCACAAATGTATCAGTAATTAAATCATTTTATCATTATAGGTTTTACCTCTCTGTGGTAATTCAATATATACCATTTGCCTACCAGTTCATAAAACACATTCAACAAAAATAAAGTCAACTCGACTGAATTTCACATCATGAGGAAAAACTGCTGTGAAGAAGAAATACTGAAGGACCCTCCTCAACGTGACAGCAGCACTGTATTCTCCTCAATTTATGAGGTATCATGACAGGTAATGAAGCGGAAAGGTCAGGGCAAATGTGTTTTCATCTGCACTAAACCAATAGGCCACATTTCCACTTTCCACGCCACAACTCTGTGACGACAGCTGGTGCCCTTTTGGTTAAAACAATACATTCACCTTGGCTAGTCATACATCATATCATCAATTTCCCATCTTATTGGTAATGTCACACAGCGGACTTGGACATATTACAGAATAGATTCACTGCAAGGGATCATCCACATCCCCGGATATTATATGAACAAAGTGTAATGTAAGCCATGCATTGTGAATCCAATTTGTTTGAGTGAGATCAGGTATTTGGGGTGTTAAATAGGTATGCACAGATACCACTAGATGGCAGTATTCTTGTTGAATTGGAGCCTTATCCTCCATCGTGTAGTTTTAATGTATTTGACAGAAATACCTGCATATCAGAATTACATGACTCACTTTTTAAAACATCACAAATAGCTTTAGATTAGAAATGATGGCTCATTTGAAAAGAAACATCCCCAAAGTTCCCCACATCATATTGCAGCAGCACTGCAGAATATGATAAATAAATGATCATTAGTTGAACATCACTCTAACTTCATCATCATTGATCTAATTTCCTGTTAATTTACAGGACTAGCAATTATAATCCTCTGGGTTATAATTTAAATGTTGAGATAACAGATTACAGATATTTATTGAACTGATATTTCACCTTAATTTGAAATATATGTCATATGTATAATCATACGCAACCCAAAACACAGTGCATACAATGCCAGGTTACCTTTTAAAAGCATGCCATTTTTGCCTTGTCGAATGCATGTTTATTCATCTTTATGCAATCTCCTAAACGTTTACCTCACAGAGGTGTTGTGTAAGATATTGAAAGAAGGGATCTAATCTTTATAAAGATATGGGCAAGAAACTGATGCACTAGATGTTTTCACTGTGGGACAGGCTTCTGCAGGATGGTAAAGCATCATATGAGGCTCATGTAAGTTACAAAAGTTATGAAAGTAAGTTTCAACATATCGTCTTTGTCATCATGTTAGTAATCAAAAATATAAAATATATATATAAAATACATAAAATCCCAGTTCTGCAGTACTTTTCTCTCTTTCGACTTGAAAAAACTAAGAAAGGCTCTCAAAATAACCTTTTTGGTGTCTTTAGCGAAACATTAATTGACAATATTTGCCGCATTACTATTTGCCCGCATCTTTTGGATCAAATAATACCACCATTATCCCATTGGGATCCAGTTGAGGCGCAAAACAAGGCAACTACCCAAATGTGCATTAAGGGGTCATCTTTTTCCTAGTTTTGTCTGCAGGGAATGTCAACTAATAATTCACAAGAATACAACATAAAGCCTCTAAATTCACTGTAGCTAAGTTCAATCAAAACCTTGCAGCCCATTTCAATAGGAAATAGGTAAACAATTTAAATTCCTTGATTTAAAAATTGTTTCTGTCCTCTGCATCTACCTCCTTCTGAATTCCATTTAATATTCTCTCAAAAAAGAGCTTCACGTAAATCAACGTGCCATGTAGCTTTTGAATTTGAAATATCTTTGCATAGATTTTTACACAAGATCCCCAATAACATGACATTACTGAAGAACTCTTGCTTGCCATGTCTCTTGTTTAAGAAACCTCTTAAAGAAAGCCAAAATGTTTAGTTTACAATTATAGATATATTGGATAAAAGCAGCAAATGATCACGTTCCAGAAGCTGGAATTGGTACCATCAGTGTTACTTTATACTAAATATTTACGCCAATATTCACTTTTTTTTACAATACAAGCTTTAGGAAGAGTAACACATATGCAAAAGTGCAAGTTAACATGTCAAGAGTGTGAGTTGTGCAGGGCGCCCAGATGGCCTCTGAAATGTACAAACTAAATCTTGTTTCACAACATTTTTTCCCCGAAGGACCATATTTGTTTAAAGCATACCAAGATGTGTAGCAGAGCACGTAAGGAATATGCTGAATGTACAAAGGCAAAGGTAGGGAGTGTGCATCACGTTGATGTATGTGACATGTGAGAGCCTTGGGAAAACTGTTGTTGTCCATAAGAAGTAAAACCAGATAACACGTAACAGTTAAAATGGAAAATCTCACCCCTCAAGCACATCTCAGCACAGATAAACATCAGCAGTTTACAGCAGGCATAGCACAGTTAAGAGGACATTTCACGGTCATGGTTTATCTGGAAAGACTACTATGACTGTATTCTCTGATCCTTTGTGAAGTAATGAGGCAAATGAAAACAGAAGCTCCTGTTTTGTAATTCTGTGACACTGGAACTAAACCTTTCAGTCCACTCTACTCACCTGAACATCAGGGAGTCCAAATAACCGTACGGATATTTGTTTTTTTTACAAAAGCAGGTAGTAAACGTTTGAACTAATGTCTTTAAAACGTATGGAAACAGGTGCTTATCAAATATAAAAACGAGTTTATAATAAAGTAAAAGAATTACTTTATTCTGCAACCAGTTTGTAGTGTGTGTGTACTTATGTCTCTGTTCGTGCCACTGACAAAAGTTGATCCACTCATAGAGGATTTTGTTTGTTGTACAGAAAATCAAATCCCTAGAAAGATCATTTTCAGAGTAAACCTGATTTTAACTGACAGAGTTTATGTGAAACTGTTGTTTTCTCTTTGCCAGACGTTCACATGACTAGTTTTTCACGTCCTAAATGATGAAGCTGCAGTTCATAAGCTGGTCCATCCAGACCTGGCTTCGACAGTGTTTACAAGAAGAAGAAATTTCTCGAGACATTCTGAGGAACGGCATTCACACAAATGGATCACACAGATGTTAAGCCTGAAATCATAAAGCCTCCATTGTTGCCACAGTTGTTGTCAGCAAGGAGGCATTTTGAATGAGGCCACATTGTCTTACATTGTCTTTACATCCATAGCTATTCAAATACCACCTTGTAACATCCCTCTCCATCACCAAAGGCCTCGCAGTGACAGTGCATGAGGCTCCGGGCGGTGCTTTGGCCTCATTGTCTTTACTGGCTGCATTTGTGAGGGTGTGGATAAAAGGCCAGCCCAGGGAGACTTGCAGAGATCACATCTCTTTCTGCTGCAGTGTACCGTGATAGAATGTGTGGCACTTTGCCTAAATTTCACACTTTGGTTACCTTTTCTTTCTAAAATAAACATTTCTTTTCACTCTGGTTCCCTTTGTTTTGCCTGAGGGCAATTTTTTTGAGAAGTATAACAACGAACAATGGCTTCATAGTGGTGTGGTTAGCACTGTCACCTCACAGCAAGAGGGCTCCTGGTTCAAATCTAGGCTGAGGCCTTTCTGAGTGGACTTTGCATGTTCTCCCTGGGTTATCTCCTTGGGTACTCCGGCTTCCTCCTGCAGTATGAAAATATACATGTTAGGTTAACTGATGATTCTAAATTGACCATAGAAGTGAGTGTGAGCATGCGTGGTTGTTTGTGTCTGTGATTGACTGGCAGCCTGTCCATACAAGCATTGTTCAAATATCTATTTTTTATCTTTTTATTAAGGCCTCAGGGTGTGTGTGTGTTACAAGCAAGTGCTCAAGAATTAGTCATCAATCCACAAAAGAGGGGCTGTGGTCTCTGTTTTTGTGTGTGTGTGTGTTTTGTTTTCTTTCTCTCTTTCTGCTAAAAGTGCATACATCACAGAATCTGAATTATGACGTACTCAGGAGACAATCAATCCATTGTTCTATTACTGTCGTAACAGTGGAGCTTCAAAGGTAATGCTTGGCCATGATCTAGTTCTAGATCTGAATAATTAAAAAAGTGAATTTATTGTTTGCTATGTAAAAAGCTAAATTGTGCTATAGCAACATAATGAGTCTGACAGTCACCTCCAAAACAAATAAGGTGTTATTTACAACTGAATAGAGCAGAAGAAAGGTGTGTGGATGCTGACACTGGAGAAAACAGTAAAAAAAAAAAGAAAGAAAGAGGTCATTTTTACTGTTAAAAACAAGTAACCCATTATCAAAAATGTTGGCGAGACACTTTTTCAACTATAGATCGACTACTCAGATGCACTCCTGAACTCATAAAACATAGGGGACACACAGGTAAGCATGCACTTAGATAAATAAATGCACACGGCCTATCTGTGTTCCCCATCAACACATGAGATTTGTTTGCTGCAGAGAGAACGAGCTGCTCCCAGCTGCTCCCAGCTGCTGCTGTGCATACCCACTCTCAGCGGCAGATGTTCTGCGGGGAGACTCAAAGACGATATGTTTCGACAGACAGGTGAGGGGTCACTCCTTCAACTTTTACAGCGTAATTACACTCAAGAGACTGATGAGACACTAACGGTGAAATTCAAAAGCTGGATATTTTAGGAAGAATAGTTTTAGTAGAAGAATAGAATAGTAAGGGAGAGAGAGCTCAAGTGAAAAGGTGCAAGAATTTAAGTGCAGCTCAGTCAGCTGGCTCAGGGGACCAGAGTTACTCATGTGGATACAGCCAGATACCTGTTAGCCAGCCTCATCACTCCCTGCAGGCCCACAAGTTGGTATGTTCAACTTTGTACTGAAGAAACTATGCACAGTCTGGCACCTGCTATGTGGAATTACATCGTTTTTCAGCTATTCGCCATTCACCAACTGTGTATCTCCAAACTTTGCAGAAAATATGACGGACGTAGAATAATAAATTAAAACCCATCAATCGACATAAAATGCACCAGCAGGCATGATAATGTGGCAATGCAGCAAATAAATTTCATAAGTAAATTTCAAATAAACAAATTTCATAAGTCACAGAAATTTATGTTGGTATTAAATAACCTACAAAAAATGTAGCTTTAATGAGCTGAGAATGGATGTAATCTTGACATTTCCACTGCATCTGGCTGAGTACAGGTGCCGCTTAAACTGTAATAGCATATTTATCATAACAGTGATGAACAGTAACAAAATAAACCCATTGCCTTTGAGTGTTGTAGAACAATTTCTTTAATCCTCAGTTATGTCTACAAGTTGTGTCAAGAAAAAAGGACAAAAGGTGATGAGCACTACGTGACTTTTCGTCACAAAAGGCAGAACAGGTTTTTCTTAAAGCCAAAATCACAGAGGTGAGTGTGAAGGGACAGGGAGTGCAAGACATCAGCGTCTGCATAAAGGGTGTTCACCCAGTTTCACTCTCATACAGGCCTGCAGAAACATCCTATCACTGTGTATGTTCAGTCCTTTTATGATCTCTCTGGTGTTAAATACTGAAGAACAAGCAGAAACTTTGGAAACAGTTTAATTTTGAGTGGATGGGATGTTTTCTTGCAGATGGTTTGAATAATTTTGGGGGATTTTATAGAGACATTAATTCATTTTTAGGGAAAAAATGCGTGACGCAAATACATGAGATGAGTTGTGGCTGTTACAACAGCTTTGGCAGGACACGATCAGTTCAGAGGGACACTTGCAAAAATGTGTTTATGATGTTACAACAGGTAAAGAAAGCCACACGAAGGAGCAGCAGCACACTTACTTGTCTATCAAAGCTATCTGGAAGTGTTTGCTTTATTTAAAGGGGCACTGACTATCCATCCATCATCTGCCGCTTCTACGGGGATCGGGTCATGGGGACAGCAGCTTGAGCAGAGAAACTCAGACGTCCCTGTCTGGCACTGACTATTTTTAAAAAAATACAGTACTGCATTTTAAAATTGTCAGAATCTGGCAGTTACCACCATTTCCTTTAGTTTTTTTCCCCTTTTGTCTCTGTCTCTGTTTTTCATAAGCGTGGCAGTCTGCTCATTCAGCTCAATTGTGGATCATTCCCTCTCAGCTTCTTAAATATCTCAGTCACCTTTTGTCTCTTAAGCAGTTTTTCAGTTTGCTTTTGTGGTACTCAGCAGATCTAACCTTTAGTGTTGTGTTCAGTGAAGACTTTTTGCAGCGTTTGGTCACTTTGTCCTCTGCTCTTTATGAACACAGAAATCTGTTTTACTCCCCAGCTTTTAGTCAACAGAAGAACTTATAGCCAGCCTGTCTGCGTCAAAATGCTGGCTTTGACATGAAGAATCTTAACACTTCAGAAAAACAACCCTCGCCCCATGTCACCAAACCAGAAGAATCCTGGAGAGCCTGTTCGGGCCGACTCATTGATCCTCTTGTCGCCTGGGGATATTCGCCCTCAAAGCCTAGAAATACATACCTTGTGAATGAACCTTTAGAAACTATTTGCTTAAAGTCTGTCTGCTTCAGGGCCCAATCTCTCATAAGCCGTCACGAAAATGATGACATTATTGTGTAGTTCACGTAAAGTTTGAAAGATTTTCTTTTCTAATTCAAGAAGACAGCTGATTTAATGTTGACAACTGAAAAGATTAAAAAAAAAAAATAATAAAACAGATTATAGGACAGATTCATTGAAAACTAGCTGTTTCTGAAATTGTTTGCAACTTTTGTAAAAAGTTTGTGGATGCACCTGTGGGGTGATGTAAGTTTCCCTGAAATAGCTCACTAAATGTCACATTTTCAGATGTAGAGGGCCTAAAATAAAAGACCATTCTATCACGGTTCTCCCATAGTTGTGTCATGGTCCGCAGCTCAAGATGTTTTTCCATGTTTTATCATATTGATTTACAGTAAACATATTGACCTCAGATTAGCCAAAGAAAGAAAAGTTAAATGTAACACAATTTCTTACGTTGTAATTCGGAGATTTTTGCCAATGCAAAAATTTTTGCAATTTTTGCATAGTGAAACGTGAGACTTGCAAACAGATATGGAAGGAAGGACACCCGGTTCAACACGATAAAGGCCATTTTATGGGCTGATAATATTCAAAGCAGGTGGAAAACATGTCAGGTGTGTGTTTGTTTGCACCCCTACTGTTAATATCTGGGTAAATGTTCAGTCATGCGATGCAAGGGTAGCTCACCCCACCTATTTGCTTTTATTTGCCAGATGAAGAAAAAGCTGTTACCTTGATAAGCTGATAAAGCTATTATACAACTGTCTTTCAAAAGGCTGAGTCACAGCAAATTATCGAGTGCTGAAGTGATACATCTGCCAAGAGGCAAACAAATGAGAAAAAAAATATCTACATATTGCTTCATGTATTTATCTTGGACAGAGCTATGAGCTCTATGTGAAACCAGAATGAGAATATGGCTCAATTCTTCTGTTTCTCATTTTGTTCTTCAGAACAGAGATGCACAAAGTCTGAAATTGGCCTGCTTTTAAGTTGCAATGGAGATCTAATCAGGCAGTCAAAGTAATTTGCACACTTTCAGAGAAACCAGAGAGCGCTCCCTGGGGACTCAGTCTGTTCTCACCCAACTTGTTAAACTTGATTCATACATTTCATGCTCAGCTGAGACAGAGCAAATAAAGAATTCTCTGCATGCACCCACTGTGTTGACATCAAAACTCAGATAACTATTTGGTCTTTCATTTCAACTCCTGACTCCTGACAAAGGATACTTTAAGACTGATTTGTCCTGTATTTGTCTTCCTGTCTTTTCTCAGCCACTGTATTCAGGGGTTAGTTATAGAAAGGGGACCAAACTTTACTATATACCTGACCCTGTAACTCTAACGCACTGTCATAACATTAGTTTCTGTACAAATTGTCTCACGTTCATGTGTTGTACTGTTGATTTTCTTCAATTAGATTTCACCCCAAAAAAATCTTGATGATCACAATCATCAAGACTTCCTCAAGTCTTCCTTAAAGATGGTGCATTCCCGATCCGATATCCATCCAAACTTTATTTTAGTCATTTCAGCAACATCCAACACCAACTATTTGACCCCCGAAACAGACCAACATCTTTTTCACAATCACGAGACACATCTTCTTCTATGGTGGTTGAAATTAAAAGCTCCTCACAGTTAGGGTTAAATAAGTTGTAAATCTTGTAAAGAAAGATCCATAACAGAGCCATTAATACGACTGAGTCAGGTTTTGGAAGGTTACTCTTCCAAAACGTTAATCTTCGTTAACGGTTAAGTACGACTCCTTTTGCCTCACTTATAATTGATCAGCAACAATTGTCTCAATTGAAAATATCTGAAACAAATGGGGCAATATAGTTGCGAAAATGAGGTTAAGATGCGAACTTTGGTCTTCCGAGCGGGCATTAGAAGATCAAACTTTGTGGGTTATTGATTATTGTGTTAAGGCTCGCATGTGACAGGGGGTTAGGGTTAGTGATTGGACAGAAGAGACCATCCAAAATGAAGCATCCCTGCTGCAGCTATAAAATGGTGTGTGTCACCAAAATACAAGTGGGATACCTGTCGAAGGCAGTGGTCGATGATGGAAGGATCTGCACATGCCACTGCAGCAAGAGCAGCAAACCTTTGGCCACTGTAGTGTCTGATACTTACCAGCTATGTGAAGGAGTTTCGGGGACAGTTTGACCCGATAAGAGATATGTTGTGTCTGATACTTACCAGCTGTGTAGGGATTTTGGGGCAGGGTGACCCGATAAGAGACACAAGTAGTCTAAGATAAAACATTTTGACAATAACTAATTCCTCAGTTAGTGTGTCCAGGGGAGGCTCACCAGATAATTAGACATTATATTCTGGCTATGTGCCTGTTGATGGGAACGCGCAGCATCTTCAGGGTTACCAAATATGGGACCAACGCTGTGTCAGCAGAGTTCTTCCTGTATCTTTACACATAGTCTGTCTGAAGGCGACCAGCCCAATACACCACACCGCTTTTCAGTCTGGACATTGTCAAAGTCAAAATCAAATCAAATTTATTCATATAGCACATTTCATGTACAAACAAATTCAAAGTGCTTTACATAAAATAAAAGCATTGCAGCAGGGAGTGGAAGAAGCATTAAAATACATAAAAGAATATAAAGAGAAATAAATAAAATCATTTAAATGAATTTAAAAACAAGCAACAGTCTAGATAAGTTAAAAGATAGCGTGCAGATTTCATGCATAGACACATGAGAACAGAAATGTCTTTAACCTGGATTTAAAAATGTCTCCATTTGGTGAAAGTTTAATCTCCACATTACTGCGTCTGTTTACAATAAAGAATGCAGAAAAAGGAAAAGCTATAAAATTCCTCTCACTAAGAAGTGGGTGCTGGGCGAGGTCATAACAGAATATTCATAGTTCCCCAAGCTTTGTTGTTTTGTTTTTTTTTCCTTTGTTTTTTTCCCATCTTGTAGTAACAGTTTCGACACGTGCAACGTTGAGGAACACGTTTGGTTTTTTTTTTTGGGGGGGGGGGGTGTAAATTCTGCAGGAGCTGGACTTAAACTTAACAAGCTTGAAATAAAATCCAAAAGAACTTTTCTCAATCACGGTGGAGAGTAACCCGACGGCGTTAGGACCCGGAGTTCATCTTCTTCAGGAAGAGGGCGTAGGCTCGGTCAGCCGGCGGCGGAGGAGGAAAGTGCAGGGACTGCCGAGGTGTTCGCGCACAACCGCGAGGTCCTGACAGCGGCGCGAGCGATGCGAGTCCGGGGCTGAAAGGGAACAGAGAAAACACAAAACGCCTCGTCCGAGTATCGTCTTGTTTCAGCGGTGTGAACAGGAAAAGCAGCACAGCGAGCATGTCGGTGTTAGCTCTTCAAGAATATGAGTTCGAGAGACAGTTTAACGAGGACGAAGCCATCCGATGGATGCAGGAGAACTGGTGAGTGTACACCGTAATGTTAGCGCCTCGTTTTTAATCCCACATTACTGTAACCGGGGATCCACCGCATATTCAGCGCGGTGCCCTCGTGCTGAAACGGACCAGGAAACCGGGATTAAATCGAGCTGCGTTTGATAGATCAGCGTCTCTGTCATCGGATGCAAATCACTGAGCGTGCTTCATGAAACGGAAACGGGAGAAAAATGAAATCAGACAGGCCTTTAGCCGCTTGCGAATACATTAGGCTGCTCCACTCCAGTCTGGGTTTCTGGACACAATAGATGGGCTCGAACCTGCCTTCACGGGTCTGATTTGTCCTTGAAGTCCTGTGATTTATTCTCCCGGCATCAGTACCGTATTGTAAAGGTCATCCATCCTCCAGCTGCCTCATCCACTCGGTCACTGGGCCAGTAGTTTATTAAGCCAAGCCTGCCTTTATGCTGACACACAACATGCTCATCACTCAAGTGCTTTTTGTCCCCCCCCCCCCCTTGATGGAGATGGCCTGATCCGTAATTTAATTAAAGAAAGGTTTCTGAAGACCACTCATATCTCATATCTGTATTTCATCCCATGTTTTACAGAAGAGTGTAACAGGGAGCATATGACACGCTGTTGTAAAGTTCTTTGAGACTTAATTCTGAATCATTTTTATTTTGTTCTTCTTTTAAGTCACAATTATATATATATATATATATATATATATAGATTGCTTTTTAAATGTTTTTTTCTTTTAGTTTAAAGGCAATAACCAGGCAAAAAGTTATTAAGGTGACATCTTCTAGCAGCTTTTTTAAAATGTATTTGATTTTTTTTTTCAACCCAAAGATACTAAATTAAGTATAAAGAGGACACCTTTGAATATCATTTGTTGTTTTTGATCGAAAACTCTTTGAATAGTTACTTAATACTAATTTTGTCTTCAGATTTAAGAATAATGAGCATAGGAATCCTAATATGTAACTTATCGAATAGTAAACAAAGTTACTTGCGGTGACTCTTATGAAACATCACTGAACCTTGACTTTAGAAGTTGAAATAAAAATTTTGATCGGTCAGTGTTTGCCCAGGGTGGTGTCTGCCAGACTTTGCATAACCTTCAACATTATTCTGTAATGATGTTCCACTGTTGCTGTACAACAAATATTGCGTTATGGTTGTGTGCAGCAATGCATGTCCTATGTAGGTCAATTGCCGGTCCATCCAACCATCCTTTGCATGGACTCACTGGACGGTCATCGTTGGCCGTTTCTGTGCCAGGTTGATCAAGAAATTGCTCCAAGGAAAACATAATGAGTCAAGCGTAAAGTTAGCATAAGCTCTATCAAGCATTCAGCTGCACTGGGTTTGTATAAAGCAGCACACAGTGAGTAAAAGCCTGAACTGGCGGTGGAAAAGAGTCGCATTTAACATATTTTCCATAACACAAACTTCCCCTGAAAAGAGCTCTTGGAGCCTCTCTTCGAGCAGTTTCATTCTTATTCATTAAAAAGAAGCATGTGTCTGTTGTGTCTGTGTGTGTGTGTGTGTGTGTAATTGAGGAAGAGGAGAGACAACGTGGTAGCAGTGAGTAGGAGCTGTCCATGCCCTGGTACTGACAACCGACCAATGAAGTTCATCTTCTGATGTCTGCTGACACTGCATTAGCCAATCACAGTGCAGCTGATCTGTGCCAACCTCTCTCAGTTGTTCCTGTAGTGGAGGATGTGTGGCTGTGTCGGTGCACATGGCCGTTAGGCAACAGCCACAGAAAATGGGATTTGATAGGTTGTTTGTTACATGTTTAATGTAGACAGAGAAACTGATTATGACATGTTTTTATGGCTCAAAGGTATGGTCTGTGGAACAAGTTTAAAGGCATGTCTGAAATGTCTTCTGAAATTGAATTACTTTGGGTTAGGCTAAATTATCTTGTTTGTGTTTAATTTTGGTGAAGGCACATTTTACAAATCTTCAAGTGCAAATGGCATTTAATGAGGAGATAAATAAAAAAAAAGCTAATTTTTTCTGTGTTTGAGAGCATGGGTTTGAGTGTCTGAAGCTGCTACTGCCCAAAATCCTTGTATCCTGTCATTCAGTGAGCTGTTCACATCTGCAGGGAAAACATATGTCACTCCACACAAGGTTATTCAGGCTCCTCCCTCTGTAACTCCGCCTAATTTATGATGATGCTGCAAAGTTGAAACTCTTTTGCTCTTTGCTTTGCTGTTAACATCAAATCTCATCGTTGGTCTCATAGTCTGCTTAAAATAAAACATAAATAGGCTAATAATGTTCCCCCAGTGCTTTGTTTAATGTTTTATATCCCAACAAGGAAATCTGAGGTTCGCTTGGCATTCTTTAGTTTTTTTGCTAGTTAGAGGTCGGAGATTCCTATTTCCCATTTGTTAACAAATGCACCATCAGTACAGCATAGTAAAGGTCTTTGACTCAGGTGGATATTAGGCCTAAAAAGGGGGACCACCAGCCTACAAGCTGTCTATGGTCTAACTTAGGATGAGAAAACTGAAAGTATTTGAAAAAAAAATTTCCAGCCTATTTTTCTTGTCAGATCAGTGTATGGTCTGAGCTCTCAGACTATTAAGCTCCAGAGATCTCAAAAGGGACTGACCCTGAGGAGGAAAGGGGCAGATTAGAGTCAAATTATCACTCCAAGCCTCTCATTTGATCCAGCTGCATAGAAATGTGTATTAATGGAAGAAAAAGGAGCAGTTGTAGATCTCTCTGTGTTTTTTTGACCAAAGCATGTCACAGACTTTTCATTAAAACTTCAGGAAATTGCATCAGCTTGTGAGAAAAGGCATAATAACTCTGAGGTCATTAAATTGATGTAAAGTGCTTTATAAATAAAATATATTATTATTATTATTATTAATATGTCTCCTTTAAACTTGAGTTTTTGACAGATAAGTTTTCCCTGAGCATGAAAGTTTGTTATTGTGTAATTATTATTATTATTATTATTATTATTATCTTTGTAAACAGTTTGTTTTTTATTCTTCCTGCTTATTATCTTGCAGTTATTGCAATTTTGTTTTGCAAATAATTTAAAAAAGAATAGAAAGTTAAAGTGTTGAAATCTCATAAAGACTCATTTACACTTATTTAGTAATATTGTAATTAATAAGTCAGATTTAAATTGGAAATCAGAATCAATAAAAAGGTATTATGTATTGACCTGGAGGATTCTAACCATGAATTCCACCAATATTTACAGACAATAAAACTATTAGCCTACCTGACCTCTCCTACTGAGCTAATATTAGCCCATGTAACCATGATAAAGAATAACAGCTATAGCAAGTGACATATATATCTGCTATTGATAGATTATGCATCATCCTAGATGATTAATTCGTCAAGCTGTAGTGGACAATGAAGCAGTAAAAAAAAAGCTTGGGGACGATGATGAAGGGCCCAAGGCGTTGATCTGGCCTTCGGAGATCCCAATCTGATGGAGCGTTGATAGGATAGATCAGTATGAGGCCAATGCATGTGTCCTGGTATTACATACAGCAGGATTGTAACCCCTGTAGCCACGCCCATGTGGGTCAGACCTCTCTTTGTGGGTTATTGGGGACTTGTATAGTATTAGGTAGGCATTTTAATGTTGTGGCTGGTCAGTATTGAGCTAAATACAAGAGAAAGAGAACCCTTAAGAATGACTGGCAGGAAATCTCAGACTCTAGAGATTTGGCAAATTTATGATATTGTTAGGTTTAGAAATAATCAGAAATTTTATATATATATATATATATATATATATATATACATATTTATACAAAAATCTAATGCATGCACTTCTAGAAAGTACAGATTTTCTCATGAATGCATGGGTGCATGACTCAGGAGTGATGGAAAATGCCTGCAATTGGTTTTTCAGTTACATATCCCTTGCAGCGTTTAATTTTGATCCCCCTGCTTCTCTAATGGCTGATGAAATGTGGTCCATTGGTTGAAAAAAGGAGACATTCTGGAAGCCCTGAATGAGCTGACAAAATAACTCCCAAGTTTCTGCATACGAAGCCAAAAAAACCCATTTCTTTATTTCAAATGTCGTCACTGCTTTCCTCCTATTTCAGCAGTGCCAGAATCAGATTGCACCTGGAACCTTGTTGAGCATTAAACATCAAGCATGTTTTCATGATACTGGAAACAAAGAAAATATTGTCCTATTACGACCAAAAATGGAGGGCAAAAATGCAGTTGAGCATGTTTTATTCAGATTGCAATCATACAAAAGATGAAACTGTAAAAGCTGGGCTAAGGCACCCAGATAATGCTGTTGATTGAATTACTCCTTTATGTATGGGCCCAGGGGCTCCACTCATGATCCAAAGTCCCATCTTCTTGCATCTTTTTGATAAAACTTGTTTTTTCTACAGTACCGTAGGTACCGTTGGTACCGGGGATGAAATTCCTCCGGAGGTAACGTGGGCACCATATACACCTACAAGTGAGTGTGCCGTTAAATACCAAAGGCACACGGAAGATGGCAACTGCAGCGACAGCTCCGCCTCGACTCGTCGAAAAGAAAAATAGTAAGAGTTGTGTCTGGATTAATAATAGATTCACAAAAAACTATATGCAAACGGTGCCAAAGGGCTTTTCAGACGAAAGGAGGAAACGCTTCCAATTTAGCGAAGCACCAAGAGACATCCAGATTTATTCACAGAATTCAAGGTGAGTGAGTTTCAAGTCATGTTAATGTTCACTTTGCGGGCAAATTCACACCCATTCCCCATCGCATAGATATGAAACGCATACATCAAGAAACAGCGTAAACAGAGCTTTGCATAGAGTATCTGTACATACCGAAATAATCACGGTTTGAAGACAACAAACAGCCTATGGTCGCTTAAAGCATATCTTATCATATCTGAACAGGAAGCTTTACTCATTGCATTTAGTGTTGTGCAGAACAGGAACACAGAACAGTTACTACAAGCGACTTCTCTGCAGAGTTGCTTATATCTTGCTTGTGTCATCAGTTTATAGCAGTGAACTGTAGGCAATCGCATAAGAACACTATGATATACACTATACTATGTGAGTATATGTGTTTTTCTTTTACTAGGTTTGATAGGTAAAACTTGTATTTCTGCAAAGTAGTACATGTATTAAGACTGTTTCCAACATGAATCCCCGTCTGCTTGGAGGGTGTCTCTGTTTAAGACGGCCAGGTTTTGAACGGACTTTTTTAGGATACGAAAAAGAGAGATTTTATGTTAAGCACACATCTGAAACCTGCTGACTCACTCTGTACTCCCACAGACGTCATCATCCCTCATTGCAATGCTGGTTGCTTGAAATCGGTGTTGTGTATTTTGTGAAGCCTCTGGTGTAGATTGCATCCTCGCTGGTCTGTGCACTGTTGATGAATCCCTGCTGGCTGTGCCCTGTGGACTGATAGCAGGCGGAGCAGCGTCCCAGAATACTTCAGTGAGAATGAACAACGAGAGCTTTGTTGTGGTCTGAAATTTTATTCCCACTATTTATGCAGGACTACGAGAGGTTTGGCAATGTTGATTTTATTTTGACGCTAGCTTGTGTTATTCATGTCTCCAGCTGATCTTTTGTTTTTTTAATTTTTAAGTATCATTGCTCATTTACTTGTCCTAGAAAGGGGGGGGTTCAGGTTTCTGGGACTGGATGACTTCAGAAGATAATTATCTTTCCTCCAAGTCTCATGTTACTTACTTGGCACATGAGCAGTCCAGCGCTTTGTTTCAGAATTCTTCAGCACTCCTTTTGGGTGGAAGAAACAATTAGATCCTTATTATTTAGGTGTCACTTATAACAGCAGAGTGATAGATTCACTTACAAAATGTTTTCATTCATTTATTTTTACTCATATCTGTATAATTCGATTGGAAGCTAGCATTGAAATCGGATAACTTACAAAGGGTTCTCAATTTAAAGTGAGACAGAACATGTGGTGGTTTCATAATCACTTTAAATACCAGAGGTCAAATGTGACATCTTAACATCAAAACTAAATGAAGGCAAACTCTATTATGTATTATTTTCAGCTTGGATGTTTGAAATAAATGCCTCTTGTTTTAAGTATCACTTATATTTTAGGTGTTCCCTTTGATGACGATCCAGAAAAATGTACAATGTCTTGTTTCTACTTGCTGCTGTCGTTTATCAAGAGCAGCGCACGGTGACGCTGATCAGTCCTGACCATGTTAACACAGAAAGCTCCTCGGGCTTGATGCTGGCTTGGTTGCTCTCCTTCTCATGACTGATGAGGCCAGAGTTGAAGATGTGGGCTCAGGAATTAAGGTCTGCCTTAAGCCTTGCTATATCAAGGAAATGCTTTGATTCAAGCAATGGAATAGCCGCTACTTCAACAGTAATTTTATTTTGTAGATATTGGCGTATAATCCATTTCACTAGCCTGGTTTCCATTGCTGTTTTTGATCAGCATTTAGAAAATGTCAATAAGAAAAGGTGATTGGAAATGGTAAAAAAAACAAAAAGAACTTCCACTTATGGGCAGTAAGGTCAATACGCTCACTTGAGGTGTTTTTAGTTGTATCATAGAAACAACCTTGCACATCATGTGTGACCCGGTGAAAAATGTAAATATATGATATGATCCACCAGCTGTTTTTCATTTGGAAAAAAATAAGATAAGATTGTCTTCTGAGGATATCATGAAATGTCCCAGATATTCTCAGAGACAAAAATGAATTCCTTCAATTTCATCTTGAGGATGTCCACTGCAGTTGTTTTTTTTGTTTGTACTACTTGGGGTTTGTTTCTGGTTAGGACAACTACTTCTACTATACTACAACCTCTGCCACTCCCTGGCGACAAGCCTTGTTTAATCACCTCAAACCATCCAATTGATATGTGTCTAATTAACATTTCTTTAATACTGCTTTTCAAAAGATTGGAAACCTGGCCAGGAAGAAGAGATTAGGAAATATTTCATGTGAGGTTATTGGTCTTCAGCGTACTCTGCATCTACTCCATAACGCGTTTTGATGCACCTGCTTCTTAATAAGTAATCTTGCTGCTACTTTTGTGTGTAATTATGTAAAAAGGTCCTGATAGCAATGCTTTCTTGGTTTAGTTCACTGCTGCCATAGAAAGTATTTCTGATGTTAAACTAAGGAGATGGCAGGGCACAGTATGATTTTATTTTTTTTTTTTAGTCTAAACACTCAATGGAAATTTTCCTCCTGGAGCTTGTTCACAATATTCAGTTTCAGTGTCCAACACGGCGTGTTTTGCCACTCCATGTGGACAAAAGGCACCAAATACCCATGTTTATGTGTACATGTAGATTCACCTTGACTCGGTATGTTAAATTAAATTACGCCACGCAACAAAAGTACTCCTCTTTTCCCTAAATAGATTTAATCGGGCCTAGATGCAGCAATACCAAAATTAGTTAGTGATATAGCATGACATTTTGAAGTTATTTTACATAGTTGCATATAATGACTGGGACTAGTGGGCATGTTACTCACTGGACAAAATGCGGGTGCCCCTGGGTGGCAGGTTATTCTGTAACAGCCACGCCTTATTTACAGCACCTCTCGGTCTTGTTCTGTGGTGTTGTGCTCGTCCCACTCTTTGGCTCGGTAACTCATACCTCCAATGCTTAAGATACAAGCAGCGCTGCCAGGATAGTGAACTGAACGAGCGTCCCTATGCAGAGACACATTCACATATTTGCTGTACGTGCAATTTCATGCCCATATATGATGCAGTAATACACACACTGGTGCGACGGTTAAACACCATCTCACTGCCAAAGGCATGCAGACTCATCCTCACACTGCAAACACAGGATTACATAACAGGTGAAATCTCCTGGGCCTGCTAATACAGATCCAGGTTCCACAGCAGGTTAGCCAGCAGCTTTATAACCACTCTCTCGGGTGGGAGTGGGGGAGGGGAATGTCTAAAGGATCAATTCTTCTTCTTGGGGTGTGCACTTTACTAAAGAGGTTACATAGAAACAACCTGAACATCAAAAACCAGGAGCATAAAGCGCTCGCTCGTGTTGTCATTTACTCCCACCGAACTTTACGCTCGTGTTTAAACCTATTAATTACTGTAAAAAAAAAAAGTGTTGGGTTTCATGCCTTCTCCCGGCTGTCTGGCAGCTTTATATGAAAATAGGCTTGTTAACCTTCTGCAGGCTGTTAAACAGTATTTTCTGAGGCCTCTGTGTGGTTTGTGTTTGGGCTGTGATGACACAGAACAGCTTTAGATTTTAGTTTTGTCTGCTTTATATTGTTTACTCTGTCAAATATGAAGGACATTAGAAATAAGATATTTATAATGATGCAGCAGCTGTGCAGTCAGTGCCAACACCCGGTATCTCACTCAGATAAGAGTCACACATGAGAGGAAGACATACCAGAGATGCCTTATGTGTTGACCAAAGCAGCTCCTACATCCTGTCCTGTCTCTACTCATTTTTTCACATACTAATATACTATAATATGTGTTTAGAAATAGTTCTGAATGCTTGATTTGTGAATCTGTGACCCCTTTGGCACTGATCTCTCAGTTGGAAACAGATATGTTTTAGTTTATTTCAATATTGTTTCAGTGATGCTACTGCTGTTTACTCTTCCAGCCACAGGAGTTTCCGGCCTTTCCAGCAAACAACAAATCTTTGCTGTTTCTGTTCCTCTTCCATGCTGATCCTTCCCAAAAGAGCTCTGACGCTGTAGTTTTTCATTTGTGCTGCCTTGGGCCACTTTGACAAATAGCTGAGTCAAGCCTAATACTGGAACCCGATCTATTTCCTTGTTGTTTTACAAAGTTGTGCCAGTACATCCTTGGCTCTTTAGCCATTTAAAAGTGTATCACCTTTATGTTGCCTTAATGCAAGTATGGCAGGCTGTTTCAAATAGTGGAAAGTCCCATTTTTAATGTTTTAGGTGGTTCTGAATAAGCCAGATGGAGCTGATTTGGCACAGGAGCCTGAGGGGATGGAGTAAATCCACACCAGTCTCTGTAGAATACTATTTTCAGACAGTTGATGTGCAACATTGGTTGCTTTGTGAAAGCCGCCATCATCATCATTTACAGAAAAAGCTACATGCTTGTGCAGTATTTGCCACCTGGTGACATGACAGGGAGCTGAGAGCAGGCAGAGCTGGAATTAGGAGGAACACGGTTCTCTCCCAACTTCTGTTGGGACACACGTCACCACTTCTAACAGCGGACCTGATATGTTTGACATCACTTTCATCACTTAATGTCCTTTGATAGAAAACTCTGAAGCCTGTTTTTCATATTCGACTATAAACATACAGTGGATGGCCAAATGTTAAGTTTAGCTCCTTTTTGCTCTCATGCTTTATGTGAAGATGTTCATTCATTTATCCTCTCAGATGGCATATCAGCTGTCATATCAGATTTTATTTTGATTTTCTTTAAAAAAAAAAAAAAAAAAAAAAACGATGGCCATAAGAATTGACAACAACATTCTTCTCATTTTTATACAAAATTCTTTTTATCAGTTGATTTTCTTAACGTTTACGGCACATTTGAACTTCTTATCTGGGAGATTAATTACACTCAAGATATGAGGTTGGAAAGGTATAGAGTTGTTGACTATAACTAGAAAGGAGCATGAAGTAGAATCCTGCTTTCTACTAGATCCACAAGGCTCAGTCATTAATACAGCGTCAAATTAAACAAAGACACTTGCAATGAACAAATTTAACAACTGTTTTCATCAGTCCTTTAAACCCCGGCCACTGTGCAGTTCTTTATCAGTGAAGTAAGCCGGTGATTTAGTGATGCCTTTATCCTGAAATGCACCATTCGTGTTTGCTTCTCTTGTCTTATTCACTGTCTCAAACAGTATTAACGGACCTTAATCCCTGGCTTACTCTCACTTCTTTGACCTTGCTAATGCATAACCAGGGGAGAGAAAATACCGTCAAGCCCAATGCTGCAATAGCTTTGCTATGATGCTACATCTAAAGCCCTTTATACACCAAACAAACGTGAAAAAAATGAGCAGTGACCCCCTGCTGTGTCGTCTCACATTGCTAGCATCTCGGCAAACGAAAAAGCACTTCCAACTGATGGTTAGGTTGTACAATCTGCGGCTGTGCAAGAATATTTGATCATTTGCCAGCCCAGAAGGGAATGATGGTATGTATGTATGTTACACACAAAAGGAAACTTATGTTGGCTTAAAAAAATCTCAACAGAGTCTGGCAATGCAAGCAGTGTGTTCTACTCGTTCACTGACATCCCAGATGTGCCACATGGCTGACTGTCGACTGTGTGTGTGCAGCTTCAGCTTGTTGAAGTGGCTTGGAAATGTAGCTATTTACTGATTCTTCTTCCTTTACCATGTTTTGAGAAGGGTGGCCACCAGTGTTAATGTGCAATACCATCCGCTAGCATGTTGGAGCGTCAACCAGGCGCCTGTGTTATGAAGCAGGATTAGTGGCTTATTGAGGTAACGTCAGGTTCATCTCTGGATTTTCAGCATCACAAAGCTGGTTCACCTCTTCCCAAGGTGTATCACCATGGTAACTTATGCTGGGAAATCTAACCCGCCCCCTCGCAGATTAGATTTTGAGATAAGAAATCAACACGTGTAAAAGCTTCCTGACCAATCAGTTCTTTTAGAAAAGGAAAAAAAACAAAACAAATAGCAAAACACATCATCACCTTAACAAAGAGTCTTTCTCAGTTTCTCACCAACTTCAAGAGATGTGTCAGCATGAAAGAATATTTAAAGAGCCTAAAACAAAGGCAGATTACTCAAAAACTTGTTCCTTCTAAATTTTAAAGATTTGGAACTATCAGTAATCATCCTTATTTGTTGAAATTACTGAGCTGTTACAGGTTTTCTTGTTGAGTGTATGAGTGTACAGCCAAAGGCAAAAGTTCCACCAATGATGCCTGTAAATACTTGTTCTTATCCTCATCCATCTCATTCGATGTTTCAAAAACAAATGAAAACAAGTAGAAAAGTAAAAACCTTTTTCTTTCACATTCTCGAGCCTGGATGACAAAGAATGGTTTGGTTTGGCTTATTTTTATGTTTGTTATTTTTCTTAGGTACAAATAGCATTCAGAACAGTTTGTGTTGCATCAGAATATGTCTGAAACCTTCTGATATGCTGCATTAAGACACCTGCAGCGCATTCATTTTAGATCTACTCAGGCTTTAATGTCTATTCAGGATTATTGATCGGCTCATTAATTCATGCATTCACACACTGGGCGTTCTTTTTCTTTCTTTTTTTTTTTTTTTTTTATGTTGTCAGGTTTCCTTCCTGCTTTGCCGGCAGCAGCTTTGTTTCAGTTGGCCAGCTGCCGCCGTCTCTACTTGGATACATGGATGCGCACATATCCAGAGCTGGAAAACCGGGGTTTTCTTAGCCTCGCTTATTTGGATCTTTCTTTGTTCATTCAGGTCCCCTAAAGATATGAGCCTCCTCTTTAAAGAGAGTTGAAGGATGAGTTGTGAAACCAATGTTAAAAGCTTTAACGAGGCAGATATTTCTTTCTGCCTTTGTTCTGCTTTCAGGCTTGTTCCGTGTTAAGGACAATGCATACAGCATAAGGAAAGTGACCGGGGCACTCATTCAGACAGTCAGATTAATGTAAAGTTATTCATGCTAGAGATGGCTCGTAGATTCTTGGGACTGCAGTCAGTAGCTGGTCCTTCAGGGCTTTTGCACAGAAAGCAGCAGCACCCCCCCTTACCCACCACCTCAGCTACCATATCAGCTCTGACTGTGCCCTTAGGATTCCTTACCCCTTATTATTTCCCTGACAGCAGGGTAATCCATCTTCTGAATATACCACAATAGGCTGTGCATTTCATTATCTTTGGCTTAGTTTACTAGCATCAAGAACCAATATGAAGCCTGTGAATGGCTTTAAATTTAAAAGTGTGATACACAAAGCACTTTGAATTGGTTTGTACGTGAAATGTGCTATACAAATAAATTTGATTTCATTTCATTTTGACACTGCAACAGTCATTGAGGTCATTTTCGATCATGACTGTTTTTTTTTGCCTGTTTGCAAAATGATGTGTCCAATGAGTTGGTTCTCATCTTCTAGCTGTCATTGTTTTCAAAGTTAGAAATAAGAAATAAAGATACACAGTATGTGAAATTATTAATATTAGCCACACATGGAAACCTAACTTTGGATCATTGCATTTAGATTGTAGGCAGGACACAGTTGCAGCACAGGTATGTCATTTTTATGTAACTTTATGTAATTTGCCAAGTTCATTGTAGATTCAGGTTTATTGTGTGTATTATTCAATTAGCTACTTCTGTAGTTATCTATGAAATGGATTTCAGTGATGTGTGATGATGACGGAGGTGCGTGCATAACCAGGAGGCAGAAAGAGATGCTCAGCCTGATTTGTTTTGGCAGAGCCAAGCTGATAGACAGAAATAACAAGACAGTTAACTTTACAAATTGCTTGAAAAGCTGGAAGGAAATTGTTCAAAATGCTGAGGGGGGTCGCGGCCGTTTTGCCAAGAGCAGAAGAAGATTGACTCCAGGCCAATAAAAGTGCAGTCCCACGAGTCCCAAAGTCTCCACAGTGCTCATTTTTCTGTTGCAAAATGCACAACTCTGCTCCTGTGTCAAAACTTATCTCTGAAAACTACACAGAGAAGTGTTATTATGCATCTTAGGGTATGGCTGCGTTCAGATAATCACTCAGTGACATTCTCAATGATATCAGAACATGGAATTGCTCGTTTTGAAATGTGACAGCAACCTCAGTATGGTACGGTGGCTGAACTGATTACATCGTTAGCTTGGACAGCGCAGTTTGGTTTTCATCATTATTGAATGCTTGAAATTTTAAAAGATTTTGTACAATGACTATAAAGCAATCTTGAATTAGGTCACTAGTCTATATCAAAAGTTTGAACTGTGAAATAAAGTTTTATGATCAAATGATGAGGAAATGCATTTGTTAAGGTTTTTTTTGTCTTATAGCCACCAGCTGTGGTTTTGCCCCCTGGATGCACGTACATCCATTTATGTTCGTAAGCAAGAAACCTTTCTATTTGGACAACTTAAATTGAGCTGACATTAACCAACACTGACTAATGGCTACATCCGAGCAAGCAAAGCAAAGGATGTGCTTGACGGCTGGCGACAACAGGTTTTTATTTGTAAGAGGGAGGATATCTTTGCCTCGTGCTTTATCTCTGCAGGATCCCGTTATACCTATGAAGCACTGTGTGCACTGCAGATTCAACAGCTCAGGCTATATAATCACCCTAACCTTTGACCTTTGGCCTTGGATGGCAGAACACTGGAGGAATGCTGAAATTGTTCCTCCTCTGCAATCCCTTCAGCCACACTTCAGTATGTAGGCCACTGCATTGTGTGTTGCTCTGTTCTTCCCTCCTCCCGGTGTGCTTGAGAAACAGTGATGTCATTCTGCAGTCCAACCCTGTTGTCATTCTGTGAAAGAAGCTCTTTTTTTTTACTTTGACTGGACCTCTTTGTCCGCTTTTGTTCTGTGGAGGTGGCCCACATCAGTTTGTGGGTTTTGTGCGAGATCAGTGAGGTGGCATTTCTCATCCTCGGACCACTGAAAACAATGATGTCTTTTATTATAAACAACCAGCAATGTTGTTGCATATTATTTGTTCTTCTCTTCATTGACTCGTCTGCTTTATTATCACCCAGTAGGCATCACATTATTTGCCTTCTCAAGTGAAGAATGTTGATAATACTGTGCGACTTTGATGGCATTTTCTTAGAACTGAGCCTGAAATACATTTAAAAGGTGAGTGCCAGGTGAGCATTAAGGACGTGCCAAGCCCACGTGCAGCACTGGTGTGAACTCAGATCATTACCTTCTTTAATGATCTGGTATTAGGTGGCACTAACAAAACTGCTCATTTATACTTGGCTTAAAAAGAACAAAACACATCTGTCATTTTTACAAAAAATGATGAGTGAAATCAATCTTTTTTCCATCATACAGTGTACAGTTCACTGTCTTATTACCACAAGCTGCAGTAAAAGCCCATTCTTTCTTGTTCAGCTACACACTTGATGAACGACACCAGGTCATAGCTGTTATTGTGCTCTGCTGAGACTGAAAAATCAAACTCTTTAAACCTGCCACATGTTTCGGTTCTGTGAGAAATGTTTGGCAGTAGTTTGAAGACTGAATTATGCACCAACGTCCCACTGTGACCATAAGTAGTTGGTCCTGCCCAGAGGTTTAATTCTCCTTTTTAGTATTAAACAGTATTAAACAACATGGGATTTAAATGAAAAGAATTCAAATTGAATTCTCGCTGGTTGATATCTTTTAATTTTGTTGTTGTTGATGATGATGATGATGATGATGATGATGAAGTCCTTTTAAACAGCAGCACAAACCCCACATCGCAATTTTTTTTGTTTAAACATTTCTTCACTATTCCCAAAGTTATTGGGTCTACTACTCCAAGAACCCTGGTTCCTGTGCTTTTATCCATTTATTTTTTACCAAATTTTAATTCGTTGGACTTCTTTGGCTGCTGTGCTCCCAATCCAACAGACCAGATAGTCTATTTTTCAGCAGCATGCACCTGTCTTTGTTAGCCCTACTCAGCACACAGGCTGTCAGGTCACACCACCTGTGCTTGGTAATTGTGCTGAAGGCAGGAAAAAGCTTTTTCTTTAGATTTACTGCATCCAGGTGGTGGTTCAGAACCGGTCCTCCACTTCATTGGTCTATGGCAGCAATAACTTTAATCTAAAAGCTAAACATTTATTGGCATTTTTTTGCAGGGAGTTGACCAAACACAGTCATCACCTTTATCAGTGTGATTAAGGCGATAAGAAGTCCACTGAACTCTATTTCTTTGTGTTTACAGGAAGAAGTCCTTTCTGTTCTCTGCACTGTATGTGGCCGTAATCCTGGGTGGCCGCCATGTCATGAAACAAAGGGAGAAGTTTGAGTTGAGAAAACCACTGGTGCTATGGTCGCTCACACTTGCTGTATTCAGGTAAGATGGTTAAAAAGCTCATTATAATTTTCAAAAATTGAGAGTAGCCCATATCATTCAATATAAAGAACTATTAGACAATCGGGTAGTCTGATTTAATACATGATCCACGTTTGAATTTTCATCATTCACAGGTGACTCAGTAGTCTGGTTTGTCATATCTGTGGAGGTATTTACAGCTGTCATGTTATCAGATGGAATCTCATGTGGGGATTTGTAATAAAAATGTGATTTCTATCATAGATGCAAAAAAGTTCTGCATATCATAACATATTTAAAGCTGCAGTTGACATTGACATCTTAACGAGTGGAAACATGCAAAAACAATTCAGCTACGATGCCAGTAGTACCTGCAGACTCCTTACACGACAAAGATCTTCTGTGTCTTTATTATCTCTGTTTATGTAGCATATTTGGTGCCATCCGTACTGGGAGCTACATGACGTACATCCTGATGACGAAAGGGCTGAAACAGTCGGTTTGTGACCAGAGCTTCTACAACGGGCCAGTCAGCAAGTTCTGGGCGTATGCCTTTGTTCTTAGTAAAGCACCTGAGCTGGGTAAGTCGAGATGTGCTAGTGACATGTCTAATATTTTCTGTGTGATGGGTGTAATACAGTGATATGCAAAGGTTTGGAAAAAACCCTCTGCTACTGTGAATTGTAAAACGAGTAAAAGACAGCATGCTCTCTAAAAGGCATACAACTAAAATAATTCACATGTGTTTAGAGGAGAAGTCAGTCTTTATACCTCTGCTAAGACTGAATGAGTGAATGAATCCTGGGTTCAGACAAAAAATAGAAAGCCCAGCGTTTAGGCACCCCGCAGAGACAGAATTTAGAAACACCAATTTGACAGATATCGGTAAATATATGATCGAAAATCTGTGAGATCTAAGTAGGGATATTGGATGTTTAAATCAGGGGACTTTAAGGGGAATTGATCCATGGTTCAGATGCTTAAATTATTTTAACTTTCAAAGTACTAGGCAGATGCTTCGAAGGGCCCATGGGTTCTCATTGGTGTGACAGGATTTTAAATTTGTATCGCCTGGCCAATCCAAATGATGCTTGTGAACAAGCCACAGTTCTAAAAATGGAACTAATTCAGATCTTAGGCTTTTGTAACAGTTATCCGAGAGCTCAAATTTCTTCGAGTGCCCAAATTTTTGCATGCCAAAAGTATTGTGTGCCACATAGCGTTTCGCTTTGGATTATTTTCAGTGTCACAATTTTATTCACGTCCTCCTCACTGATAATGCTTGGAGTCAACAAAGCCTTGATACTGCCAAATGGCAAAGCCATTTTGGTACAATGAATAAAGAATGAATGAATCAATTTCTGTATCTTAACCCTGTGATCGGCTTACGCTCTGATTTTAAGGCAGCCTCACTGAATTTTCCATGTGAAGTCGTAATAACTCATCAGTGTTTTCCTGTACCACTGAAGAACCCGTTGTTCTCACATTGCCCATGAAATGTTACATATAACTCGATGAATCAGAGTAAGTTTACTCTTATCCCCGAAATGATGAACTCTGAGACTCGGTTTTTGCGTTTTTGCCATCTCTGTGTTCCCTCGTGGTTGAACTCCTCACCTAAACCTGGAGCATTTTATTCCTTTCTGTGGGAATGAATGGTGGCAGATCTCATATCTCCCGTTCCCTTTACCCGTTAATTGTCCAAATAAACACGTCTAGGCTGAAAAACAGAGACTAGATCGTCATCTTGTTCCCTTAAGGCCCAGAAACACAATTCTGCTCCATTTTGAAACTCAAAGCATTCACATTAAGCAGAAACATATGAAGTACCAATCAAACGTTCCTCCACACTTATTCATTCATTTCCAATGACTGGCACAGCTGCACAATAATGAGCAGTTTTCTTTGTGAAATAGAAATATTATTTGTCTGATTATATATAAAATAAAATCCCAGACAGCGACTGATATGAGACAGTTTGTCAGAAATTATATTTGTAGCAGCTGAAAACTAAGAGCAAGGCATCTTTTAGGTTTTAATTAGTGCGAACAGCACTTAGTGTTTGCATCAGTATCGATGGTGGAAAAGTGTAATGAATGAAGCTTTTGCTGCAACTTATTTGTTATTTTCTTGACATGCTGCTTAAGTTGTCGAACACTACAATGCTTCTCTTTGTGCCAAAAAAAAAGTTCATTAAGCAAGTCTTGGACAAATCTTGATCTTTTTCCCTTTTCTACTCTTCCTGTCTCATCCAAACCTGTCCTACCTGCAGGTGACACCCTCTTCATCGTCCTGAGGAAACAAAAGCTCATCTTCCTCCACTGGTACCACCACATCACCGTGCTGCTCTACTCCTGGTACTCATACAAAGACATGGTAGCTGGAGGCGGCTGGTTCATGACCATGAACTACTTGGTCCACGCAGTCATGTACTCTTACTACGCGTTGCGAGCAGCTGGCTTCAAGCTGTCACGCAATTTTGCCATGTTCATCACACTGACCCAGATCACCCAGATGCTGATGGGCTGTGTGGTCAACTACCTGGTGTACTCGTGGATGCAGCAGGGCCAGGAGTGTCCATCCCACATGCAGAACATTGTGTGGTCCTCCCTCATGTACCTCAGCTACTTTGTGCTCTTTGTGCAGTTCTTCATTGAAGCCTACATCGGCAAGTCCAAGGCTATGGCTCTCAGCAAGAAAAGCGAGTAGAAGAATGCCAAAAAGTATGGGAAGAAGGGAGATGATTGGAGGGAAAAAAAGGGAGTTGGAAATTGAGAGCAGGGACCAATAACTTGAAAGATGAATGGGATGACAGAGATGTGGCATGGAGGCCAGGAGATTGGGGGTGTTGCGGGGATGGGAGGGTCATGAAATGGTTGGTGTTTGTGCTTAAGCATTACTACTAATGTGCAGATCTAAAAAAAAAAAAAAAGAAAGAAAAAAAAAACTCATTTGAGGGGATTTTTCTCTTAAGCGATCGCAGAGGAAGCAGCGCCATCATGATCAAAAGCCATCACGTGTTGTCTAGTTTAAAACCTCCCCTTTTGAATTCATTTAAATACTTTTAAAAAAAGATTAATAAAATATGACGAAATGATATCGAAGTAAAAAGATGACGTCTGCTACAAAAAACTATTTATCATTGACATGAAACAGAAGGTACACATGAAGATGGATGGTGTCAGGAGTTTTTGTCTCACTGTTATTAGTGTTTGTTGTTTTGGTTTGATCTGTGACAGAAAAAGTGGGAGACGCTGGTGAGTGAGTGAAGCCGAAGTGTTGGTGGTTGATGTAAACTGATGAGGTGAACAGCACTGTATTGTCTGTGTCTTACATTGCGAAATGTTATCATTTTTCTCAGGTCTTAGGCTATCTCTTTCTAAATATAATATGCATATCAAAACCAATTAGACATGTTTAACATCTTCTCCAGTTTACAGTATGGCTGATAATCAAGAAAAAAAAAGTATGAATGACAGACTGAAGCCGATTGGACCGACTGACGAACACGCTACATTTAGCCATGATTGGGAACAGATGCTGACAGTGCCCTGCTTCACCACTTGTCTTGACCTTGCAGAAGTTGCCGACCACACCTGGGAAATTGCCTGCCATTTATTTCCAAACACTTCTCTGTGTTAAAGGGTCCGTACCAGTGAGGAAATCCAGTCAGATGGACAATGAAGGAACAAACGGAGGGCAAACATATTCATGTTTAGCAAAAGACAAAAAAAATGTAAACATGCAACTTGTCAAAATCTGCTGTATTGAAAAAAAAAATAGTATGTATCCTTAATTGGTGTCTGTTGTGCTATTGTGCATTTGCACTGTGTTGGTGTCAGAAAACAATTGTTGCTCAGAAACTCGATGTATGAACAAAGTGTGCAAAAAGTTGACCTGTGGTGTTCACTTTTTTGTCTGTGTCCTCCTGGTATTGCATATACATACATAATCAGTTTCTTGGTGCTGAAAGTTAAAAAGATATAAAAAAAAACAGTTTAAGACGAAGCTGGCTGTTTTTCAAGTTACAATATTTAGAAAGGCTACAGGGGATTATCACTTCTAGATAGTCAACATACTGTATTTCACCAAATGAGCTGACCACGAGCTTGTATGCATGCAAACCTTGATTCAGTGCAGCAGTAATGGAACAGTCATGCTACACACCTGATCTCTGCAGCTGGTATTCCTCTTTTAGTACCACCCGAGCTAAAATCATTGTGTATCAATGCCTGATACAATTTGCTGGTGGTATGTGTGACTAATGGTAAATGAATAATTAGGCTAATGGGCTTATTAAGGAAAAAGCTATACACTATTACAACTGGAATCCGATCTGTGTACACTTCAACTGTACTGGCCTCCCCCTAGTGGTGCTTTGTCTAATAAAGCTTTATTATTGAAACTAACTACATTTGTGTTAAACTGTTCAATGAAAATATATTTCACTTGAAATCAGAACAATTTACCTTTAGTGTTTAAAAATGAACAACTTTTACAAGTGTCTTCATCTAATGTACCTGTAAACATCCACTGCACATTCCACTACACTTCTTAGATAAACATTGTAGTTCTAAACCATTACGTTTATACAGTGACTAGGTACTTCTAAAGTGGGTGTTTTAAACAATTGACAGTAAAATAAGGCTTTAAAACCCAACACAATAGGACTAAAGCAGTGGTTTCCGGCCTTGTTGGCTTCTGATATCATGTAGCACACAACCCTGTCTGTCGTTGGGGTCAGATTTCAGTTTTCTGTGCTCAATAAAAGGGATTATTTCCCTCCAAACCTCCCATCCATTTTCAGTGAGATGTCTGTTTAAATGTTCAAAATCAAAGTTTATGGAAAAACAAAGATTGAAAACAAATTTGTGAACTTTCCTTCCCCAGTAATTATCTCAGGTTCTATTTTGTGTTTCCCTTAAAAAAAATGTATATAGTTTAAACCAGGTCCAACTACAACAGCTACAGTAGTAAAAATGACGCTTACACACTTTAGTATTAAATCATCTAAGAAACTTTCTATGATTATCTTATAATATTAATCTAATAATCACATCATTCCAACTAATACTAGTAGTTTTATTTTACTTTTGTACTTTCAACAACATGTTGCTGCTTTTTTTGAAGGAGCTTTCATACAGGCCATTTTGTTGTGATAATTTTACACTACATTGGCTTTTTTTTTTAAATAACTGAAGTACAGTATGTTAATACTTCATCATCACACCTTAAATGCTAAATTATTAGCTTGTATTGGGCTGAATAGTTCTTTGGGACATGAGGGGTGTGGGTTTACAAAAAAAAAGAAAGCATTAAAGCCCAAACAAAGCCCATAAAATATACTATATGATATATAGTTGTGGTTAATTATACCTGGATTCTAATATAACCACTCAAACAGTGAAAGCCTTTACTCAACACAAAAGCCACATCGTTTAACCGGAAGTGACCCTTCATTTTTCCCTCCATTGTACCACAGATTATATAATAGTATAATGGCTGTGGTTGTACTACAAAATTCCGTTACATCCGGGTGCCATCTTTGTTTGGTCCCGGAAGAGTAAAGAGTTTGAGAGATTTAAACACTCTCACCTAATGTGTGGCAATTTTGATGTTTTGCTGTGACTGGATATGGAAATACGTGTGGAATCAGACAAATCCCGGTAAGTGTGAAACTACTTTAATTTTCTTTTTTTTAAGTTGAATTTGCCAGTTTGACTAAACGCATTATTGGCTAAATAGCTAACTGCACTCTCACCTGCTGCGACCTACTACTGTCATAGTTTTACTGTCATACAGTGTATCGTGGTCATTGTAGCTCATCTAAGATTATAAATATTATACATTTTATGAGAATTAACTAGGTGCAAAGACGGTGGAAAAAATAAATAGTATTACAACACGAGGAAATGTGCGATGTAACAGGTGCTTTGCTAACCTAGCTAGTTTATGGCACCAAACGCCTGTTCAATAGTTTAAAATAAACTTGAAATAATGAATTAAAAAAAGAGCGAAGCATTAAAATGGGAGAAAATATAAATGTCCCTACATTTAATAGATTTATATTGATCTTTAGTATTTCTAACGTAAATGATGTGATCACTACCATTTTGCAGCATTGTATTTGGAAATAGAAATATGCTACAGAATTAATTTGATGCCAGTGAAAACAGGTTTTGGTTGCTAAGCATTGTATACATGTAATGATGCTTTCAATTTCGTTTTTTCTCTACTAAAAATGTAATATGCGTGCATATATTACACTATATACATTTTAGACCTGCCACTTCTTCTGTAGTCTTCGACATGTCCAAGTTCCTCAATTATTTTTAACAATACACTGCACACCCTGCTAAGATGTGGCAGGTTTTTGCCTAATAGCTCTATAGAGATAAACTTGTAGGTATAAAAATACTATTTTGTCTCTTATCTTTGGCATTTTTTGCAGATGCAATGAAAGAAAAGAGGGATTGCATGATATGTCTTTGTGACAGGATGGCAGTAACAAAGTGCCTAAAAATACAATTTAAAACTGTTTGAAAAAAAACTAAAATAAATTGGAAAAATAAACAAATTCCTGTGAAAATGGTCAGGTATTGGGACTGGACTGAAAATTAGGGGAAAAGATGATGATATGATCCTGGAGAACTATTGCTCAAGAGCACTTAATTAGATCCTAGGAAACAAAATATTGAGAGATTGTTCAAGACTTTTTCAAAGTGCTGTATTTAATGGAACATAGCCTAGTGCAGTACATAAATAGGTGCAACAGGTACATGAAATACCACTCATAAAGCCTTGTGCCATTTATACGATCACACTTAGCCAGGGCAGTTTCTACATACCTGTCGAATTAACAAAACTTAGAAATACGTAGCCACTATTAATGATTGAATTACTGTAAAATGGTGATTATTGTTTAGCAGAGAAGTCTGCCTGGGTGTACTGCCTGTTCAGTCTCAGTTGACTCATTCAGTTTGAGTGCAGTGAGTTGTAGTGGTGCTGTGAACTGGAGGCCGCTGTCATTGGTGTGCAAATTTAACTCCAGTGAGGAATGTGAAATGATTTTGTCAGATAGAATAGACATATTTGGAAGAATACAGCTCTCAGCTGTCTCTTTTTGTTATGTTATTTTGATGTTGGTTAGATCCATTTTATTTTGTTCGTACAATAATAAAATAATCTTTTTTTCATGTAGCCTATATTCAAAGAAGGGACAACGAGTGAGACATGTTGGCAGAAACAAGGTATTTGAATAAACTGAAAAGACTAAATTTTAGACTGTCAGGCTTACTTCCACAAGGCTGAAGACAGCAGTCTGGATTCGATATGTGTCCGATTTATGTTGTTACCTTTGTTATTGAGAGCCATACTATAATCCTGTCTATGCCCCAAAAGGTAAAAGCTGAGGTAACTCTCCCCAACAGCTGTAGCCTAATTTATTGTGCTGACGTACTGTATGTGATACTGCCAAGAGGTGCATTACTAACCCTTACAAATTCTTCATCTGATCTGAGTAAATCCAAGTGTGAACTGATTGATCTAATGCAGCCATCACTGTTTTGTCAGTCCAGCAAGTTCATTCCTGTCAGAGATTATCTCACTGAAAGTTTATATCAAGCATTTATCCTGCAAGACACCTAATAGCTATTTACCCAGCAGCTGTATTAAACTGGCTCTATTGAAAGATCTTTTTATCAACGTAATCTTCCCTCACTTGGTCCAGTACAAGGGAGTTATAGTTATATGCTGTCGCCATCTAGTGGAAGATTGGCAGTCCAACCTCAAATCTTAAAACGGTGTCACAAAATGGGTGTCACAAATCAACTCTTGAGTGCTTTGAGTTTCCATTTTATTGACGCATCAAAAATTCTGATTGTGTGTCATATAATTCTAATGTGTGACTTTGCTTTGTTAGAAGTCTGTAAATTTCAACGCTTTCATGAGTGTCCGCTCTCTTAGTAAGGTCTTCCATATTTGTAGGATGATAACTTTTACCGTAAAGATAAAAGAAATAACAAAGAGTCATACCCGTATCACGTGACACCTCTTTGATCCAAATAATTTATTCAAAAAAAGCATTATGCGTACTATTGTACTTGGCAATTGATAACTACAACTACAATTAATAGCCTATATCTTGAAATATATACTTGAGAATTCTATCTTAATACACCTTTTGTTTGAAGGGACCATCTGAAAACCAATGGTTTAAGAGCTGTGTGTTGATGTTGCAGTATTACTAACTTGTAAATCAAGTTGGGATTGGCTGCCAGGGAAGGCAGATTTCAGCCTCTGAATCACTGCACTCAAACGTTATCAACTGCCCCTCAGGAGCTGAAGCTACCTAAAGAGCTCTCCAGCTTTGGGACCCTCCCTCCCTGAGTGTGCACCCATAGATTCTGACTCATGTGTCCATTGCATGCATTAGATCCACCTCCTCTTTTGATTTTAAATCTACCCAAATCCTCAGAAAACAAGTGTTATTCTGTCCTGCTCAAGAGCTGGAGGGACCGAAGCTGACCTGAAGGATCACAGCAAAGCCTTTGAGTGGGTTGCTAATTCCCTCTTTAGCTCTCGTCAGCTGTCCTCTGGGCTGGACTGTAGACGTGAGCGACAAGACAAAACTAGACCCATCTGGCACAAATATGCAAAATTAGGAGGAGTAGAAGGGTTGAAATCAATATCAGTAAACTTGTACTGCTGTTGACCAATCTTCTCTTATTTCTTTATCGTTTTTACGTATTTTTCTTTATTTAACTTTAATATTAAATAAGATATTACATATTGAAGCTCTAACCTGATACCTTATATTATTCCGCACCTAGAGACAACTGAAGAATTTAAACGTCCACAGCAGATAAAGTAAAAACTTGAAATGTGCGTACTGACCGACTTTGTGATGGCAAGGTTGATCTATTTATTAAGAAATTTCCTTAAAAAATTTTAAGGAAATGGAAGAAAACTCTTCTTTTTCAAGATTAATGAGCGTTGTGTTGTCAAACTTTGTATTTTGTGTCTATGATCAGATAATCGAGTGTTTCCATGTTATCATAGTCAATTCAAAAAGATTTTACAAAGTTTATGTAAAGCCATTTTGCATAGCAACAACAAACATTAAACCCAGGTTTTCTGTTTATTGTTTCAATGTGTTCAGTTTTACTTTTCATGAAATAAATTGGGTGGCAGTATCCTGTTATAACAGATGAAGTGCCATTACCAGGCATCTTAAGACTGTATCACCATGGACAAAATGGTCCAACGCTAGACTGCCCAACTGCATTCAAACTTCTTGTGGAAAGCTGGACTTAAAGCACTCAAAAAGACTCTTTATTTGATCTTTATCTTTATTTGAGAAGGCGCATCGTAGCTCCTGCTGAGCAGCAGAATAATGCTGTTGTCTGTTCCTCTGTAGTTGAATGACGCCTATTCCACACACCATGGCTCCGTGTTGCGCTCTACTTGTGGAGTTAAACAGTCATTTAAATGGTGTTGATTATATGAAACAATATTAAGAATGCTAGATAAGTTAATGATGGAGTTCCAAGATGGAAGTAGAGTGGAGGTTTGAGGTTTTGCTGGCAGTTTTGTTTTGGCTCATTTTAAATTCATTTCTGTGTGTTGTATTGCAGACAGGTGTAAAGAAAACAGAACTGATTTATGAAAAAAAAAGGAAGAAAAGAGGTTTCACCTGATAGCGATGACTGCATAAATTAGAAGTTAGCTGACAAATAATTAGAAAATCAGATCATTTGCTACACTTGCTTATTAAAGTGTCCCGTATCCAAAAGGAGATGCTGTCTAAGTGGGCAGGCGATAATTTGGAGAAGAGTAGCCCTCAAAGGCAAATATACATCAGCTTTAAGGACTCCAGGCAGTAAGCAATGCTGTAAACATTTATATTGACTCGAAGGAAAAACTTATGGAAAATAACTCGACTGATGTACTGCATAACTTCATAAGAACTTGAATGCTTTTTAGTAGGGCTGGGCGAGTTAACTCGTTATTATCGCGTTAACTCGTTAGTTATTTAACGCGATAAATATTTTAGCGCGCATTAACGCAGGTTTTTATTTATTTAAAAAAAATTTTTTTTTTTTTTTTTGGGGGGTTTATGTGCCTTTGATTGATAGGAAAGTTCAGAGAGAGGGGGAACTACACGCAGCACAGCGAGGACTGTAGCCTCTTGTACATGGGGCGCCTGCTCAACCCACTACGCCACGGACCACCCCTGTTTTATTATTTTTTATTTTTTGTAAAAGTCTGTTGCTCACAGGCTTTTATTTAGTAAAAGTCTGTTGCTGCTGCTGCGGAGCCGCAAAACAAAGTAATTGGCGGATCCACCAAACATGGAGAAGGGTACGGAACTTTAATCGGCCATTTTCATTTTAAAGTTCTTCCAGACGGAAGAACCAAAGTCGACAGAACCAAAGTCATCTGTAAACACTGCCAAGTTGAATTGTCCCAGTCTAAAATATCACTTAAAGGCAAAACACACAATTGATACCAGCAAGTCATTCAACAAAACAGACAGTGGAGCGGCTTCTACATAAAAACTACATAAAAATGCTGAAGTTAAAAGTGTGTTTGCACAGCAAATGTTATGGCACTTTCATTTATATGGCAGTACATTTAAAATAAAACTAAATCCTAAAAGCTATACACTACTTTTGAATTCATTTTTGGATTTTGCGTACAAATGCGATTAATCGCGATTAATCAGGGAAATCATGTGATTAATTAGATTAAAATTTTTAATCGTTGCCCGGCCCTGCTTTTTAGATTTCCTTGTATGAAATATTAAAGAGATATTTTTGACAGTATTTAAACCAATGGCACCTCTGTCAGGTAAAAAATTGTGGCTCCTCGAGACCTTTGGTACTTAGTTTCAGTCACTCTATTGCCCCCTGTTGCCCCAATTGAGCAGTAATACAAGATAAATCGGCACTAGGTCAAATTTCATCTATATGTCAGGGCAGATCTGCTTCTCTTTAGAGTGGGGCCCTAACCTATCTGTTAGCTCTAATGGAGCCCAATATATATATATATATAAGTGTGTCTTACCAAAAAAATCAATAGCGGTGTGGCCCCTGATGGTTTTTGAGTTAAAGTGCTTTGTTTTCTGCAATTTCCTCGAAACAAAGAGGCTGCGGGTCCCTCTATTAACAACTCCTAGTCAAGCCTGAGAGAGATGGAGGTAGAAACAGAGAAATGGAGTGGCAGTGAAGGGTGGTGTCACTGGTGCTAACATCACTAGAGCGTTAGATTTGGTGGAGGATAGAAAAGCATCATCAATGGAGCGCAGACGAGCTTCAAAGAGAAGTGTGATGGGGTGCAACAAGACTGAGATGGAATCTGAAGGGCCAAAATAATCTTGATGAAAATGATGTAATTAGAGAAATGTGTTTTTTGGAAAATGAAAAGAACAAGAAACATTTAGGGTAGATACTTGATTATAAATAAATCTTACCTCTTTTTAAAAAAAAAATGCTGTTTCCAGGAAAACTGGTTGATGAATGAAATCATGAAGAGAAGGTTTTTTTTTTTTTGTAACTATAATTTATTGATGTCAAACTTCATCCATTTCTGATTCCAGTTGTAGTCCATAGGTGCTGAAAACTATGCATAATCCGAGTAGAGCACAGTATTATTAAAAATGCAGGATCTTTCAGGGATTTTCCATTTTTCTAGTCCCGATTTTTAGTACCGTATTTTGCTTCGAAGTGCTTTTACTGCAAAAAGAAATGTAATGGAAATCAAAAGCAGAATACTTTCCCTTTGTAAACACAGTCTATTGTCAACAATCCCAACCTATTACACATTTTCTCCATCTTCTTTCTCAAAACATACATCTACTCAAGTAGAACTGACAGTTGATAGAGATTCATATGAAAATAAATAAAGCGTAAACTTTGCTAACATGTTATAGCTCAGGTTAATCTAACAATACACTACCGTGGGATTTATTATGCTTGGCTAAATGAGTGGGTGCTCTATTTTATGTAGGGTACAGGGATGTTTTAAAGTCTGAACTTCACCGAATATTCCAGTGAGAGTGAGTTATGACACCAGAAAATGAGTTATAAATGCTCATCAGGCTGGAAAAGGTCCTAAATCCTTATATTCGGACTTTTGACTCCAGTCTTAGTCATAATTTGTATGAATGGAGGGAATTTAAGACCATTGTTACTCTTCCCCAAAAGTGGTTAACAAACATCCCTCCAAGAGCAAGACGTGCAACAGTCTGTGAGGTCAAAAACCCAAGATATCTTTGATGCAACTAAAGGCTAATTAATGTTAACAAGTGAGACTGCACTGCTCTGCTAAAAGATCACGACTGCCTGCCAAAGGCTTTGTCGACAGAAGAGACAAAGCTTTTAAATGAGAGAAAGGAAGACACTACATTCTAGCAGAAGAACACACCAACTTTGAAGACATGGTGGTGGTAGTATTATAGCTTGTGCCTGATTTACTGTATTTGAGCCAGGATGTTTTGCCATCACAGATGGAACAATGGATTAAAAATTAAACCAGCATTTACAGTAGGAAAATGCCAGGATTGGTGCCACCAAAATCCCAGAGCTGATGCTGTTCTGTATGGACCGAAAAGATCGTGTTTACGCTCTCAGATGTGTAATATTGGATCATTTCACCTAATATTTAAAAGACAAGGTATAACATTCTTGTCTGATTTCCTCTTAAGTAGCTTCTCTCTTTGTACCTTTAGTACAAGCTGAAATCTGGTGATATTAAAAGTCAACTTTTATTCATTTTAATTCATTTTGTCTCTGTTTTGAATAGATCTGTTCATATAAGTTGACCTGTAACAACTTGATGGCCTACATGACAGGTTTCTCAGTTTCACTCCAAAAGCAGGCAGTGAGAGTACTTTTTCAATTTCCTGCATTCATTCTGTGCACAGTATTGGTGCATTCGAACATATTCAAGCTTTCATAATACACAATCATATAGATCTGGCAGCTGGTAGTAAACATACTGTAACATACCAAGGTCCAGACCCATCCTATCACAGCTTTTTTGTGTCTGATGCGGGAGTTCTGCCTGTAATGTTTAGACATTACACCACTTTTTGTTCATCAGCTAAAGCTTGTTAAATGAGCAGGAGTAGCTTGGAAATTTTGGAAAACATTGTGCTTTTATAGCCAAAACCTGCGACTTTTAAGTTTTATGGCTCACTTTACCATCCTCCTAGTGGAGCTGCCATTGTATTGACTGACTTATACGGTTTATTAGCTGAAACTGCATTGCTGGCTTTAAAGTTAAAGACACTAGCTTTATAAGACCATTTTTATTTTCTTCTTGTATTGGTACAATGCAATTTGAATTTAGTTTTATAAGAGAGCAATCATTCTCATCGTTAGCAGTTTTTACAAAGATCTAAAGCCTGCATGTAGAATATACTTTCCTTAAAAGAAGACCAACAAAACACAAACAAAAAAACCCGTCCTTTTTTCCTAACAAACCCCAGTGTTTACAGAAGCTTGATGCTGAAGGTTACAGCACTGTGAGAGTCTTCCCGTTAAGCTCGGAAAGACGTGACTCCGGACTGGAAGTCTGGGAGAGCGATGGTGACTTGAAAGACGTACCATTCCCAGTATTCGAGCTTGAAAGCGATGGATTTGAGTGATGGGCATTAGATGGGGTGGTCTCCATGGCAACAGCCGACACCATGGAACACTCATAGCCTCTATTGTGTTTGGACAGCGTTCCTGACTCCTGAGACGTGGGGTTGTCGTCTGACAAAAGAGATGTGTTAAATTGACAAGTGGTTTAAGTATGGACGGATTCATTTTAGTCGTAGTCGGATCTGGGATGAAGTGAAGGTTCGTGTTACCCGTCTCCGAAGAGCAGGATGGACAGACGGCTCTCCTTGGGCAGCCCGTAGGTGGAACGACCTTTACCTCCACAACATTTTCTGCCACTGTGTAGACCTGCAGATACATACAGCAATTTGTTAACAGGCTGATGAGTTTCCATAAACATTTGTAGAATTTTCACTTCATTGATTATTAAAATGATGTCCTCAGTTTGGGAGGTTTGGGATCAAAATAACATTGAGATGTTGATTTGGCAGGTTAAGTTTCATTGGATTCAACTTAACCTGACTTCATATTGATTTGAGTGCAACTTGTCTGTTACACATGCTTTGCACAGATAAAAAGCTACACTTAACAATGGGCCTCATGCAACAACCGCGTAAATCGTGCGTACGAGTGATTTAAGAGAATTTGCGCATTCACCAATCTTTTCGTATTTTACGTTTTCTTTCAGGTTCTAACGGAATTTAAGAGTGATCCAGACCTGTTGTAGGAGTTTCGTAAAATCGTCCGCTGTTATTCCAATCAAGTTTAGAATCAAACTGCTCTATAGCCCAGAGAAGGCATGCCAGATTTGCACAATATTGCCATGAACGAGGGTCTCCTACTACCTGAACCAGCCCAGGCAGACCAGAAGGTGTGGTGCCAGAAGACCCCCCTCATTAACCGCCCCATCAAAGAGCCATCATGATGAGGCAACAACTGATTGCACGGCTTTAGTTGCAGTCATCGAGCGCATTTTTAAGCCATTTTCATATCAAACCATTTCTTTTTTATTTCGGTGACATCACAAACTACAGTTGACACGGAATTAACAGCACTCGTAATTGCTTCCCATTTCTTCGCTTTAGCAGGTCCCGTAATTCCACTGCTGACATGCTAAAAATGACAGATTTTTCTTTCTGGATCTCTGAAAGTAGAACTTAAATCTCAGAGCCCGTAAAGTTGTTCTTTTTGCACCTTGATGCCATTCTCATGACTCAACACTCAACACTTCCTGGCACAGGAGTGAGGAAGCACATCCTAATATGGTATAATTTTGGGCGTGGAGTATGCAAATCTACTATCCTTAAATACGCACTGGTGGCATTCATCATTTACGCAGGTCGTTTACACACTTTTTCCAAAGTTAAGAGCGTTTGTTGAATCTGACGTGGCGTGTTCGTGCGAGACCTTCGTACGAAAAAAGTGAGAGAAATTAAGAATGAAAATACGAAAATGTTCTTGCATGATGCCCAATGAGAGCAATAATTCCCTTTCTTGTATAAGTGGCTGAGTGCGGGTATAGTGGCCTTACTCGTGGAGCAGAGGTAGTGGTCGTCTCCGACATGCTCTCATCTGTGACGCTGATCTGGCTCACATTATCCACTGAGGGCTGTTTGTGGAAGATTCTTCTAGCTCTGCAGAATAAATGAAAACCCACTCAAGTTGATCTCGTGTATCATGTTGAGGATAACATTCAGAGAAATTCAAGTCAAGAAACGTAGTTGGAATCCTTCACAGCATGGTATTATTGTCTGTTCATTGTAACTTTTCCCTGCAGTATATTACACACACTTATAGAGTATAAACATGTTGAATTGCACAATTAAAAGAATAATAGTATTTTGACCGCAGCAGGCTCAATGGCCATGTTCGTTTTTCTTGCTCCCCGACTCCTCTTCATTCTTCGTGGCTTTCAGAGGAAACTAAACCAGCAAACCCAAACAGTGCACAAGTCTACTTTCATTCAAGTGCAGAAGGCAATTTGAGACAGAGCTATTGGCGACCATGTAGCATTTCCACGGTGGTCATACCTCACCAGCTCCATTTTGTAGCTGAGAAATGACCTATTTTTATGTGTAATTGCTGTAGAACAAGCTAAACCAACCATGTAATTGAAAGCGTGCCACTTCCACAGGGGGACCAGGAGTGTAAATGCTAGGATGAGGTAGGCTGAGGGGAGGGGTTTGCTTTGTGAGTCAAAAGGCTGGAGAATGCCGGCAGCCTTGTCCATAAGCCTGTGAAACTGTAACACAAATCAGCTACTTAGAGACATCACAGGTCAAAATGAAAGGGAGGAGGCGTCACAGAATGTGGTTTACGTATGCTCTTCACTCAGCTAACCAGGGCTGCATGCCGTCATTTGTTCCACTTGTGATCTGCTCCCCGACCTCCTGCTGTCATACCAAGACACCTCCATTACACGGCTCATGCCACTTTGGCTTTGATAGACACCTCTAAACGCCATCAGCTCACAACCGGAGTTGGTCCTCTCTGGCTGGCTGTGCTCCGAGTATACAGAAACTAAACGCAAGAGTGCTTGTAATATGCATCTTTACCGCGGCGCACATATCAAATATGTTGGGGTGTGCATAAGTGAGCTTCTTCCAGATTTTTTCAACTGTTAGGGTGGAAAAGCCCCTACATCTCCCTTAAGGCCATAACATGACTCTCATATTTACCATTTCAATAAAACCTGAATCGAATGAGCTTTTACTTTTGATTTAACTTTTTAAGATGGCCATTTTCCCGAATATCCTTAACTGTTGAAAAAAAGTATTTTATAATTGTTTTCTTCCACTGTTACATTATTAATCATCTTTGTGTGCCACATCCCACATTTCCCATCCTTTTTCTTCATTCCTTCTCACCTGAAACAGTAGGTGATGCAGGCCGTGATAGAAAGCAGGGAAATGAACCCCACCATGCAGGCTGCAATCACCACGTTCCTTTTCTTCTCCTTCTCAGCCTGCTGAAGCTCCAACCATTCCAGGTCACTGAACTGACAGCGCTCTCCCATGTATCCTGATACACAACTTCAACATGTCAAAGATAAATGGGATTATTAGGTATTTGATACAGAGAACAAAATAAGGAGATTTTTTTTTTTGTTTGTCTTGAAAGGCTCAGCTGGGAATTGAACCTCTAACCCTCTCACTGTGAGGTGACGGTGCCAACCACAACACCACCGTGCAGCCCATCCTTTCTAAGATATTTAGGTTAAATTCTAACCATCTATACACATTCAAGTGATGAAAAGCTATGCAATTATTTGCAAAATCCATCTTGTAAAAAAAATAGAGTGCAAAGAGATGGATAGATTCTGGTAGATGTCATCAAATTCTTAATGAAAATAAGAATAGGAAGATGATGGCAGGAGAGTAGAAGAGTCAGGAATGGCCCTCACTGAAAAAGTATCCCAGTCTGCTGTTGTAGTGTTGCAGCCTCTCAAACTCCACTTGACATTGAAGAAGTCACCCATGCCAACTCAATAATATCCAGAATGCACCGCATCTGAGGGTGAATCTCACCCACGCCTGTCACCTCGTTTGGAAAAGCTTCTTAACTGCCACACAGACTTCACTCTGGGATGTGGGTGAGGCCATCAAAAAATGTTCCAACTCTGCCTTCTTCCAGAGATGGCATATTGGTTGGGCTTAGGAGTTTCTTCAAAGTGCTCTCACCAGCAACTGATGGTTTATCCCGTCAGTGTCAGCTGTTCTCCCCTGCCTGAGGCAAGCCTTGCTCTTCCTGCCTGAGCCATCTGATGGGTTATTAGAACGTCTTGATGTTGCATTTACTATTTTTTTTA
Source organism: Odontesthes bonariensis (assembly GCF_027942865.1). Lineage (NCBI taxonomy): Eukaryota > Metazoa > Chordata > Actinopteri > Atheriniformes > Atherinopsidae > Odontesthes > Odontesthes bonariensis. Next base: position 28,993,983 of record NC_134518.1, read on the forward strand.
ACTTAATAAATCCAAAAAGAAAGTAATTTTGTCCGAAGTGCTGCATGAACTACGTTAAACATAATCTCACAGAGTCTGATAAGCGGTCCAGTTTTAAACACTTAATGACAAAGGTGACAAATCATCCAGGTTTACATAAACTTTGACGGTGGGCCTTCATTAAAGAACAAAACATTGTGATTAAGGATATGATGCATACCTTTTGTGCCAAATCTGAATCTCCTCACGCACAGCTACCTATTCATGTGTCAGAGGCTTTGATGGTGGAACAATACTGACATCTGCTGCTTGTTGGCTGGCACAAAAACATTCGTGATGTTGAGTCTAAAGTTTCCTGTGCACTGCTTTTTATTACCAGAATTTCCTCCAGCAGATCTCTTAAATATTTTAAAGCACTGCATATTTTAAACGTCTTTGAAATTGAAAGATCCTAGTGTTTATTTACTTGCAAGCATATGACTCCATTTCAGGAAAGTAGAAGCAGATCCCCTGGTACAGACAGTAGGCCTCATGGCTGGAGGGACACTTTTCGACAGAGTTGCTGCTGGGGTGTCGGGTGGTTGCATCAACAGGGCTTCTCGGCGTCACCCGTGGTGATTTGGTCTCCAGCTCTTGAAAGGACAGTTTAATTGAATTAGACAATTACAGACAGTATGGCACCGTTCCATTCCCTTAAACCAAAGTGCGTTAAACGATACGCTGCTTCTTTTAGGTGACACGCGAAAAACCTGTAATATTCATCCACGATGAAAGGGATCATCTGACATCACAGATAATCTATTAAACACCTGGATCAGTGGAGAATGGTAATACAGTATCATGGTGTTGTCAGCCATAACACAGAAGACCACTCCATTTAAGCCTCAATTTTGAAAATGTGGAAAATAAATGACAGGGTAACGAAAATGATCAAGAAGCACCTTGACATGTCTGCCCGTTGCCGTGGTATCCTGTCAGACACTTGCACAGATGCGTCCCTGCAGTGTTCTGACATTCTGCGTGTTTATCACAGTTGTGCATCCCCAGTTTACATTCATCAATATCTGGAACAAAGTTAAAAGAGCAGATCACTTAGGCTCCTAAACTTTTTGTGGAAATTGGAAAACCATGCGTTTTCCATCCATCCAGTTTCGCCACACGTTGGGGTATCAACATATTTTAGCGGCTCGGTTTAGTAACATATGAAAAAAAAGTATCTTTTTACATAATTTTTTTTTTTTAATGTTTTATTTACAAACTGTATTTTTCAGAGCAACTCTGCAGCTATGAAATGTTATCCAAAGACTCGGGCTCATTTTAATACAAATGATCCTCAGATTCAGTCACTGTAATTCTCTTGATGGTTCGGCCTTATTATTCAGAGCGGATTCTTTCTTTTTCCAAATTGAAAACCTGAATGAATCTGTTCTGAAAATTCTCAGCTGCATGTGTGCTAGATTTGTGGCTGCAGAAATCAAGCACAACAAATGCTACATGAATTTTAGTCACCATAATACCGGGCTGCCTCTACAGTCTTATTGGAGCAAATGCAAATGCTGGAGCGAGACTCCAGGGAGGAGGAGGCTAAACCTTTGCTACAATAGGTTAGGTGAAAAGGTCCTCCGCATTAAATGTGAACCCTTAAGCTCTCTTCGGGTTATGTTAGTTCATCTCCTCAAAGCACTTTTACGACACAATGACAGGAATACTCACCAACACAAATCTGTCCATCCCCTATAAAACCTTCCAGACATAAACACTTCGGGTCGCCACCATCCAGCAGACACTGTGCGTTCACATCACAGCGGAGTGAGTAACACTCATTCTGGTCTGACAAAAAAGGGAACGTGCACAAACTGTATTTAGTTTGGCAAAAAATATGAAATGGTAAGAGCTACAAATCGGTTGCTTTTAAAAGTGCACTGTTACCTGAAATCATCTGGTCTGTGTAGAGAGCTGGCTCACCACCTCCAGCTGAGTGGAAATCTGCCTTCTCCTTGTGAGTTGTAAACCCAGGTGTTGCCAGCGACGTGCTCTCATCATTAAATGTTTTGTTTTTGAAAGATAGTGAATCAGAAGCTTCGCTTTCTCCAGATTCTGTACAACACCAGATGGAGAAGAGAGGCATTTATCATTATTTAATTTATCTTCTGAGTTCATACAGAGGTCTGCACCTGAAGTAGGATGTATTACCTGTTGTTGCATTTGAACCACGGGCAGACGAGCAACTTTTTCCATCAGCTGACAGGATGTAGCGGGGCAGACAGGAGCAGTGGACGAGTCCCACTTTGCTTTCACACACCTGAGCACAGCCTCCATTCAGGTGAAGACACACGTTTGCCCCTGTAGAGCGGTGTTACAAAGACGAGAGTAGTTTTTCCTTAAAGGTGGGTGCATACGGTATCTGACTTGTTCTTGTCTTTGACTAACATATGGAACACACTGGATATAACAGTACTTAATTAGAAACTTGGATTTTTGCATTTTATTAAGTGTCGTGGCTTAAATAACGATGTTTCTGTCTTGTCTACTGCCGAAATGTTATCAAGCTCAAAATAGCCTGACACACCAATCGGTTTCATCCAAGTGTATTGATTTATCTGGATATAATATTTGTTCCCCTGTACCTGGTTTAGCAATGGGATGTACCACCACGATGGATGCAGGCTGGACCATGCTGCCATGGATCCGCTGCAGCTTCTTCCCGGTCCGCTTGTGTACACTCCTCAGCTGCTGGTGCTCCCAATCTGAGATCCAAAGCTTGTCTTCAAACACCGCAAGGTCAAAAGGACGACCTGGGACGATCCGAATGGGAAAACAAGAAGGCCTGAGTTAACCGAATGATTCCCGGTGAATGATAACCGAGGAAAGACAAAGATAACTGGACTTACTGAGATTTGAACATTGCATTCTTAATGAGTTTTTTTTTTTTTTGCTTCATGAACTACAGTAATATACCAATATACAAAACAATACTATAATATATTTCATTCTAGTTCAGTGCACCGCTCTATGTTTGCATGTGTATGTTTGACTCAAACCTCACCTACTTGCTTCTCTAAGAGGACCCGTCGATCTGAACCATCCAAGGCCGCACTTTCAACCAGCCCCGTCCTTTGGTCACACCAGAAAAGTCGATCCTCTGTGAAATCGATGGTCAGGCCGGTGGGCGACATAAGGTTGGTGCTCGCAATGACTGCGCGGTCTCTCCCTTCTAAAGAGGCACACTCAACTACAGGCTGTGTCCCTACGTCAGTCCAGAACAACTTCCTCAAAAAGTTAAAAAGAAAAAAATACAAATATCAGCTTTATATTATGTAGTGTGAAATGAAACTGAAGTGTGTTTCGTGACTAAATAGCAACAGTTAAAAAACAAACAAACAGGATTTATTGCTGCACTCTTTAAAGCTACGTTTGTTTAGAAAGGGAAACTTGTTGATAATGTTTATTTTAGCAAAAAAAACAAAAATCCAAATATACTCACTTTGCCATAGGATGAACTGCAATTCCTCTTGGTTTCTGTAGTCCTTCTCTCACAACCGTTTCTTTGTACGATCCGGACAGAGTACTGCAGTCAACTGTTGACTTGCTGAAAGAAAAAAAAACATATATGTATAAATACACTCACTGACCACTTTATCGGGTACACAAATGGCTAATCAGCCAATCGCATGGCCGCAACTCAATGCATTTAGGCATGTAGAGGTGGTAAAGGTCGCAAAATTAGCTTTTTAGGCAATATTAACGTGCGCACGTTCTATAAATATGTCAAATTTAACGCGTTAACGGATATATATATATATATATATATATATATATATATATGTATATGTAGATCTATAGATATATGTGTGTGTATATATTTACAATTAATTCATTCATTTTGACAGCCCTTGTATATACATATATAGATATATCCATCCCTTTATGACCACAGTGTACCCATCTTCTGATGGCTACTTCCAGCAGGCTAATGCATCATGTCACAAAGCTCATATCATCTCAAACTGGTTTCTTGAACAGGACAATGAGTTCACTGCACTCCGATGGCCTCCACAGTCTCCAGATCTCAATCCAATAGAGCACCTTTGGGATGTGGTAGAACGGGAGATTCGCATCATAGATGTGAATCTATAACTCATCTCCATGATTGGACTCAGTAAAGTATCAGTTCAGTGTTTTTATTGTTCTCTTTTTTGTAGCTTTAAGTATGAAAAAGAAAAACGGTACAGAAGCAAGTGAAAATGTCTTTCCAGCAGCAATCTTCAACCTTTACTGTCTTGCAAACATCACCCACCTTTTATCTGTCCAGTACATTCTGCGGTGGACCCAGTCAACCGTCAGGCCTTCCGGAGAGTCCAAATCCCCGGAGACGAGAACATCTCTTGACCCACCGTTCAAATCAACACGCTCGATCGTCTTTTGGCTTGTACTCGCAAAGTACACCTTAAAATGCATACAAGATGAATGAAATGAAAAATATAAAGAACTGTAGATGTTTTATGAAATGCTCTGGCAGTAGAATAAACACATCACTATCACAACAGATGAAACCATAAAGGACCACTAGATGTCACTACATGCTTGCACCAAAATCTTGTTCTAATCTGTCTGCAGTGCGATACCTTGAATGACATCAGTACATCAGCTTTACAGATATAAAGCATAACTGCAATAAAAGATGAAAGAGGTTTTACATAATTCTGGACGGGGTCATAGTCCAAAGCTAAGATTGTTCCTCTTGGCTCCTTCACCAAGGTTTGATCTTCTGTGCCATCAGGGTTGATTCTTCTCACTTCTACTAAATTGGCAACTAGTAGATAGGGTGGAGGTCCTGAAGAATGAGAACATAGTACTTTGTGACCACATAACAGTAGAGTTTGGTTTGGTACTTTTTAAAATGGAGATTCAGACATTTAGAAAGAGTTTTTCTGTGTGGGTTAATCTGCCTCTGCCATCTGCTTCGCTATAGTATAAACTTGCCAGTTGCAATGCAGCGTTTGCCATCTTGGTGGAGCTGGTAGCCAGGCAGACAGCCACACTGCCACCTACTCGGGGCGACAGGGGTGCAGATCTGACTGCAGCCGCCTCTGTCTGCTGATGAGCACCCTGCAACCAAACAAATCTGTGTTGTTGCAGGCAAACGGGAAACCCAGTTTTATTAAAAAATTTTCATGATAATTCAGATTTTTCTAATACACAAACTCAATCAGTCTTTCTGGATACCATGTCTCCTCTTCTTTCCTCTTAAAGGGATAGTTCGCCTCTTTTGAGATGAAGCTGTATGACATCCCATACTAGTAATATCGTGTATGAACATTGACTTTCCCCCTTCTGTGTACTGTGAGCCAAGTTCCGGCCTCGTTTTGGTGTTGACGAAAGTAGAGTTGACTGGGGCTTAAAGAAATAAAGCGTTTTGCTTCTCAAAACAATATGCGTTCAAAAGAGTAATACATTTGCATCACAAAATCGTTCTCCAGGAAAAAGTCAGACCTCACAATCGCGCGGTACTATTTTCTCTCCCGTCGTATCACTATGCGCTGCCCCCTTCCGACAGCCGCGCCTGTTTCACAGTGCAGACTGAGCAGTCCCCTGCTTCCGAGCAGTAATCACCGTGAAACAGGCGCGGCATGATACGAAGGGAGAGAAAATAGTGCCGCACGATTGTGAGGTCTGACTTTTTCCTGGAGAATGATTTTGTGATGCAAATGTGTTACTCTTTTGAACACATATTGTTTTGAGAAGCAAAGCGCTTTATTTCATTAAGCCCCAGCCAACTAGCAGGACTACTTTCATCAACACCAAAACGAGGCCGGAACTCGGCACACAGGACACAGTACGGGGTAAGTCAATGTTCATGCACGATATTGCTAGTATGGGATGCCATACAGCTTCATGTCAAAAGAGGCAAACTATCCTTTTAACACTGCACACACAACAAACCCTCAGTGGTTAACTAAACTAAACTGATTCCAGACGCTGCCACAGAAAGAAAATGGTCAGTAATTCAAACCTTCACGCTTACTGTGTTGCTGTGCTGCCATTATTTCCATCCCATCTGCCCTCAGTTAAAACACTTTGATCCAACAATGACTTGGATGACATTAACGGGCCATCATCTAGAAATAATCTTCAAGTTTCAGCAAAAGTTGTATGAAAATGAATTTTCACGTCAAGAAAAATCCAAATTATTGTTGTGAGTGGACTTTGGGCCTGAAAAGAATAACTGCTCTTCTGTCTGCTGGTATAGCAGTCAGTGTTTCTGTGTTGCTGCCAGATGGCAGCAGGGTGAACAGATTGCTGGGGTGGATTTTGTCTTTTTCTGTCCTTTGGGCTCTGAGCAGACACTTCATAGATAACACTGATGTTTGGTATACTGGTACCAGTAACGTTATAAAGGGTTTTTATCAGCAGCTCCTTCCTGTTTTGGGCCATTTCACTTGTTGATGCGTTCAGGTATGGTGCCAATCAGTTGCTCCCATTAGCTGTTCTGCGTTTCCCTCTGGGAGCCCATTTGTTTCAGGATTTTCTTAAATCTTTAATTTAATTGTGTGATAAACACAACGGTTTTTCTGTGATACTTTTCCCTGGAAACCTCCTCCACCTCAGCTCCATTCATGCGAACAGGAGTGTATATCTTTGTCCCTTTTCCTCTAAAATCGATCATCGGCACTTTGATTTTACTGACCCAGAGGAACAGGCAATTTGTCCACCAGCTGCAAAATCAATGATTTTCCTACGTATATGAAGCCTCCATCATTTTTTATGCTCTCTTGGATGAAGGTGGTGTCGTTGGCAGACCTCATAATAGTTTTCTTTATATCTGGGTATCAGTCGTACATACCAAGACATATGTTCTATTCTATGACTATTCTATCCACTGCCAGAGAGTGATTAATATTCGCTATACAATAAGATGCAGTATATACAAAAAAACCTGCATATTTTGAATGAATAAAAATGACATTTTTAGAAATTTGGCAGATTTTAGCCTTATAAAAGAGGCCTGAATACTGTCTTAGCATCCATACCAGAACATGCTTGTCCATCCTCCTCCAGAATGGATCCCTCAGGGCAAACACACAGTGCTCCATTTTCCATTGCCAAGCATCCATGGCCACATTTAGTCATGTTGCCTTCACATGGTATGATTTCTATTAAAACAAAAATAAATGGATAAACAAGTACAGCTTTAGACTGTTAAGGTCTTATAACATGAATGGATAAAAAACTAAACTGGAATGAAGATGTTTTGAAACGTGAAATATTAGAGGAACTAAAAAAGGAAAATTCTGAAAGTTAATGTCATATTCTATCTGTGTTCATGAGTGAAAGTGATCAAGACTTTTCCATGTTATTTTAGGGCCGAGCTGGTGTAGATGATCTGGATGAACAACAAGCCTCTTAGGCCCTGCTCTGGTAAAGTCCTTTTATGAAATCAGGCCTAATCCCAATGAAATAGTTGAAAGTGTGATGAGAAGCTCCCACAGTGAGAGTGATGTAATGTTTGCTCACAGGTGAATGGTATCCGCTGTGGAAGCGAATGTTGGCCAGAATACAGAGGCTGGGCGTGATTCTGATGTAAAGTTACGTTTTTGCCTTCTGGTGTGAGCTAATATGTCTCTTCTAAAATGATAATTTAACTTTTTCATTTGAGGCATGTTGACTATAGTTTACTATATTTGAATCATTATCAATGGTAGCTCGGTAACAACAATACACTCCCTTTTAACTTAGAAAGCTGGCATAAAACCCTCACAAGATGCTAAAACTGCTGTACTTTATTTTTGTATAGAGTCCATAAGACACCCATTTATAGTAATCCCTGCTGCCATCTCCATTTTCTTGCGTGTTACTTGGTCATATGCTTCTTTTTCTGCTGGACCTTGGCAAAGGTCATCAGCTAAATAGCTTAGATGCACAAAGCTGCTGACAAGATATGTTCCCTACTGCAAATGTCACCTCATCAACTAATCCCATTGTGTCTGTGAACCTTTCCCATTGTCTTGGCTTCAAAGCAGCGAGATTATAAGAGAAGAGATTAGGATTATAGCTGGACAATGCAGCAGTTAGCCAATTGTATCAGCTAACACTGGCCTATCACAAATATACGGTTAAATACAGTATCTGTTTAACATTAGCTGATCATTTTAAAGCATTCTTTTTACAAAGAATACAAAAAAAATCACCCTTGGAGTATTTCACTAATGGTTTCATCACATAGTTTGTCCAGCAGAGCAGACTCTCAGCTCTGTGTGCAGCACAGCGGAACATGGCGGTGGTGCAGAGGAAGCGGTGTCTTCATAAGGAGCTGATTACTAGTTTGTAAAATATGTTGCTTGGAAACAAAGTTGAATATTGATTAAGCTACTTCTATTCAGTAATACAAGTAATACTTGTATAACTCAGTTAAGATTGCCCCCTAAAAAAGAAAATAAATGAAAAATATTATATCAGTAGGGCTCTGAATCAAATGCTCATGAGGTGAATTGCTGTATAAACACTAGATGGCGAAAGCAATGACTGTAACAATAAACAAGACCAAAAGGGGGTTGGGTGGGGTGCGATAAGACACCAAAACATTACAAAACTTGCACAGAATCTGTAGTTTGTTCACCTTTTCAATATAATCCCCTGTGACTGCCATACATGTGTTTGTGCCAGCAAATCTGATTGTCTGAGTTATTTTTGTAATGGCAGACAACAAACCTGCATTATAGCAAATAGGAATGGCCATGTTCATGGATACAAGTGGCAAAAAACATACTGTATGTTTTAGTATGACACTTGGTTATATTTATCATAAATGTGGGTTCCAAAAGGAAGTTGTTCGAAATAACTTTGCTTTTGCTGGTACATCGTACCCCTGCTTCGATCGGCCTGACACAACCTCACAGTGGAATTGTTGTTAAGCTTTCAGGAGTGTGACAAAGTGTTAGTGTTTTGACCCAAGTAACCTAACACACAATTGGCAGCTCCCATATGTCTAGTCTGTCTGGACGCCTGTGACCCAGCCTTTTTATAAGTTCTCTGAGGTCAAAATAGAGTCTGGTAGACAAATACCAGCTTTAATAGCACCACACAGGATCTTATCTAAAAACCAAAGCGACAGTCACTGTGTTGATCAAAATAACATTTTGAATCAAACCTCTGTTTTAGAGGTCACAGTGATTAGGAAACAATCCTTGAGAATATTAAAAATTATTAGAGTAGTTTGTGTTTATTGTATAATGCCATAAACAAGTTGATTTTCTGTATTCCATGTGTTATTCATGCTCGTATTGCTACCATAAATAGAATAAATAATGGCTATATGATCAAGGTATTAAAAGCTGGATACTTTACCTCTGCATGTCTTCCTGTCTGGCAACAGGGCATATCCTTTGGGGCAGGTGCAGAAATAGGAGCCTGGGATGTTTTCACAACCAAGAGAGCAGCCGTGGTTCCAGTGGGCGCATTCATTCACATCTGTACCTCACACGGACAAATACCATGTTTTAATATTTTTAAGTGGGGGGGGTCAAATATTGTCAGCCCGAGTAGGAGTTTATTTCATATTTGCGGCTGATATCTCAGCATTGGTCACGTGCAGTCAGTGTTGTGGCTTGGTTTGTTCTCTTTGATAAGATCCTAACTTGTAAACGGACAGATGAAACAAGTTCTTTGTTTTGTAATCGTTTAATTTAAAGATGCTGCACCAACCTTCACAATAAGTGCCATGCTTACTCAGAGCAAAGCCTTCACTGCACTGGCAAACTCCTCGTTCTGCGAGACTGGAACACACGTTGACACAGTTCCCACTCTGTTCATCACAGCCTGTTTGAAAGGATTAGCAGTGGAGTCTACTGTTGGAACACTTCCACTTTATCTCACAAAAAGTAAACAAAAACTAAAGAGAAATTCGAAGTTGTGTTGTAATCTACCTTGAAATGGTGATATAGAGTCAGCCATTGGCTGGTTGAGAGGATGTACCACCTTGATATCAACGGGCGGCCTTGCCATTTGTTTAACGTTAACTTCCACTGGCTCCCCTCCAGTGTACTTGTTTACTTGTTTTATAACCCGAGACACAGCGTCGGTGTAGTATAGGTGCTCCAGGAAAAATGAGATTCCAAGTGACTGAGATCTGGAAAAAAATTAAAATTAAATGTTAAATTATGATTCATATAACGACAGTGTTAATGTTGGCATCTTTCACACTGAAGTTTTTAGCTTCATTCCCAGAAATGCCTGTTTAGGAGCTAAAGGTAAAAGGATGACTAATCGGTATTCGAAAGCTTGCTCACCGAAGTGGCTGATCCATGATATGCAGGACATTCCCGTTGTAATCGCAAGAGGCGATGGCGCTTTCACCTTGCAGACCAAACTGAGCCCAGAACAGCCTTTTCAACTCTCGGTCAATCGACAGCGCTGTGAGTTGCTCATCTATCTTAATTAGTGTCATTTTCATCTGCCCCGTCACATCAGAACGTTGGATGCTTGAAGTCATCCCACCAGAGAGCCAAAACAAATATCTGCAAAATGAATCCTTTTTTTTTAACTGACAGCTTTGCATTTTATTCTCACATATGTTTTTCACTCTATCTGTTGGAAAATAAGACTTGAAGTGCTTCTCCTTGATGAAAAATGTTCTCGTATGCCTGCCAACAAGACCCCAAAGTCTCAAGAGTCTCATAACTGAGTTGATTTTAGTACAGTTAAGGTTAAAGATTTTGATATTCTGTTGATTTAGGATGGACAGAATTGACTTGTTCACCATTGTGTATCAAATGAAGCAAAATGCATTGACGTGTTAACAACAATAATCACTGTCTTTGATCAGAAAACTTGTGGCATGTGAGTCAGTCTGTCATTTTGCACCTATGTGGCAGCCATGCTTGATGGAAGGAGAACACATTTATATCAGTTGCACACAAACAAAACCACACAAGTGTAAACATCGGTTTAACAACCTTTTACCCTGTCATGTTATTTTAAAATCACTTGCAAATAATATGAATTAATCCTTGTGTTTAACCTGTTTAAGATATTTTAAAAAGAAATTGACATGAGGACATGACATCTGTCTAACTGTGAAATGGAATAGATTACCTGTTTGAGGGGTCAATGTTTATAGAGCTTGGTTGGTTTATGTGTCTTAAGAGTGTCCTCTCATTTTTTCCATATATATCCATTTTCTTTATTTCTCCCTTTTCTTCACTCGTCCAATAAACACTGTTCCAAATCCAGTCCACTGCCAGGCCTGAGATGTGTTTCTCAAATGAATATAGTTTCTGCAAAACAAGCATTCATGTTAAATCATTTGTATCAGAAGCTCCAGAAGCAGCCAGATCACACTAAAATAAAAGTTAACTAAATATATGATATATGCCCAAACTGCTGCACTGACCAGCTACCACATTGAACTCACTCGCTGGGGAAGTGAATAACATTGATTATCTCATTGGGACGCAGTGCTCTTTTGCATTGTGGCATTCATGTAGACGCTGCTTTTACAACTCGAACATTGTTGCAGACCAAGCATGCCCCCTCCATGGCAACAGGATTCCCTTGTAACGGCGGCCTCCCCCAATAAGAAAACAAGCACTGCCACAATGCAAAAATCTGCTCAGGAACAACTTAAGCAACAAGGCAAGATCTCGGTGTATTCACACAGGATGCGATGGGAGCCCACCCAATCCGCGGAGGTCTCATTCCTCAACCCACACGGCTCAAAGGATCCGTCGTAGACTTCTCAGAGCCAAACAACGCGGCACACCCTCATAAGAACTTCATCAATGGCCTCATAAGAACTGCATCAATGCCCTCATTGGTTAAACTTATGCTTCGTGAAGTTGACCTACACAATATTAGTCAGATGGTTTTATTTAGTGGCTGATCGGTGTGCGCATTAACTGCATAAAAAGTGGAAAATGTGAAAAACTTACAATGGACTGGAATCTATTTGCACCCATTAAGTTCTCAGCAACTTTGGAGCTGTTGCATAATCACCTGTCTGTGTGCTCCTTTCACGGAGGCCTTGTAGATGACTCCTGTGCGTTTGTCGGCCCAGTAAACTCGCTCTTCTTTGAAATGAAAGTCGAGCAGGATGGAGCTTCCCACACCTGCCACAAGCCTTCGGTGATTCTTGCCGTCGAGGCCCATCCGATGAATGGATTTGCCATGGCCGAATATCAGGAAAGGCTGTGAAGCTTAATGAAATTAACCACACACAACTTTAATCGTTCTTTTACATTTAATTTTGAAGCTCTTAAAACGTGCAATGCAAGTCATTTTAAAGCCTACTTTGCTCTGTGCGAACTCTGCTCTCGGCAGTCTAATCGCTCTGCAGTTCTTGCTTTTGGTGATGTGAGTATTGAACTAATTTGGCAAACACTTTAGGACTTTTGTCACAAAATGTGAAGCATTTCTTCAAATTGACAAAGCTTGTGAATGAGCTTTGGACGACATGAATTTAGAAGAAATTTGCGAAAACGTTACCATCTGAGATTATTTTAGAAGCACTAAATACTTACATCTATGCTACTACTGACAGAACTGACTGCTTACTGCAGCATCTTTATCCATTTGAATGTTTGATTCCTGTACCTGTGCAGTAAGTTCATAGGTGCAGACTTTTAATGCATGGGAAAAACACTTTCAAACTGAATGCTCTCAGCTTAACTAAACACATCCCAGGGTAGCTATGGCAGCATTTAACATTTCAATGGCTGCCCCGTCTTGCTCTGCGTCACAGCACTTATTGTTGAATTTGTCAAATTGTCTTATTAAAATGCCTATTCACCGCCGTAATGGGGTGAAATTTGTGGCAGCCGTAGCTGCCTCTGGATAAAGCGTCATCCCTTAGCAACAAATAGCTTTAGCGCCGTTCTTTCACTCTGGCAATACTCGGCAATGAATGAAGTGAAAGGCTTTGGCAGTTTATTTTTGCTCAAGGGTTTTGGTTTTAGATGACTACAGCACACTATCTGTAGAGTCTGCTGAACAGTTATGAGCAGCAGCAATGTGGCTTTTCTACATGTGCAAATGAAACAAGTACTCGCATGCCAACATGTATGTTGTTAGCTCCAGATCCCATTAAACTTTAGCTGAAAATAAACATGTGCTCTTCCTCCGAGTTACTCATGGCAGATAGTCCTTGGGTCTGCTGTGGTAATAACAGCGTCATGTGCAACAGGAGACACTGCTCTTAACACTGGAAGACACTGTGGAATGGCAAAAACAGTGAGTAACACCAGACAAACAACATAATGAAATGTCTGGCCAGAGAGCCCTAAAAATGGCTTCTGGTGATGAGTTTCAGTGATGCATTCTGATGAATCATTGACTGACAAGTTCACTGGGTGGTCAACATGCTTCTTGACTCCGTTCAGCTACTTGGGTGTAATTGTGGCAAATCAAAACATTTAGTTTTTTTGAAATGTGGCTAAATTAGTTTTGGCAGTGATCATTTTGGATTATAAGCCCATTGACTGGGTTATGCAGAATTCTCCCGTGACATATTAAAATAATCAACTGCCTAAATATGCAGAGCCACGGATTAACTACGAAACCCACAACAGACAGACCCGCACATTGTTAGTAAAGGTTGGGCGATATGACAAAAAACTGTTTAACATGAGGCAGAATTTCTTAAGAGATTTTGTCTCATACCAGAGGTGTACTTATACTTATAATATACTTAGTTATTGCTTAACAAGGTTGGGTTTACAATCTTTTTGAATTGGGTAGTGTTTTTGTAAAGACTGTGTATTTAATTCACTGAGATGTCCACAAAAACTGACATTCATGTGAGGAAATAAGTGGAAAACTTACGCTGTTGATTGTGCCATACAGAATGTTTTCCCTCCCCTACTAACTAAATACATTTAACCCCTCAAAGTTAAAAACTCGGCTCCCCTTTCTATGTGCCTACACGTTATACACCGTTGGAAAGCTAAAGCTCCTGAGATTTTCCATTTCAAGATGCATTCATCACCCTCAGCTCACCTATGAAGCCTCACAGTATTCCAAGAACAGCTACAACTCCAACAGAAATGGTCCTGTTACGTTGGCAATGGTCCAGTTAATGTACTCCAGTAAAATAGTTAGTCCACAACAAGTCTTACACCGATAAAGATGCATTGTCCGTTGCTGCAAACTTTCGAGATTTCCGTCAGACCAGCAGCTGTAAATTTACTTTCAGAATGCCTTTTTTTTTTTTTTTTTTTTTTTTTTTTTTAGGCTAAAATTGCAGGAATTCTAAGGAGTTAAGCACAATTTTGATCATATTTAATTAACACAACTAAGAATGTGCACCACCTTTAATAAAAATGAGAAAGTCTTATTTAAGTCATGTTGTTGGAATATTGTCCCTACTATAGCAGCCAGACCCTTGTTTGACTTCAGGTTACTGTCATGTAATTTCTTGAATGTACTATTTTGTACTATTCATGTCTTTCATCTAAAATTCCAGGTTTCAGGACCTGCATTTGCAAATATCCTTTTTTTACCAAAAGAAACTAAAATAAAAAGGATTAAGGGTAATAAACTGTATCTAAGACCTCTCTATGGTGGGCAGGGATCATTGACTAGTCTTTCATAATTTTATATATTATTAGAATATATTGTAAAGAGATGGTATACACATGTTGAAATGAAGCTAACCTTTTGGATTTCACCATCTGTAAACAGGTGATGTTCCTGTGGCATCCCACTAAAAACTTGAGCCCAACCTGAGATACGCCCACACAACACAGTCCACTTTGCTTCTACATTGGGTTCAGTTTGCTGTCTTTTCTATCAAATTTCGTTTGCAGCACACTGATTGAATAGCTATTCCTGAATTACCAAATTAAAATCTGTCAGTATCTTTCATGAAAGTGGTTTCTGCTCCGTTTCAAACCTGCTCTTTGGTACAACTTTAGTTTTTTATCAAAGATGCAAAGTAAACTCAGAAGACCTACCATACAAGTCTGCTCTCTTGTTTTTATTTACCTTTTAGTATCTACTAAAACGTCATGACCAGTTCCTTTCTGAAGAATGATGAAAGTAATGAGGAATTGTATAGACTTGTGATAAGCACGCTTTAAAAACAAGAAGACCACACTTATAATTGGCTTTATCAGCCAGGACTGAGAGATGTCAGACTCACCCATACAGCTGCTGTTTCTTCCTGCTCCTGACATCCGCTCATCCCAACATGTAGTCCCGAGCGCCACAGTTCCAGTGCTCTGCACCACAGAATAGATCAGTGCTGTTGTTATCGTTGCAGCCAACATAATCTTGCGTTTTTGTCCTTGCTGCGCTCGTTCACTTTGTCTCAGGCATTCCCGCTATCATCGCTGGCACACAAGAATTCCCGGAAATTAAACAGAGTTTTCTTCTGGACTCTGGGCATCCTTGTCAAAGGCTTAAACCGAGTGAGACGGTGGAGATTTACATACCAGGAGTTGTCACACTAAAGGGATGCAAAAGCCCCGCTGAGAAGACTGTGGATTCTCGAGTGAGGAGGGTGATAATGTCGGTGCAGTGTTCAACCCCCCCCCCCCCCAAAAAAAAGTGTCTGGGATGCTGTTCTCTCCCCACTTCGGGCCCTCAGACTGCCAGTCTGTTTTGGAGGCAAAGATTGAAATTCCTGACACCCCAGTGGTAAATTTAGCACATGCTAGTCCAGCATCGTTGAAGAATCTCCTCAAAAAGTGCAGTTTTTTTCTCAAGCAGAATGTAGAATATGCAAAAAATGAGGCTGGGCCGAACGTCCCAACAACATATTACCCTTAATCCCCACCCACTGACCTATGTCCTTTGTGAATGTAGATGGATGTTCTCAGTTTGGGACAGTTTCTTTTTGTCTGGGAAAAAGAGACGAGGAGATAGACCATTACACGGAACGCTGTTAGAATCCCACTAAATTAATTCATTGATTAATCGAGAAACAAAATGAATGTTTTGTTTTTCATTCCAGAAAACTAGTAGTTTTGACATGCTTACAGTACAATATGTTATTCCCCAGCAGCCACATACATAGCAGATACTTTATTTTTTTTTCTGTGGGTGAATGAGAAGTCAGTGTGTCAGACTGTTGAAGTTCATCTGGCTCCCAGAGGTAATCAGTAGAATGAGTCATTTATAGAGAAGTGGAGCAGATAATCTGTAAATTGTTTGCCCTCTTCCTACTAACAGAGGCCAGGAATTACAACCTCTATTCATACCCTCCATGACTGGGATATTGTCAGGATCAGCGTCACCAGTAACCCTGTATGGGAGCAGAAGATTTACACTGCTGACAAAGTTGCCTTGTCTCCAGAATAATGTTAACACACAGACGGGCACTGACCTTTCGCCACATTTCACCTCTGGCAGATAACAATGAAAATGTTCATGCACTCTGGAGCTCACAGATACCTTAGATGTTTACTGGGTCAGAGGAAGTGAGAAAACACGAGGAAGCATTTAGTTGTTTAATCTCCTCTTTCTGCATTATTTTCTTAGCCTACTTTACTTGCGCATTAGTCCTCTAACCTCAAGTGACAAGGGTTGAGGAGACAAGTCACAGCCTACCACCTGTGTATCGTTACTCCTAGTGTCTAAATCCATTGTTAAATTTATTTCATGCTAAAGGAGAGGAGGAATGGAGAACTGAAACACTTTACCTTTAAATAATTTGGCTAACTTTTATCCTTGGACACTACTCAGTTAGGAACCTGCCGTTGGTAACCGAAGTAGACCAACAACAATGGCTTTGTCATCATACCACATGGCCATTCGCCCGTGTTGAGCATATGAAAGCCGTTGTAAACAGAAGGCATTAGGTGACGGTAGTGTTTTGGAATATACTACAACGCTTGAATTACAGAAATGGCAAAAAGTTGGCGAAATATGTTATTTTCAAAGTAAAAACGGCAACACATTTAAACGTTACCGGGAGACTTATCCATACCCAGAGGAAGCTGGGGCAATGGGAAAGGAGTACCCACTCAAGAAAGATGATCTCACAAAATATATGTTGACCTGGATTTTCCTGTCCAATGATTTAAAGTTTTAGTTTGCAAATCTGCAGGGTTTCACACAGCTTTTGTGCTGGTCAGGGTAAGTGTTTTAGAAAGATTAGTAGAAAGGGACAGTGTGGACTGTCTGGTTTAGATTTATTGCATAGAACTACCAGCAACTAGTCAGAGTGTTGAGCTTTACCATCAGTGGTGGAGAGTATACGAGTGTACATGTATATTAAAGTTTGATGTACTTCACACTGTTTATCTCTTTTCCACCACAGCAAGTAGAAGCAAGTAATGTCCCTGTTACTCAGCTAGTTTTAACTACGAATACAAAACATGAATTAAATGATCGACTAACCAAATCTTACAAGCTACATCACTGTTTGATACTGTAAGTATATTTTTAAGTCAATGCTGCTTTAAAAAGAAACTTGTAAAAGCAGGACTTATTCTTGTTTAGATTATTATGAGAAATTAAAATCTGGGTACTTATTCCACCATTGTCAATGGTCAATACATAGTATTTATTCATGTGTATTAACTGATCCATAATATGTGTTTTCAGGTCAATTAACTACTGACCTGAAACTCAAGTCCATACACTTTAGAAGCAAGCAATCAGTTAGTATAAAAATAGGGCTTGGGTGAGTTATTTGCTATATTTTGAGCTTGTGCTCCTCTGAAACTTGAGCTTATAGAGATCGAAGACGCATCACAGGATTCACTTGGCAACTGTCCTGACAGGGAATCTTCTGTGCAGGGTAAAGATGGAGTTGCTGAGGATGATGTGTCTGCAGAGATGGTGGTAAGTTGATGCTGGAGTCTCACTGCTACCCTGCATGGCTACAGAAGAGTGAAACAAAAGAGAAAAGTCACCATGAGCTCCGTTGTACGAGTGGCTGCTCTTTGAAAGACAAGGCAGCCAGTGGCATGTTTGTGTAGCAATGACCCAGTGGTCATCCACAGTGGAACGTTTGAACTCTGCTGCTGGTGCAGAATATTGTGGGTCTATGTACTGTTCGCCTCCGGGTTCACCACTGACCATTTTACTCATTCGTATGATCATACACCTACAAGAAAGCCCTTTCATGAAGTCTCAGCAGCACAAAGAGAGCACAGCAGTCCATCTGCACTGAGTAGAGATAACAATGCTCCAGGCTCCTACTGCTGCTGTCACAGGAGTATTCCAGGGAAAGATTTTCCACCCATCATTTCATCTGGATTTACTCCAGTGTTCGTGTCCTCCGAGAATATATCAACTGTGACTCATTGATTTTTCTGGATGGGCACACCTGGTCAGGTTGATAACTAACTGAGCATCTGATGTCTTATTAAATGTTTTTATTTTTTTACACTTTTCCTCTCATATAAGCACTCCTGTATTACCAGAAACAAGTTTTGTATTCTATATACTTAGCCCTTTTCCCCCATTACATGATATAACTTGACTTGATTTGTTTCCACTTTGATGTCCTCTGCAGACAGACATCTCCAAAACACCAGTGAGTTCAGCTGCTCATCGCTTTACTGTGTGACACTTTCAGTCTACACCTACACATTTGTAACCGGGCACAGATTTGCAATTAAACCTCTTTCCTCACTGAACAAGATCTGTCGCTTCTGTAGGCTTCAGCGCTGCTGCAGAACTTCAGTTGTTACGCCCTCATGTGAGGTTTCTCTCTGACCAATCAGTGTTCATGTCACCTCTTATTCATGGCTCAGCTTGCTTAGATCATTACCCGTGCTGGTACCAAGAAAAGTATCTTGTACCAGGTACCACTCACCACTGACAACAAAGCCGAGTTAAGCTGTACATAGTCACGGAAAAGAGCCATGTGTGTCAGTATCGTGCTTGACTCTTGGTCCATATTGTGTAGGTTTCAGTGCGTCGATAATGGAAATTTAAGATGGAAACTTAATCGATTAAAGAATTTGATAGTATTCACTGAAATGTTTTGTATAAATAGCATATTTTTGTCTTTTGATGTTCTTGGTTAAACAAACCGGTTTATTCAAAATATTTGTGACTTTTTATGTATACCTAGAATTTCCCTCAGTAAAAACAAGGATCCAAACACAGGAAAGATAAAAACTCAACAGTCGTATTAAGTCGGTTATTAAATCAGCATATCATCAAAAATGATCGATAGTGCATCATTGTGATATAAAAAAAAGATGTTGCGGGCATTCGTCCGAAATGAGCTCAATTTCTGTACGGGTCTGCCTAAAAGGTTGATCACAGAGCTGCAGCTTGACCGTTCTGAGACCAGAAAAGTGGGTCCCATCACTCCAGTTCTGAGTTCTCTACACGAGCTTCCTGTCCACCAGAGTTGGTTTGGGTTAATCGGATAATTTATTTAAGTTGTTTAGTGCCAAAATGCAACAAATCTGCTGCAACTCTTATAAATCCAATCTTATGACATTTCCTGTTTGCCGCTGCGTTTGATTGATCGACTTTAATCATTTTTACTGTAATGAACCGTTTGCTTTGTTTTGTCTTAATGACTTTTTCTCAACTTTTCTTTATTGTGCATTTTGTTTTTGATGCATTGTTTTTAATTTATTTTGTTTCTTCAAGTAAAGCACGTTGAGCTGTCACATGAATTGAAACATATTGGTTAATTTGCTTCGTCCACCTCACACCAGTTATTCCCCATTAAAAACATTTGTAAAATGAAAAAAAAAAGAAGCAATCTTACACGCAGAAGCCGTGCACCAATATACTCACATGATGTCCACAACACACATATACTTTATTAGTTTCAGTTTATTAAAAACCAAAGTATACACATCAGTTTACAGACACTTATATACAGATAATCATATAAAGTGGCAATATTTATCAAAGAAATCACAGACAGTATTCTATCAAACACACTGACAGTACTTTCATGTCGAGTAAGGCAATAGTTGGATTTGATCCTTGAAGCCACCATGATACTGTAGAGGAGATGGGGAGTATTATGGGTCTTTTCTGAGATCACCACAATATTCAAACCTGACACTTTGCAACTTTGGCATTGAAAAATAACATAAAACACCATACACGGACAGATGCCATGCTCTCTGTACGGGACCGTTTTTTAATTAAGCCCCACAGCGACAACCATTTAAATTCCTGTATGAAATATAAGGCTTAAAAACAGGACGTAAATGAAAACATCAGTGCAGCTTGATTTGTAAAACTTTCTTTTCGACCATCTCGGAGTGTTTTTAATTACACTTTTCAAATATAAGATCTACATCTTTGAAAATGAATTTCTCCGTCAACACATCACGCACAGCCTTTTACCGCCCACTGATGTGGAAAGAAGGACACATTTATATAGATTAATATTTGATTTCATAGTTGGGTTTTTTTTTGTGTCCAGAAAGGCAAAGACTATTTTGTAGCTTTGTAGCTAAAATTGTGCTACGGTATTGGCCATTGACTTTGATTTCAGCATAGATATTCAAACCGGGAGCCTTCACTCTTGTAGGTCATTTGGGAGTCTATGCTTGACCGGGAACAAAGCAGCAGTCGCTCTGAGTCATGGGTTGCCCGTCTTGCCCAGAGCTCAGATGGATGTACATTCAAAGCTCTTTGTTTCATTGAAATAGTCTCAAACTTGACATAGCTTTCTTTTTCTAACTCCTCCTCATCCAAAGCGGTGTTGTCTCCCTTGCAATAAAGAGCAAGAATCTTATAGACCAGGAAAACAATAAGAGGTAAAACCAAAACGCAGGCAATGCTGCTTATGATAATAAAAAACTGATTCTGCCCACCATCTTCTATGTTGTCCAGAGTGTAGAAGTCAATGCAAGGATCTTTACCAGCAGCGCTACCTTTAGCTACCAGGCAAACTGAGTACCTCATCCCAGGTGACAGTCCATCTAGGAGCACCTTCCCACTGCCAGCTTTCGTCTCCAATGTCCTTTTACTGTCATCCTCACCGTAGGGTGAATATACAACTGTAAGCGGAGCATTATTTGGTTTTCCACCTGCAGTCCAAAGCAACACTGCACTGTCAGTGGTTTCCTCGACAATTTTCAGGTCTTTAATGGACTGTGATGCATCACTTTTCTTGCTCTTTTCATCCGCTGCAAGTTTTCGCCCATCACCTCCCTGCTGATTTTTTGTTTCCTTGAGTGAGCCTTTCTGTGAGCCATTGCCGGGGCTCGTTTTGGGCTTCCTTTGGACACCAGCAAGTGTTGTTGATGATCTTGGGAGGACTGTGGACATTATAATTGGTGAGTTGGAAACGACCGTTGGCGGAGTAAGTGTCACGTTTTGGACGGCTGGTCCAGCTCCGACTCCAGGCTGTGGTGGAGGGGTGGTTGTGCTTATGCTTCCAGCAATTGAGACAGAAATTGTGGCTTCTGCGGTGCCAGCAACATTCTTAGCTTTGCAGTTGTAGTTCCCAGCATCTTTGAACTCTATTCCATGCAAGCTCATGATGGACCAGTTGATGCCTTCCCCCGGTGACTCCTGGACTAAATTGCAGAGGAAGAGAACAAACTCAGTATTAATTATGATTTCAAAACGCTAAAGCTGTACATCCTCATCAGGCAACAAAGGTCTTCAAACACACAGTTTTTAACTTACTGAAATCATACATCTTCATCAACTGAAACGGCATTAATTGTGCCTTTGAAAATTGTAAAATCCTACGGTCCTCTAATTATACCTGCATTATTGACTGGTGAGCCATCTGAGTTGGTCCAGTAAAGTTTTGGGGTCGGAGATCCAGAGGCATCACATCGCAGGAGAACATTACTTCCCAAAGAAGATGTTATCTTGGTTGCAGATGTCATCACTGACGGTTTTACACAATTTTCAAGCTCAGCGCGCTGAAAAAGGACACCTGCCAGATTCTCTGGTGCAACACAAGTCAAGAAGAGATCCATCAAAACCACTGGTGTGTCAGCCATTTTGGAAATTTCAATGAGCTTGGATATTTTACAGTCGCAGAACCAGGGATTGTCCTGGAGGCCTGAAAATGAAAAGATGAAAGAAAATCTGATTAACATGTCGCTAAATGCTATATTACTTTCTGTTAAGCATGGTGGTATAAATTACTACTACTAATATGGCACAGTAGCATATTATTAGCAGGGCCAAGGGATGCGAAAGGAGTCGTGATTTAAAAGTACTTTTCAAAAATCTTAATTATTGTACTATGAAGTCATGTTAGAGACTTTATAACTCTTAGAAAATGTATGGCTTTTGTTAAGCAAAGTCGGTTATCTACACCAAATTAAATCAATATCTACTGCAATCAATGGGTACGATCAAATATAAATCATGGTTCAGATATTAAGCTATTTGTAATCAGCCACTGAGCTCTCCTTTGTTTCATTTCCGTCATAATGGTTTAAAAATGCACATTGTATTTAGGATGATTACACCAAAGGAAATTAAAGGAACTTCCTTGACAGCATGCTGTCAACACCTGATGCATACAGTAGGTAGACACATGTACGTGTACCTGTCCATTGCTAAGCCCCTCAACAAGATTAGTTTGTCTTAACAGTGGCAAAGCTGCCTCTGGCCCTCCTGCAGTTTGTGGTAACACAGTTTCCATTAGCTTTGCTGTCCACCTTAACATCATTAGATCACCAACCGCAAACACCTTGTAATCCATTTGTGATCCATAGAATTACAAATTTTGTAACAAGCCCAAATTGCAGTATTTTTGTTTTAGTATTTTCTGTGTTGATACATCTTTTTAGAGATAATATAGCCCTGACATGATTCAAAATGGTAAAACTAAGCAAGCTTATTCAATTTTTTAAATATTTTTTAATATTTCAGGATATACTAAAGAATTAGTTTGTTGCATTGGTATTTTTTTTCTCCTTGCTGTCTAAACCAGCATCTCCTTCAGGAACACCAAAGCACACTGCCAGCTCTTTTGGTGCAGATAAGCTAGCTTGCCATACACCTGTTGATAATATCCCTTA
This sequence comes from Odontesthes bonariensis, assembly GCF_027942865.1. NCBI lineage: Eukaryota > Metazoa > Chordata > Actinopteri > Atheriniformes > Atherinopsidae > Odontesthes > Odontesthes bonariensis. The sequence goes on from NC_134518.1 coordinate 29,016,881, forward strand.
AACTCTCATGCTACACTGTTATGATTCAGATGCAATCATTTGTGAGCAATGAAAAAAAAAACATCTTACAAGAGATTTCAGGCTTTTAAAACACAAATATATTTTGAACCAGACTTGGTTAGATGCAGGTTTTGCTGAACACTTTAACACTTTGACAGGAAATAACAGGTCTCATGCCTCAGTTACATAGTAAGAGTAGGTGTCTGTAGCCTAAGAGTATGCAGCAGTGCAGTGGAATCATAAATATGATCATTTAGTCATTAGTCATCATTGAGTTGCTGTACTGTGTGACACTTTCTTAAGGAATTTCACCATTGCCTGTATTTCCACATTGTTTGTACAGATGTGATTAATTACACACCATGTGATGTACAATTCAAACCTCTAATATGGATTTCATTAACTGGGTGTGCACATAGTTCCAATTAATCAGGTGGAAAAAAAAGATCTGTCATGGTCATCGATCCATCAGTTATTGTGAATCTGACAGAAATGAACTGAATATAAAGTGGCACCTTTACATGCAACTAGAGAGAACATATGTAATACTGGGGAGGTCATTGAATTGGTTTTCCTCTGTGTGTAGGTCTGTCTGATTCTAAATTTTTACCTCGCCGAGAGAGTGCACAGATATCGCTGAGGACGACCAATTAGAGCTTTACCTTCAGACAGCTCCAGCTGTTGCCAGTGATATTTTGTCATATTTTTAGAAGTGCGTACAAGTCTACTCTTTCCAGTTTGAATTTGCAGCTATTTAGATAAAAATCACAAAGAGCATTAAATGGCTTTGAGTTTGCCACCGGATACAGTACGGCCGTCAAAACATCCTTCATGGTAAAAGATACAAAGTTTGTGAAATGACCAGAAAGATTTAAACACTATTATTCTATTCTCAGAACTAAGACTGTGATTGTTGGTGTTTGAAATGATCCAAAATGCAAATGAATTAACTAACGAAGGAAGTTTAATGAATTGTTATGTGTTATCACATCATTCATCTACTTAATCAGGATGATAACAACAAATAACAAGTCTGCATGCACTTAGACCAACCTTATTTAACTATGCCCTGGCAGTCACTACAACTCAGCCAGAAGTTCCTGAGGTAATTACAAGTAACCCTAAAAGTGTCCTGCCCTGGCCCTAATATCCTGTAAAACCTGGCCAGAAAGAACATTTTCCTCTTACCTAAGATGATTTTCTGAGAGGCATTAGAAGAGACGGTTAGTCCATTAAAGGGTGGCCATATATCCATGAGATCAGAGGGCAGGGTAGTTAATTTGTTACTGGATAGATCCAAGTAGGTTATGTTGAGGAGATTGGGGATTGCCTCAGTGGGAACCATCGTGAGCCTGTTGTTATGGAGATCCAGTGTCTTCAGCCTGGGCATCTCTTTCAGAGACTCCCAAGGGAAAACGGAAATCATATTTCCATCAAGTCTAAGCTCATGGAGCACTTTTAGGTTGTAGAAACTTCCTGTATCTATTGAGGTTACGGAATTGTAGGTAATCCACAGGTATCGTAGGTCCACTAGGTAGTAAAAGGCTTCTGTTGGGATTCGCCGCACTGCAGTTTTCTCCACACGAAGTTTGATCGTGTCCACGGGGACATTCACAGGGATGTCAGACATGTCTGGGTCATTGCAGAGCACAGATCTGAAAGTCAAAGATAAAGAGGTTAAATATTTTTATAAAGGTTTACTGAGAAAGTACCATTCCATGAGCATTTTGAAGAAACATTATTTGGCCAATGAAAAGCAATGGACATCCTTCCATTCCTTTGTTCATCCATCTAAGCATCATCCATCCATAGACATGGACTGTTGTGATGTGCAGTGCTTTTTCTGACATGTCTCTAGCCACCTAAAGGGCAATTCCTAAATGCCAAGGTCGGAGATAATCTCTGCCACCGTAAACAGTGAGTGATCATGTGAACTGGTGGAGAGGGTGGAAAAAATATCAGCACATGTACAAGATAAATCTTTAATATTTATAACCAACTCATTAAAAGAGTGAAATAAACCTCTTTAGCAATGATTTTTTTTTTTTATCCCCTATCTAATCTTCAGGGGTGTTACTACTGCTATACTTTCACTTATTTGCAGATTTAACCAAGTTATTATCACACATCGGACTTCTCTCCGGTGTCTTCAGATGCATCGAAGAACAGGGTTCAGCACTAATAGGACTAATCATGTCGAGGCGAAGTAGGTCTTCCTCAGCCACAAAGGGATTGGCACTAGGCCATGAACATAACAACATTAAGCCAATACAAATGAGAACACGCAGAAATTGCACTGTTGTGTTGAAGGATAATTGATATAAAATAGTTCAAGCTGATCATTTTCACTTTTTTTCAGTATTTCTAAATTTACGATGCGATGGACCAGCACTTTAACAGTGACTCATGCAAACTGGGTCACATTCCAGGGGTCACGATTGTCTGTAAATCCTCACGTTTCTACAAATTCACAGCGGTGTAAGAGTACACCGCTGTGATTTTTATTTACTATTCTTTAATCGACACCAGAGGAAAGAAAAATCTTATGCGGAAGGCTTCATTTACAATTTAAATAAGCAGTTTATGCGAGCACAAATGAAATGTACATTACCTGGTTCCTGCTCCATCAGTGCGCCCATGAAAAACACAGGTACAATGGGATGGACAGAAGGGAGCAGCCATGCTGAGGCAGCATAGGAATACATGCACACAGAGAAGTCGACGCATGATGTCATCCAATGCACCCACAAAGCTCACGTTGAGGGGATATCAGGAAAAAAGACATCCGGATTCAGAAGAGCTCTTCCCAGAAAAGTAATGGAGCGTGAGAATAGTAAAAAGATCTTTCAAAGTCCATAAGGGACTACGGTACACAAGCCGAGGATCTATCCTCAGTACAGGTGACCTGTCAGATGGACCGTGGGGGGTGGAGGTGGAGAGGGAGGGGGGATTAGCGAAGGATTTCTTGGGTTTGAAAGGGTCATGGAAGCTCACCAGCGGGAGGCACCGGCCTTTTCGACATGGCGCTTCTTCTTTCAGCTGCTCACCACAGTGGATCATCTTTTTCCAAACCCCTCTTTTCGACGTGTTGTTAATTAGTCTATGATGGAGAGGTATCCCCTCACACCAGCCAGCCGGGCTTTCTTTTTAGATATGACTCAAGTTTTTTCTAACTTTTCATGCTATCACACACAGGTTCTTATATCCCACTGTGTGCGGCTGAGACCAGGTGTGCTAAGTTATGTCTTCGTCTTTCTTTCCAGACACTAGGCTGTTGGGGTTTGGTCCACTGTTGAGCCTTCTTTTGAAATAAGAAGACTGAAGCCTACAATCTGATGCAAGCTTCTTACCCTCAAGAATTCCTCAAATGCTGGGCTAGAGGGCATATTTAAGAAGTGTGAGGGGGATCTGTCTGGCACCACGGTGCAAACTGTAATCTTGGAAATGATTTATTACCTGTGGATCAGTGGCTTCAGACTGAGGGCCAAATTCAACCTGCCTGCCACTGACAGATTCACCGTTTTGCAAACTTTTCATATGTTTTGTACACAGATTTATTTTTTTCTCTAATGATTGGCTTTTGTACAATTACACATGATCATCGAGAAGTATCTCACAGGTAAAGCTTGCATGAACATTCAGAGCTTCAAACTTCCTCTAGTTTTTAATCAGTCCTATGTCTTGATGTCATAACTTATGACCTCTTTCTGATAGTTTATATTCCATTTTGTATAGATTTTCTGTTTAAAGTTGGTTTGTCTATTACAGTAACTAGTTTTCTTAACCCTTTTGTACAAAATTGCGATCATTCCCTGACATCAGCCTGACAACAGCTTTTATTTGCCGAGACTCAGGTAAGGGAGACATCTAGTGGGGACATTTAGTTCCTGAGTGGATGTTCATCTTAATAAAACATCCATTTGAACGTTTAAAAGTGTTTTACCTTTTTACAATTTAATCCTATCAAATCCATTTTTAGAACTCCCCAGTCATTGATTATTTGGCTAATTTATATTGCTAGCCTCGAAACAAAATAGTCACAAGCAACCAGTTGCATTTATTAACAAGTACACAAGTGAATTTTATTTATGCAAGCAAATTTGATCATACAGGTCAAATAAGCCACTTCAAGCTGTTGGCACATGAATGTACAAAACAGATTTGATTTAAAGCTTGCTACTAAGCATCCGTAGTGGAAGTACAAAAGACGAATACAAGGAGAGAGCTGAAAGCTTTTTTTCTGATCGTTACAGAGCAAGGAATGTTGGTACAAGTATCAGCTTTAAGACATGGTTGAAAGCTCATCACAAACTAAATAGACACAACTCAAAGACTACAGTCTCTAATATCAGTAGCATAACGCAGTAAGCGTGGGGAGGTTTAGTACTGCACAAAAAAACAAAGGGTTGATCCAGCAAGACAGTCAGAAGTGTCAAAATAAAGAAGTGGAAGAAGTAACTTTTGAGTCAATAAGACTATACTGATGCATGTCCATGCCACGAAAAACATCTAAATTCACAGTCTTTACTAACAGTACAGTTATCCAACTTTGAGTTGAACTCCAATGAGCTTACATTTAGAGAGAGCACAGAAATGGTCAAATAAGTGCAAGAAACTAGCTTTGAGAAATATTGATTTTAAAAAAACAAAAACAAAAAAAACCAACAACAACAAAACAACACCAGGCAATTAAGTGACAGGCCACCTTTGTAGCCCTAGGTCATCAGAACATGTAGGCAACTGTTACTGTCATGAACAAAAAAAATAAAAATACTGCGACACACACTTTTATCAAATCTCATAATTCCACCAAGGAGTGCCACTACACATACGACTTCTTTTTTTTTTTTCCATTTGAAACTGATTGGACCCATCTCTTCTTATTCTCAAGACAATTGTCCTCAAGTGTTGGTGCGAAAGGTATATGTTTGCTTTGCTATAGCAGTATATACGGTGCAGAGTTGGGGTTAAACAAGAGCTTAGTATTTATAAAGTTCCACTTTCAAGAAATTAAAAGGGCTCATTAAAGCATGTGCTTTGTGATTTAAAGATGATACAATCATTCAATGTCCTAAAATACATTTGAATGGCAAGATTATCATAAAACAACCCACAATTTATCTCTAGTTGGCTAATCCCATCTGAAATCTATCATAAGTCAGTGTTTCCTGTTTAACAGGATTGGCACGTTTAGCAATACTTCTTTTGGTATCTAATATCATGTTTTTTGCTGTTATATAACTTGAAATAGAAAAAAAGGATTACATTGCTTTCATGTGAAAGTGGACTTGATCCCTGGAAATACTGGTATGGTAAGGGTTTACAATTCTTCATAGTTGTGAGATTTAAAATGTTGTAAAAATTGACCACTCATTCACATACAGTACATAGCTCTTGAACATGGAATCTCCAGACATACTACATGAGAAATGTGCTTGAAAACCCTTTGAAGCCCCTGTTGACCCCCTCAGAAATCGGCAAAAAAATAAATTATGCATAAGAGCAAAATTACACGTATCATCAAATAAGAAAAAGAAAAGAATTATACACAAATGATTTGAAAATTAAAAAAAAAAAAAAAAAGCAGAAATACTACTGCTACCTCTGATTCTACAAACTACACTAAAACTACTATCAGCACTAAACAACTCGTTTTCAAGAATAATACAACTGCCATAATGATAATCAGAACACCATCCATGAGAGAGGTAAAGGGGCTTTTTTTTTTCATTTGAAATGCTGCTTGTGACTGAGGAGCTTTGTGTGACACACCCCCCAGACCACATTGTCATATGACGCACCAGTGACATCAGCAGTGGCGAGGTCCCTTGTCGCCATTCCGTCCCCCCCCTCAGGAGGGGATGGTAGAGAGAGACGGATAAGAAAGCAAGAGGAGATACAGAGGGAGAGAGGCCGGAGTGGCAGGGCCAGGCCTCACGCTGCTGCTCTTTATGTGTAGGCGTTGAGACGCTCCTTGGAGCGAGTGGAGTGGATGTCATGAAGCTCCTGCTCCTCCTTTGACTTGATGTCCTCGTACTTCTGCATTCGGCAGGCATCTTTCACGTAGGCCCAGTTGGCAGACAGCACCATCAAGTAGTGGATCTGTGAGGAAAATGATCCAATGGGTTAGGGTTGTAACAACAAAGACAATAGTAATGATTTCTCACTGTATGAGCATGCAAATTCCCAACACAAACTTCATATTCCTGTTTAGTGTAATGCGACTTCCACAGCAGTGGTCCACCAGGTGGCAGCATAATGCTAAGTGCAGTTTTGGACTTGTGTTGCCATGGCGATTATAATGAATGTATTGTGCTTTAATGACTGAGGTATGTAACACAGCTTCTCTTTTCACCAGGATTGATAGTTTCATAGCTGAGCTGCTTTTTCACTCTGCAATGCAAGCAGCCAGATTTAAACATGCATCTTTTTTTTTTAACATGCTGTCTGATAAATCTGTACTTTAAGATATTTCTAGCACTGTTGGCACACAGTGCTTTTAGAATTTTCCTTTGAGTGGCTCATTCCTTTCAGTGGATCTGAGTGTCTGTTGTGATTCACTTTCCTGCCACAATTTGCACCATCATCTCTTTACCAGCATCCACTTTCTGTTTCTCAGAAAATGGCTCCTCACAAATTACTGAGTGATGTTTGCAACAATCTCTGTGCCTTTCTTCTCCACTGTTTCCATGACGACGGCATGACATGCCCGCCGCCTCTGAAAGAAGGAGGGAGACCAACCCTGTCTTTTTCACTGCGCTAAAATGCTTTCTCTCCTATCCACAGCTATCCCTCTCACTGCCAAACACAAGCAGACACAATGAAATAAGCCACTAGTTTCTCCGCTTTGGTATTTCTCCGCAGTAAGCAAATAAGCAAAGCTTGTTCTGCTTAAAGAAAAGGAGATAATGCTTGGGCCAGTAAAGATGTAATTTCTGTGTCTGAAGTGTGCTTCATATGTAATATGTTGAGTTATGTTTTCAGTGTCTTATTGGTGGCTTACCATGGCAATTACAGCAGCTCCTGCACCAGCGAGAGCACAGATGAACAGATGGAACGTCATGTCCAGCTGTGCAAAAACAAATCATAGCACATATTAATCTACAGCACTTATTAGACATCTTTCCTAGTCAAAATCCTACCTGGAGATGGAGTTAAAGACAGTTTCTATGCAGACACGCAACAATACTTTCACTTTTGTTGAATATTTGGAGTAAAAGTCCTGCTCTCTTTGTCAAACATTTGGAATAATCGCTCGAAAAATTTGTTACAGTTCCTTTAAAAAGTGAAAAAGAAGCAAAGTGGGGGATTTTTGCCTCTGTGCAGTTTCAGTTTTGACCAAACTGCCTTGACCGGATTCAAATCATCGTAAGAAGAATTTGTTTTTTTACAGTTGATATTTATGAATTTAGATTTCCGATGCTTAATTTTACCCAGGGATAATGTATGTGGTACCTTAAGTAACAAAAACATGCTCTGACTACACTCTAAGATGGCAAAAAAAAGACATTTACTGCTTACACCGCTTACACCAGAATGAATGTGTAATGTGCTTTGTCAAATCATAAGGCAGTGATGTCAGGAGTAGATTAGTGTCTTAAATAATTACATAAAACTTGCAAAAATAATAATTACAATAAGTGGTGATTAATGACAAAGTTAACTAAAATGGGATTTTTAACAAACCTCATTCGAATCACACATCTTGTAGAATTTCTCTGATCCAGCACACACAGTTTTCGCCTCAGCAATTGGCACGATACCTGAAATAAATTGGAATATTTCTGAGTGTCAAGAGTACATAGCAAAGACAGCATGCCAGAATACCATTATATACACTTTTACACTGCACACAGGCAACAAATAGGGCTTTAATATTGTGGAGGCAGAAGAAATTGACACAGAGGCAGCAACAGTGGCTTCCAGCGTGGCTTCTAATGGTCTGAAAGAAGTGGCGCTAATGGGTCAGGCATATAAAGTGACATGATTGGACTTCATATGAGGCTAATGTGATGCTATTCTGATTCATTAAAGAGCTTGAAAGCAACATTCAGTTTGATGTGTTGGATTTTAAATAGAGAGGATTACTTACTGTCAAACATCATTTGGTAGACGATTTCTAAAAGTCTTTATCTCTTTATCTTAATTTTAGAAACAATAAAGTTGCTATACTAAGAGATTTCATAATTTTTTCTTGGTGAGTTGTGAAAGGATCGACAGTTCACATCGTATATTCAAACTGTGAGAGGACTTCAGTTGTCATATCTTAGCATCTCTAAAGCAGTGGGAAGTAGAAATGCACAATACCCATTCTTACCGTACTGGCGTGGGTCCAGGCAGAGTGTGGCCCCCTCTAGCACAGTGGCATTTTGGCAAATATTCCAGATGTTGAAATATATAAAGACTGGGATGGAGGTAAAAGCAGTCACCCCAAGCCAAGCCAGCATGAAGATGTAAGTCAGCATGATGAACTGAAACAGAAGCAGTGGACAGCTGATGGTGTGTTGTTTAAACAATCCATGTAAAATTTGGCCACTAATTTTTGTGTTACAGTTTTACAAACATGACATTTACTTTTTTGGTCCTATTGGAGCTTTACTACTGCAGTAGAATATGTAAGCTGTTTTGTTTCAGAGCATTGTGGGAAGACACATTCATCTTGAAAAATGCAAACTGACTGCTGCAATCCCCTGGGTTATGAGGTGTTCCCATGCAAGCCCCTCCGTCCACTCGGCCATCTCTGACAACGAGATGCCTTTTGGTTTGGACAAGATTATTGAAGCCAAAGCTCATTTCTATTGTCACCACATGCAGCTTTAGATTACCTAAGAAGTTCTATTTCTATAAGATCCCCTTGCTCTAAGCAGTGCAAAGAAACGTTTTTCTGTTTCATAGAGCATTTAGGTTGTGACATTAAGAATTTATTGTTAAGATAATCTACTTAAACACACACAGACTGCTCCATTAAGTCTTGAGGCACCCTCTATGATCGGATTTCACAGAAATAATATTCATTATTGTGCAGGATATTTGCTATACCAACTGCTGACGCACATTATAGTGTGATGTTTTTAAAACACAAAAGGATGCCAGTGGTAATTTAGAAATTGTTCAGTCACATATTTTGTCCATCAGAGCAGTTCCAGTCTGTAGCGGGTGCAGCAGAGCAATCTAAGCATTACAGCTAAGGTGCTGTTTACACATACCCGGGTATTTTGATAAACGAAGACCTTTCCCTTCGTTTGTGCCTTTCGTTTATACACAAACGGAGTTTTTTCCTCCGAAAACGAAGCATAAAAAAAACTCCGGCAAAAGTGGAGATTTTTTAAAAACTCCGTTTAGCGTTTGTGTGTAAACTGGTTGAAAGAGACAAAAACGGAGTTTTGGGCAATTGAGAATGAGGAGTTGTCGTCATAGTACAGAGCCCCGCCCCTATCCGCCATGTTGGCAGGATGCTAACGTGAAAACGCCATTCTCTCCGTCCATTGTTTATCTGGCAAGCATGGAGGTACTAGCAGCATTTCTGTTGTTGAGAGCTATACTCGCTTGTGTGATTTTGAAAATTACAGTCATACAATTTTGAGGGCTTTAGCAGTTTTATAGTCCAGCGCAACGTTTAAAAGTAACTCAGTCTCGCTGTCAGTCCACACACATGAGCCTGGCGCCATACTTTCTTCTTGAAAAGGATCCGGAAGTTCTTCCTGTCAGCGGTTCTCTATTAGGCTTCTGATTGGCTTGTGTGGAATTCTCATTGTTCTAACACTGCCACCGTCAGGCTTGGCGTAATTTAACAGCTCTTGATAGCGTATTTATGCTGATCAATGTAGACGTGTTTTTTTTTAAAAACGGGGCTGTGTGCACCTAGTTATTTTTGCAAACGAAGGTTAGAAATTATGCGTTTATCAAAATACCCGGGTATGTGTAAACAGCACCTGAGTCATGAGGTGTCAAGCATTGTCTTCTGGGTAGGTTGTCAACTAGTGGTGAAACACATTGCTGGAAAATGATCAAACAAACTCACCAAATAGTTTTCTCTTTTCAACAGAATTATAAGATACTGTGTGTATATCAGCTGATATATCAATTCCTTTTTGGGGTTTTTTTACCCCATGAAGATCAGTCCCCAAAATCCAGCTTCGATTGAGTCTGCTTGTACCTGTCCATCATGTTAAAATGTTAAATGTTAAAGAATTTTCTCAAAGAATATTAAGAACAGCTATTATTGGAGTCAGCCAAAACCTTTGACTGCTCAACCTTTAAGGAAGAATATTGGCATTGACCTGCCATGTGTGATTATGCCATCATTCCTGAAAAGTGCATGTTAGAAAACCCTTGAACTAGTAGAAATAACCTGACCCAATTTTAAGCCACATTTCACAGTGAATGGTGAGCAAAGTGATGGTCCTACCCAAGCGCTGACACAGCGTCCACAGGTGGTGATCTTGAAGTCTCCGTACAGGTCTTTAATGGCTCCACTGGTGAAGAATCCCTCCACCATCAGCAGGATGCCATAGACGAAGAAAGCTGAAGCAATGCCATAGATCACGTACTTGATAATATCAATCCTGCAGAATGAATAGAAAACCACTGAAAAACAATCCACAACCAGAAGTTTAACTTGTTCTTCGGATGTTTTCAAGCCTTCAAGTCAAGTAGGCATGAAAAGATCTCCCCAGGAGAAGAAAAACATTTCATTATCTAATGGTGTGTTCTTCAACAACAAATCAGCCCTTGAAGCAGTCTGAACCTTTGGAACTCACATTGTGAAGACATCCAGCGCATCCACAGGGCTCCTCACCACCTCAAAGTAGTTCTGGAGGATGGTGACGGTGCCGGACAGCGCTTCATGTCCGCAACCACAGAACAGGGCCACGCCCGCATACAGCAAGATGGTGGCTATGAGGGAAGGGTATGGGATCCCTCCCAGGCATTTGATGCAGCATTCGAGGCATCCTAAACACACAGAGGTCAACCAGTTCATCAACAAAGAAAGAAACGAGCAGAATGTTCACAGTGTGAGACGAGACTCTAGATAATTCAGAAAACATTGCCAATGGGCAAACGTATCAGCATGCCATTTGTGCCGTATTTGAGAGTTTACAACATTCAAAGTATTGTCGGGAGGAAACTATGCATGCATGATGGAGCAAAAAACAACAACTTGACTAAAATACACCTCATTTCCTCCCACACCATTTCTCAGGTTTTAAAAACTGAAAGATAACATGTTTAAGAACCACGTCCACTGCTGCTGTCAGCTGCACTTTCTCTTTATTTCAAAGATTCAAGCACCATATTTGTACTGTCGGCGGTTCAGCCCTGCAGATTATTCTGACATTTTATTCAGCGTGAACATTTCACCCTACTCTTTACGCAGAGAGCCTGACCTTTAACCCTGTTGTTTCTTTTGCCCAGCCTCCTGCTCCGGGGGGACCTTAAGGTGACTAATGACCGCTCGGTTCCAACTTCAATCTCCTGTCGCACAGACCGCTCCAAGAGTAGCTGAGTCTGTAAATAGTCATGTCTGTGAGTGTGCATGAATTGCTTAGATTTATGAATCTCTACCTTGAAGATTGTGTGTTTTGGGCTACAGAGTCAATCTTTTCTCATTTTCTTAGAGTAACAAGAGAGACTGCAGCATATTAACCACCCAGCCATATTCTTCACAAAACCAGACCATTAGGAATCATGTGGTAACTCCTCATCTACACCCAAGTCAATACATGCAGGTGAAATGTAGAAATATATCGACATGTTCGTAGAAAGCAGAAAGATTCCTCCCCGGGGATCATCTGTGATTAAATTCATCTGCAGTCGCACTGCTGTCTTTGCTCTGACATGAATCAGTTTTCCTCGCCCAGTTGTAGCACTGATTTAAAGAGAAAAAGAAAAGATTTCCAACTATTTTCAGCAGGATTCTTTTGCAGTTATCGTCTTGTGTTCCAAAGCAGGAGTCACAGCACTATCTCTGTCCTCCTCAACTCTCTGCTTTTCACTCTCATCCAGACCTGAGTTGAATACCAAGTAGCTGGCTCGCCTGCTGGGCTGTGCCGAGCACTCAGACGCTTGGTGCAGCTCCAACCCTCGCCCAGGCTTCATCATCTACATCCTTGTTGATGTAATCCCCCCCCTCCCCGACTTAATTTTTTTTCTCCGGAGAGAAGTTAAACGAGTTAACTGAGAATTTGCTCTTTCCCCAGTAACCTGTGTAGCTTTTCACGCTTGAATGACCCATGACGGCTTTGAAGAAAATCAATATCTCAGTTGAAATGGACATGAGTTAGATTATAGCTGCCTTTTTGACACACTCATGTCACTGGGTTTTAGCCACTGAGTTTGGACTCTGCCAGCTTGTCAGAGTTTGAATTTCGTCCAACATTTGTTGAAAGTCGATAGTTTAGAGAGGATGTCTCTGTGTTTCCCTCCATAGACTTGCTCTGTCTTTAAGACTGAAAGTATAGTATAGGATTCGGGACTGTGATGTCATCTGTCTGCAGCATTCCTTCACTGCCTTTGAATTTCTCCAATTTCTCCACTGAACCTCCAGGGCAGAGACACATCACCTCACATCAGGTGTGCCATCTGGCTGCCACGCTTCAGTTTATGGGATTCTGAAAGCCTGCAGTAGGTTTTCGTGTCCTCATGGGGTCCCGGTCCCTTTTCAGTCCACTCACAAATTGAATTATAATAGGGAGCAATGTCCTTATTAAACACATTTAATGAACCGTATTATTATCTATGATTCCTCAGCTCAACTTTATTCCTTTGATAGTTTTTGACAGCTTCCTTACCTGAATTTGGTGCTTTTTCACAAAGGTGGATTTCTACAGATTGCATTATAGTGCGATCATGAATTAGGTGTATATTTAACTCTTTGTCGAGCATCCATTTTAGATGAAATGCATTCTCACCTGCTACAATTTCTTTTTTTGCTGCTTTGGCCAATCAAATACAAGCAGGCACACATTACTGGCTGCTTTGCAGTGTGAATGTCTTTTTCTTTATCTTACCATCAAGGCACAAGATTAAGTATTTGCCACAAGTTCACTTTTCAAAGTTATTCAGAGTATTGTGATGTCTATGACCTAAAAATCCTAAATCTGTTGCTTAATAGGGTCATCCTAGATGGTAATACATTGTCTCGTTAATATAAAAACTTTCTACAACATAACACCTTCATAATGGAGCCACCTTTGTTTTTGTTTGAATATCCTCCGAAGTCAAAAGTGATTCTGTCGCCACCTCTTCCGTCATTATCTCAAGTTGCCTTATCGTGTCAGGAAGCAGGCAGTGACAGGGTTTATTGATTCAGTGGTCTTTACTGTCAAGATGAGCGTGACAGATAGAGGCCAGTCACATTTACCCTCCATGCTGTGCGTCACAATCACCTGCCCGGTCATCTGAGGTCCTCATCAACAAAGACGAGTAAATATTTCGAAGATTTTATGGATTTGCATGCAGCACTGATGGAGCAGAAACACAGTTTATGGTAATATTCTCCATTAGCTTTGTCTATATATTTAAACCAAGGCCTTTATTTGCCTAACTATGAGCTTTCAGAAACAAAAGCAGTTATTTTCGCCCTTGTTTGATACTATTAGGCTAACTCATGCAGTCTTTCTTTTAGCCACCTTTCAGATGTGGTGCTGTAGCTGAGTGGATCTGGTATCCAACGTAACAGGAAACGAGTGGAAATACAAAGAATTTCTGCCAATCAATCCTTTGAATTATTTACATTCCTGCAGTCAAAATCTAGATCCTAATTTTTTTTTTATATCTTACTTTTTCCTGATATATACAGAAAAGTCAGTTATCAGTTACTAGTTTGCATTATTGCAGTTGTTTTAGGCAAAGATAGAATAACGTCTTAACCGAGAGGAAGTGTTGTTTCTATGGCAGAATGAAGTTGCTGGGCTCAACGAGAGCATTGGTAAGCGGATGTAACACGCATAATGTTTTATTGATGGTCTGCTCTTAATTTTGAGGAAGAGAAACTCCTCCGGCTCAATTAAAAGAGCAGAGGAACTGGTGAGTGCTGCCATGAGTATAATGACTCATGTTTAGAGTGATATGCTGTCGTTATTCAGTTGTTCTTTGTCGAATGTTTTCGAACATTTCGAACAATTCTTTGTCGAATTGTTGTGAAACGAATACAATAATAACTTAGCTGTCTTCAGTTTGAGTATATGAGTTGACTTCCCATTTCTTCTTTGTAACTTTTTATTGAGCTTGACTGACTGCAATTTTGAGCTTGTAAAAAAAGAGGCCAGCAGTTGTTCTTGCTGGCTTTGTAAGCTCCTGGGTGTTTGATCCATTATTTAGAAGTGGCACAGTACAGCAGCACACAAGCCTCTGGCATTCATTATTCAAGCTTTTTGCATAGCTTAACATTACTTGTAAGATATATACATATAAAAAAGATCCCATGCTTGATGAGGGGTCGTGGATATTTGAATTGTTCCTGCCAAGTGTAGGTGGACAACTTGTCTTTTGAAGTACTCACAGAAAGTCGGGTTATGAATTTCTTCCAACTGAGGTGATTTACAATGGAGCAGCAGTGAGAAAGAGCTTTGGTGTGCTCTTAATTGAGCTTATTTTAGTTGCCTGTTTTAAACTGCTTTGTTCCCCCTAAGAATGGGCTAATTTTTCACTAAAACTTTAGGTTTTTATAAATATGTTGTCACCAAAGCACGATCTTAAAAATCTTCTAAATTATATATACATAGAAGTGCCTCGAGGGGACATTTGGTGGGATTAGGCGCGCTATAAATGAACTGAATTGAATTGAATTATATTTAACTGAGAATAAGATGCAATTACATGTTCGTGTTCTGAAATAATAGAAGATTTCCTTCAAATGTTAATTAAAGACATTTCACAAGCTAAAATTGAAAGTCTGGCAACACTAGGATTAATTGCATTCAAATTTAAACAAAGACTGACAGGATTTGAGCAAATTGTGGGATTGAAATAGTTTATCTTCACACAACAAAGCCCACATGACCCCAAACACTGCGGTCCAATCAACAGAAGGCGTCTCTCTAATACAAAGAGAAAGGATGACCCCCTCCCAGGTCCCCTCCCACCTCCTATTTCTCCTCCATCTGTCAGAGTTATATCCGACAGGCAAAAGGAACACACGCACACTCGGGTTCTCACTGACCCCGTCAACGTGCACATGAGGCTTTAGGTTGGGTTTAAATAATACTTAGTGCTAAATGATGTCCATCTGAGGAAAGATGGCGCCGGAGGACAGTTGGGGTTAATTAATCAGGGACCTGCTGCTTTTTCACGGCATCGGTGAATTCAGCATTGCTCGTCTAAGTTGAGGGTAACCCAACTGTGGTGTTATTTAAGCGTTTTGACTTTACTTCAGTTTTTTAGTTGCTTTATGCATGTATTTGTAAGTAAAACATTTCTATCAGCAGTGCAGAAATTGAACCACTTTATTATCTCTGCCTTTTTCTTACCTAATTTAATTTATTTCCATGATTAGATGGGAGACAAATTTCAACAGCCAAGCCGTCAATTGGATTTTAACTGGTAGCATCGTTTTCATTCAGCTGGATTTGTATCTGCGATGTCAGACGCCTCTCGGTTTTAAAATGCACATAAAACTTTGTTGCCTTCCAATAATTTTTGAAGCCTGAACTGAGCTCCTAATCCAATGTGACATTGTGGCATGCTGTACGAGTCGCACACCACTTCAAGCACATTTTGAGTGTCACGTTTTTTAAGCACTTGGCGCGTCATTTTACGGCATTAAGCGACAAACAAAATGATTAGTGTCAGGGTTAAAGGTCAGTAAAGTGTTGTTCATCAAGGCTACACGAGCAGACAAGCGAAACGCAGAACATGACTTGGCATGTTTTTCATTCGCAGTTTTCATGAGACCAAGCTGTTTAATTGAGTATTCGCGACACGGCACTCGAGACAAATTAGCAAAATTATCATGTTTATGCCACAAATACCATAAGCTGTAAATACCTAGCTGCCTGTTGAAATCTGCCTATTTTATGTCTCAATCCTAAAAAATATTTCCTTCTTAAGTTAGAATGCACTGATATCAAGGCAAGAGCCAAACTTTCCCTCCTGTCTTTCTCTTGCTTTTTTTAAGCAGATGGCTGTCCAATGGAAAATGGCATTATCTTCTAATTCTAATTTCGATGGAAGAACATATATGCTTCTACATAAGACTGTAACATATTGCCATTGAATAAGGATTTTTGGGTGAATCCCAAATTTCTTTATGAATTGATTTTTGAACATTAGGATTTGCTGTTTGTGCAGCTCTAACAGAGGAAGAAATTCATTACAATATTCATTAAAGGAGGTGGCATAGAAGTGAGTAATGATCCAGGTAATGTTTGATGTATGTTGACTTTGCTTACACCACAAAGCACCCAATCAGATGTAATTTTTCCGCATACAGCCAGCAGTCATTAGTGCTTGTTAGTAGAGGAGTTTTGCATGGGGGTGGGGTGGCAGTGGGCCTGTTCAGAGCAAGAGAGAAGGAGAGGTCTGAGTTGGGGGATGGGGAGTCTGTGTCAGTATGAGGGTAATGGGCGTATACTCATCCCGATGCTTTCCTTGTTCCTTTTAATGCACCCTCCTTCCCCTGTAGCATGCAGTTTTTTTTCCTTTTTTTCTCTCAGCTCACCCATCTCCTCTGCGCATGTTTAATCAACCAGTTTGGTTGCCATGTCAACCACTGTGCGAAATCTGAGAATAGACCGGTTACTTCGGAGCCGTGACCCACTTACTGTATGTCAACAAATTCAGTGGGACAATAGTGAATGAGACCCATTACACACATAACCCCCCCAGGGCAAAGAGGACGTTGCAGACCAGGTCCAAAGGCTCGGACGCTGATTTCCTTTCTTTCTTTCTGTTTCGTGGAGAGGTGGAAGCGCCTGAGCAGGACTGCGTGACTGCAGAGCAGGGGATGTGTCTTTTGTCCGAGTTCGCGCCAGGAACTGAGGGGCAAATGTCAAAAAACTGACAGAAAACACAGGGAATGTTGTGCTTTCTGTTTTTGCATTTTTAACCGTGCCAGTAATTCTCTGTTCAAGGGTGAAATGAGCTTAAACGACTTGCACAAAAGAATGTGGGGATTTAAGTCACAGCTCCCAAACAATGGGTCACAAAACGCACTGGACTGTAAGAGGGCATCATTATAGAGAGAATAATGGAAAATGGCTGTCATCTTTGCATTTTGTATCTTAAAACCTGTAGATATACTCAGAATAAGCTTTGGGTCTCATCATGATCGGTCTCCAGGTGCATGATTATGTCATGAACACTTGTCAGGCACTTGTTAAGTCATGCATTCAAGAATAACACGAAACCCCTCTGAACATTTCCACTTAGACCTCCAAAAAAAGTCAAAGGAACAATTGGTGGAACTCCCCTGACTTCTTCTGGGTAGGAACAGGTTGGGATTCTGGACAAAGGGGGTGGGTGGGTTTTGTGCAAGAGATAGGGAGATTAAAGCATGATCAGAGGTCGCTGAGTCCTGCCGGTGAATGACTTCAAGATATCATTGCAGAGTAGAAAAGCTACACAACAGCATTCAGGCCAACACTGGGCACAAACTGAGGTCTAAACTAATTTAACTCTGAAGGTTTGCAGCTCTTTAAGATAAAATGACCAGCAAAAATTAAAATAAAATAAAAATAAAATATTAACAAAAAAAACTTAATAATGCCAGATAATTTACTAGCATCCTCAAAAACAATCATTTCTATACTTAATGCTGGTAAAAACACTTGTCTGACCACAGCGTCTGATATTAAAAGCAGCCTCCACTGAGTTCAGCATCGCTTAATCTCAATACAAAGTTGACATTTAACATGGCAACTATAAATTCAAAGTGAATGAAACTCGGTGAACCATGAGAAAATACAACCACATTGAAAAATGTCTTACAGTTGTATGTTGCGTTTGTTGCATTCGTGCCGTGCTGTTTGACAGAAACTCTCTATTTGCGGACTGATAAAAATATCAATGAGATGCTCAACATGTAACTGCTTGCCAAATTAGAAGCCTGATCAAACCTATCAAACAGAAGGACAGGCTGCGCCCTGCAGAGCAGATTCTTGGCTCAGGAAGTGCTAACAGGTGGGCCTTTCTCAGTTTTTTCCATTGAGTGGCAATTAGCACACTGAGTGTGAATTATATCCACAATGTTTTTTGGTTGATTCATTAATGGTGTTACCCATCATATACTCATTTGCAGAATTTCTCTGCAAAAAAATAAAAATGAAATCATTTCTACCGTTTTCACATCAGCGGAAACCTTTGTTCAAGCGTAGGGTGGCGGTTTGACCCCCTGTTATGTTTGGCTACTATTGTATGTAGAGTGCTCCTACATTTGGCTAGCAGCTGAGATGAGCAGGGCCCACCTGGTGCATCTGACTCATAATCTGAGATCTGCAGCCTCAGAAGAGGAAGACAGACGGGTATCGGCGTGCTGTGAGTGCACTCAGTGACACCTGCAACCACTCAGAGGTGGAAGTACCTACGAGATTATAGTTTGTTTTTAGCTTGGGCGAGGTCTACAGCATGTGTTTTAGAATATAGAAATTGTCCTTTAAAAATGTCATGAATGTGAAAAAGATACAGATGTTATTGAATATGAAGATCATAAACATTTAAAAATGGTTGCTTTCTCACACACTTGTAAAACAAGTTTTTGTGACATTTACTTTAAAGCCCCTTTAAAGAATACTCATGAAGAAAAGTGTCTTTAGCTGCTGTGCACACTGCCTGTTTGAATGTACCCTCAGGTTCTGACGTCATCTTTTTTAAAGAGATGCTTGCACAGGTCATCAACTTTTGCAAGCGATGATAGATTTTTACATAAAATAGACATGAAATCTAAAGTGACACTGCTTTTGCTTTTAGCTGACATGAATCAAAGCATAGACTTTCTCACTTGCCTCTTGGTTTGGAGCACAGACAAAACAAACATTTCACACATGAGCATTTAAGTTACTGCAGTATGTCAATCTGATGTTGAATGAAAAATGAACAACTAAGGAGGGAAAATGTGATTTAAAAGTGACTAGTGAAGCATAAATCAAGTATTTGCTAAAGTTTGTTTTGACACGGGAGCAGTGATGCCCAAAGGCACGTGATCCTGGAGGCAAACAAAGCATTGTGCAGTAGATCTGAAATGGGCAAAGTGAGCAAATTCTGGGTTGTGCCATATAAGAATGGGCAGGGCATGTAGACATGCATGCATGAGACCCACTGCTGCATCCTCCATTTAGGTTTGTGTTCGTTGCCAATTCTTACAGATTTTATACCATCTTCGTTATATTGTATCTGTTCATTCTGCAGCATTGCAAGAAGTAGTGCATTGTTCTGTCTCTATGTTCTTCCCAGTTATGATTTCTATGTTCCCATGAAGCTTTCACTCTTTTTTCTTAACTTACTATATACTGGTCTTCAGGGGTGAAAATAACAAATTACAAATACTCACGTTACTGTAATTAAGTAGATTTTTAGGTACTTGTACTTTTATGAGTATTTTTTTCAAGTGTGTAATTTTACTCATTCTTGAGTACAATTTACACCATGTAATCTTCTGCGCTACTTTTAAAATCAAAAGTCGCGACTGAGTACGCCCACAATTTGAATTAATATTCAAACCGTCAGATTTTTTTTTTTCCCAATGCAAATCCTAATTTGCCGTCAGATCGCGCCAGGGGCAGTTAATCTAAGATGTAATGTCAGGAAAGGCCAACTCCGCTGCCACAGCAGCCACAGGTTTCTGGAGGTAACACACCTGCACAGCAGAGCAGAGAGTGGACCGAGGAGACAGCGTCCAGATGCAGTGCAAACTTTGTTTGAGCTCCACGGTGATATCAGTTTACAAGACTTCAACGTCTGATCTCAAAAAACACATTGCAGGAAGAGGTTTTACAACTATACTTGTATGATATTGCTTTCTGATTTTTCATGTGTTAAGGTTGTTAATTTGGCTGAGATAAGTCTGCAAAGCTGCCATCGGTTAGCCTGATAATAAGGCGGAGCGAGCTAACGTGTGGAGTCAGTGAAGCGAATGTATTCATGTGTGTGCCATCTGTTTACACTCTGGCCTCATAATAATCATATCATTGCAGTAATTTCACTGTATAAGGTGAGCTGTTTTTGGTTAAAAAAAAATCTCTGTTGACATATAGCACTAGACCAGGGGTCGGATATTTCATACAGGTGAATCGAATCAAAAGTCTGCTATTGACGATGCAATAAAATATCCATTGGTTAAAAAGTAATTAATACTCTGAGTAGTTTTTGAGAAGAGTACTTTGTACAAATTTGAGTACAAATTTTCTGTACTCTGTCCACCTCTGCTTCCTATCATCTGGAACCAGTCTGCCCATTCTCCTCTGACCTGTCACATCAACAAGGCGTTTTCACTGTCTTTGACATATTTATAGAATATTTAGAATATATATAGAACATATAGCTCATTAATCTGGCGTAAAAAGCTAATTTTGCGTTAAAACGTTCAATTTTTTTGCTTTAATAAGCAAAATAACCCGATACTAGCGGCTGGCACTAGCGAAAATTTAATTTCCGGTCTGTTTGATGCGTTCGCGGACAGCGGAAATTTTCCGTTCCGCCACTAATTCGAGTGCGACTGAAATCGAGACTCGTCAGACCAGGCAACGTTTTTCCAATCTTCTATTGTCCAGTTCTGGTGAGCCTGTGTAAATTGTAGTCTAGTACTAGAGTACTTTGTATTTTTACTTAAGTACTTTTTTTAACACAAGTACTTTTACTTGTAATTGAGTACAATTGAAGCAATGTAACAGTATTTGTACCTGAGTACACATTTTCAGGACTCTTTCCACCTCTGCTGGTCTTTCTCTGCACCAGTTTGCATCCTTGCCCTTTCCTTCCCACACTCAGACACAGCAAACTATTCCTGTCTTACTGAAATGTCATCGGCAGGAGTGGGTGCAGAGAGTAGATGATGACTGCACTTGGCCAGTTCCATGGCAACTGCTTCAGCTCATGCGTAAGTCTGAGTGGCGCTCGGATGCAGGAAGAAGGGAGAAGAGGGAAACACAAACACATGAAACCATGCCTGTCACATGAAGTAAATCTGAGGGGGGACGGGGACAAGAGACAAAGGTTTTATTTTTGACATGACAGCAGTACCCTGCCCACTTTTGTTCATGATGTTTGTAGATTTTCTTAATCATAATGCCCTTTTCTTTCCCCATGCTGCTGTCCATTTCGAAATAAAGCACTTTTCTATCCCTTCCTTTAGAGATGCCCGACCATATACTGAATCATTCATGCAGGAAAAAATAGAGTGGTAGGGGGGATGTGAAGTATCTAAATAGCTATACCGTCTTGCACAAAGCAAACGCTGTCCCATTTTAAACCACCGAAAGAAAAATCTGCTCCTGCATCAAATCCACAGTGAATGCCACAAAACATTGCCTTGACATACATCGTCTGGGTGTTTGGATACAAATAACAGGATCTGGGAGCTGATGGATAACGAGTGTAGGAGCTTGGTTTAGTTCTCACCTCATGTTTCTCTCTCAGCCTTCATGACAAGCATGAAAACCTTATCAGGCAAACAAAGGCAGTCCAGCCATCGCTGGAGCAGTTCACACCCCTCTGACAACCCAAACAGCACAAACAGACGTGCTCTTTTCAGTGGAGTGCTCAACTCAATGGACAAAGGAATTACCACAAACAGCTGCTCTCCTATTCAGAGGTGGCATAGCTAACATTTGTGCAGATACACTGCTAACCATGACAAAAGACCTCAAATTGACTTTAAGATTGAATAAATGAAGCCAAACATGCAGAGAAATACTTTCTTACCTTTCTGGGTCTGCCCCTCATCCATGTCTTCTTCCATTGTGCTGATTCTGTTTTTGAGCAACTAAATATATGTTTTAAAAGAGCCTGTTTTGGCTGGCAGGTTTAGAAGCTTATTTATGTTAGGAATAGTCCACAAAGCGCCTCCTCTTTCCTTTTCTTGACTTACTTTTCCACCCTCTTTCTGTGTGAACCTACTGAACGCTGAGATTGGCTGTCAGCTGTGGTTTCTGTCAAGTGTCTGGGCGATACACGGGATCACTGAGCCTTTGTGCTGCTGTCCACTGCGAGCTGCCGTGGCAAGTGCTGAAAACCTCCTTAGTCCCTTGTGGTGGAGGAGGAGGAGTGGGGGGCGCAGGATTGAGCAGAGGGTGGTCTCTATGGTAGGCAGGAAAGCGCATGTGTGACAAAGGGATGTGTTTTTGAAAAAAAGAGCAGGTTTGTGGAAACTGTGGAATTAAAACACTGAAAGCGGCAGCAGGGTTTAGGTTGAGGTGGCTGGAGATATTTACGACTTCGACATGTTGGCAGCTGAGCCCATGAGTGTGGGACGACATCACTTGCTTTAAACACCCCTGGTTCCCAGACAGAATGGTTACACCCATTATCACCCATCAACCCTCCTCAATGAAGCAGTAGCTCAACTGCATTAACTCCGCTTCTCCTTAACTAAGAGTGAGGGGTATCTGATTTCAAAATGGGATTCTCCTAATCTCATTAGTCATACAGATTCAATT
Source organism: Odontesthes bonariensis (assembly GCF_027942865.1). Classification (NCBI taxonomy): domain Eukaryota; kingdom Metazoa; phylum Chordata; class Actinopteri; order Atheriniformes; family Atherinopsidae; genus Odontesthes; species Odontesthes bonariensis. Next base: position 29,039,470 of record NC_134518.1, read on the forward strand.
ATACACCAAGGAGGTTACACTGGAGTCTCATACATGCACACAAGAAGTTCTGCACAAATCCTGCAGACGCATTTTCACCTTTGGTGATTTTAGGACTTAAACGTCACAGAAGTCATCATTTTTGAAGAAGATTAGTAGATAATAGACAAACACATTCTATGCGCAGCATAATTTGACAGGATTCCACTTGTACCTAATTGAATTGTTTTGACAAAATTGCGAAGTAGTTTCCCCTGCCTCAGCATCACCAATATGTTTTTAATTTAAAACTAACCAAGTTGTGCAGATGCTTGAACAAAGTCAAAGTGCAGGTGAAAATAAATAACTGTAATACATAATTCATTTTCAAAAGAACTAGTAATTTGATTAAGTTTCACCACAGTTTCACAAATTAGCGTGAGACTGTGGGCATGATGGAGATAAAACCCCACCTTGAGCTGGAGAGCGTTGTCCATAGACCTGTAAGACAAAATTATGACAAAAGGCACAGATCTTGTTTCGGACACAAATAAACATTTGCAACATAGAAAGTCTCAGAGAGTATGGTAGTCCTCATCATTCCCAAAAGGACCTTATTCATCAAGTCACCCAGTCGACACTTTTCTTTCAGACACGTTTGGAGCATCGTGAACATCTGTTTATCTTGTAAGTTCGGTGTGTGCACCTTTTCTCCACAGACGTCTTTTTTCAGCCAATTCAAAATGATGAATCGGCACCGTATCTGGCAAGACGAGTCAGGACTGGTGCACCTCCTTTGCTTATCGGTTTCATGTGGGACACAGCGTAGAGGGAGCTTGGACGGTCGAAGTTGATCCGCAGCTAAAACACCTCTGAGTGGCAGTGATGACAGATGACAAACTGCTAACTTTTCAAGTCCCACACGTCTCTTTCTTTTTGTCATCTTCATTTCTACAAAACAAGCAACACTTTCACAGCAACACGGCCATGTGGAGAGAAGAAACTGAAGACCAGCTCTCTATGACATTTCCGAAAAACACACAGCATACTGTCCTTTGTTTACATTTAGAAAATAATAATGCTAATAATGATCATAATACTGCCCCTTGGTGACCTACCACGCAGCCAAACTGCAGGACAAAGGGCCTTGGGCATTTTTTGTCTAAGTGGCAACTATGGATGACGATGAGAGTTCTTTCGTGTTGATTGACAAACCCTAAAGAACAAGAAATGTCATTCCGGCACTCGACTGATCAGGTCTTTATAGTAAAGCGGCAAGACTGAAGCCATGTCTCAATAAAGAAGTATTAAAAGTACTATTCAAAATAGATGGAAAGATGGATGCTGAAAGATGAAAGGCAATTGAATTCTCAAGGTTTCATTCAACAAGACAACAACCTGATTTATACCTCAAGAAAACGTAGGGTTGGCTTGATGTGAACTGAAAATCCAGCTGTGACTCAGCCAGAGTGTGGACCTGAATCTATAGCCTCTCTGAAGTTGCTCATGCCCTGGTGAGCCCCCTCACCCTGGTTGAGCTTGAAAGTTCTGTTAGAGGAAATTGTGAGAAACATCAAAAAGAGAGGTATTCCAAGCTTGTAGGATGAAATAACTCCATAATGTGCTTTAAACCAAGTATAACTTAAACTGGAAATGTGATCATTTATTATTTAAAAAAAAAAAAAAAGTAATCTACAAAAGACTTTTTTTTTTTTTTTGCTTGAGCTTAGATGGTTTATAATGAGAATCAATGTCTGTATTCATTTAGAGATGATTCTGACACAAATTATGGAAAACCAGAATCTGGAAGATCTGAAAACTTTCTGCCAGTGTTGGACTGTTGGCTTTATCTTCAAAGTTTGTGCTAAAAAACTTGCAAGTCGTACGAACACACGACATTTAATACTTTGAATGGGATTCTGCGTCTGAAATGCGTTATCTTTAGTTTCCAGATAAATGATGCCAGCATGCAGGATTGTTGGTGCAGCACACACTGATGAAGAAGGCCAAAGGGCCACGGCGGCATATGAAGAAGACGCATAAGGGGGAAAGTGGAACAGGTAAATGAAACTGCTTTGGAATGAGATGGGTGATATAAATAAAATGTTGGCTTGACGAACTATCGACCGAAGGGTAAATGGATAGTCAGACAGGTGGATCAGATGAAATTTAAACAGTCCCGGTGGGGGAATTGAGCTTCTGCCGAGAGCAGAGAGGTAAACCGCGTAGAAAATGAGGAGATATGAGAATGATGCAAGTAAACACATTAACTAAAAAAAAAAATGATATAATGTGCAGATCAATGAGTGCATTTTGAAGACGTGTTTATGGTGTAATATAAGCATGTAAAAGCTTTTTCTCTGTGTTTACTTTGTTCCTGCTGAGCTTGATTAAAGGGACTCTGATAGCTTCATTCGTATGGTCCCTGAGGGCAGGCACCATTATCTTTACAATGGTCTGTTTGATATAATTATGCTCATTTTTCAGAATCTACACTTGAAAAAATCATTGCATCAAGGTTTTATTAATATATAATTGCTTAATAGGGCTTCTTCAATTATTAATTGAAAAAGCTTATAGTTCAACCAAATGGTCTACCCCTGTGTGTAAACAAATGACCTCTTTGCAGACGAATTTAGCTTCTCAGACTTTCATCAGTCATTCTAACTGAATGCCTCCATGGGCGGATGGATTTCAGTTGATGTCATGTTTTGATTTGGTGCATAGATTCATGTTCCCTCTGGTTGAAACATTGAACTGTTATGATTAGTTACGTTATCATGTCACGGCAGTCTGTATGATTGGACGCACAAGTTCAGACACAAACCAAGAACTCAGAGGTGGTGATAAACCGGTTTATTGCCAAGACGCATGAAACAGGTGGGAACCGAGGCACGGGACGATGGAGATGGACCAGAAACCGGTTAGTGGGGAATCCAAAGAAAGCAGGGACAGATCTGCTGTGAGGGAGGCTGGCGGGCTGGTGGAGCAGAAAGAGGATTCCAGGGAGGCCACGGTGGAGCGGGTGAGTAGGTGGGACCAGGAGCTGAAGACAGGGAAACAACAATCAGTAAATGCTGTGAAAACACTGAAGAAGAGACCAGAGCCGAGGCACTATACCGCTGTAGGTCAGCAGACGATCTGGCGATGAGTGGAGGACTGAACCAGGACTTTATGGACGAGGTGAGTAGGTGCAGACGAGGCTCCATTGATTGCAGGTGTGCAGGTACATGGTTCCAGTCGGTTTGAAGCACCATTGTTTGTATGTGCAGTTTTGTTTTGGAAGTTTTTGAATATCAAAACATCAAAGAAGTGTGTTTTGTGTCGTCTCTTTTGTAAACCAAAAGTTACACAAATCATTTTAGGTTGGCTTCGAGGGAACCTCAGTTTTCTGCTATTTACGAGAGTTCCCCGCGGTAACAAAGCATCCTTAACCAGCAGCATTTTGCTGATGTTGTTAGCCACTACAGCTCCTCTGTGTCATCAGACAGACATGCTCAGCAACATGCTGCTGTCCATAGGACTGTATAACTCTTCACTGGGTGGCCAGGGAAGATCATGATTAAACCCACATGAGCACATTTTTATATATATTTATTTTATACACTTACATCCTACTGTATGTTGTTACTAACTTTTGTTTTTGTTTGTTGTTGATACTAACCTGCCTTCGGGCATCTGTGTAGCTGCTGAAAACTTTGAATTTTGATTAATGAACCCTCTTTGCTGAGAGTTGACAGTCCCTAACCCCATTGTGAATATTTTAGTGATCAATTTGATTTATTAAAAAAGAACATAGAGATTTTTTTCTTGTTTCACTGAAAGTTACTGTTGAGCTATCACCGCATTGTAATGTTCTCCAGGATGATCTGCTCAGTAGCCTTACAAATTGGCTTTAAAAAAAAAGCATGCTACAAATATTTGACATGTTGTTCAGAGAAGTTCCCTCATCCAACCTGCCTGGAACAGGAAACAGGCAGAGCTTCATATATGTGGCGGCTCCCAAAGACGTTAATGTAGATGCTGTTATCGCATCTGTTTCATTCTAACTGTTTCAGAATTTCTTTAAAGTTATTTTCTACCTATTGTAGAACATAATTTGTAGTTCCCCTTGTTACTTTTCTGATACTTTACAACATCAAGGTGTTACCATAAAGCTGAAAGCAAGGTAACACTACCATTTTCTCAGTGTTGTCTTTAAATTTTCTTTGAAATTTAGATGTTGATACTCGCAGAATTGATTAAGTAAATGAATCTGAACGATTGATGTTTGAATATTAAAGAGCTGTTGTTTTGCATGTTGAAAAGGAGAAATGACTAATTGGCACTTAACTTTTTTTGTTTTCTGGAATTCTGAGATGTGTGTGATGGACTGCCGACATGTCCAGGATGTACCCCACATCTTTCCCAGTGGCAGGTGTAATAGGCTTCAGCCCCCGACCCCCTCGCGACCCTAAGTTGGATTAAGCGGGTATAAAAATACGGATGGATGAGTGGAATTAAGAGGATATACAACAAGACTCGCTAGCATGCCGCCTTACAGACTGTACTGCACATGTGTGCAAGAAGGTCAGCGTGGATGGATAATTATTACATGTGGAGTAACTATCAGAATTTGACAATGACTTTTCACACTACTGTGCTCATGCAAACATACAGACACAAAGTGCCCCACCCTTGTTCTGGATAGCCACAGATCAGCTTATCGTGGCTTTGTTAAGAGGGGTGAGCGATTAACTGTGAGGCTAAATGGGGGAGGGCTCTTTTTCTGGGGGAATCCTTCGCTTTCACAATATCCCTTCTGGCTAGTCATGTTCCTGTCTGTGCTTCCAACGAGGCATGACCCCCCCCCCCCCCCTCCATTAGAGATTCCTCCACACTGGGTGCCATGAAGCTGATAGGAAAAATCAGCAGATGGTGAAACACTTTCTTAGGGCATTTTTAGGCACTGTTAGCACCTAGCATCATTTAACTGTTAGCTTTCATTTCCATCACAGATTTGATGTATTTGGATTCAAGTCCCTGTTAATCTTACACAGATCTAAACCAAATGTGCCTGCATATGATTTTACAATATTCACGCACAAACGCAGTTTAATCCTACAGCCACTGCTTGTGTTTCTGAGCAACAGAAGGAGCCAAAGAACCCCACACTAAGCTTATTAATGTGTCCTGGTTGCTCTCCAGTACGGGCTTGCAGGTTTCCATAGCAACCAGGACTTAGATATTGCTTGGTTGGGAAGACACGTTGATGTAGCATGAATATAAACACCACCCCGTAACCCTGTCCAGTACATGTTAACATGTAGAGTGCTTATCTCGCTTCTCATTATTAGCGTTCACAATGTATTTTTCTGAATGCAAAGCACGACGCGGAAAATCCAAATTCCAGCGTCCATCACCCGTCAGCAGGCGACGTGTGCTTCATCTTAAGTGCTGATGTGTGTTCACGCCCAGTCAAGCTGAGGGAAATCAAAAGACACTGAAAGATTAAGGAGGTCAGCTCCGCGGAAGGAGACAGCGAAGAATCTTCATAAACCATTAACTTCCAAGGAAACAGAGCAGGCAGCTATGTGAGAGACCACGAGGTATAATGTAGTTGTGTCAAAGTATCTTGATATTTGATACTTGTTTTCCTTACTCTGAGTTTTCAGTATGTAACTTCCTATTTAATTTCTTAGATTTTGCAATTATCAAAAGCTCCTTTATGGTTTTAGTTCAATTTTAGCTTAATGTTGAGGCCCTTCAATGAGTCTTATGGATATCTTATCAAATATTGGATGCACTTTATTTGTTTTTGATGAGGAAGTTTATTTCCTGGGGGGAGGGGGGGCAAACATGTGCATAAGAGACAAAAAAAAGCTTCAACAAACAGATTACGTAGTTCTGATCACCTGGACAGGGGCGCCCCGGCAAACTGCAGCCCAGAGTCATTTGAGGATGTGGAGCTCATATCATTATAGCATTGTCCTTTCTCTCTATTGATAGCACAGGCTCTTAGACCACAGGAGAGGCTCGGCAGACTGCCAGAAACGCTTATCGTCCTGTCATCCATTTTCAATGGCTTCACAGCTCAATTCTACACCGTGCATCCACAAGAGCTTGGAGGTTTAGAACCATCACAGTGATCTGACTACAAATAAATCTGAATGGCACCAGAAACACCTAGATGTGCTCTAGTAAGTGTACAAAATGTACCCAAAAAGGACGATGATGTAATTTCGATTAGGCTCCAGCCCCCCCGCGACCCGACCGACGGATTCAGCGGGTATAAAAAATGGATGGATGTAATTTCGATGTTGAGCAGCATTTGTTATGTATTGATAAGTTTAAAGTTGTTGATGCAAATGATCTCACTGGTATCTCTCCCTTGACTGTATTTCATTTTACACCATCAGTCTTTAAATTACATTACATTACATTACGTCATTTTGCAGACGCTTTTATCCAAAGCGATTTACAATAAGTGTGTTCAACATCGGTAGGCAAAAGAACTTCAGGTCACAAGAAATCATAAGTGCATTTCCTTCCAAAACCAAACAGCTAAGAGCATAACTAGTGCTAGAGTAAGTGCAATAAGTTAGGTACCTAGACAAATGGGGAAAAAGAAGACAATTTAGAAAACAAATAAGTGCGTAGGAAGCTGGGACGAAACAGGTGATGTCCTAAGAGGGCGGATCTGGGAAGTGTTTCCTGATTGATGGCTCAACAAACTAAACACCAAAATCAAGAAAATGCTGCTGCGTTTGTATTCAGTTAATGAAAGTAGTGTGTGTGTGTGTGTGTGTGTGTGTGTGTGTGTGTGTGTGTGTGTGTGTGTGTGTGTGTTACCATCAATGGATTTTTGGTTTTGCCATTTTAGGGCACAAATTAGATGCAAAGCCATGATTTTTTTTAATTAATCTTGACTCAAACAACAGCTTCATTGTGAACTTTGTATAGTTTAATGCAGTTTACAAACATAAAAGTGTAAGAGGCTGCTGTCACAGCCCTGAACAGAAATACCACAAGCATAATTAACCTCTTGTACCTGGCTCACTATCACTGAAAACTCAAAAACAAACAATAAATAATAATGTGTGAGGAAAGAAATATCTGGGGTTCATTTCTGCTCACAGGCTCTCTTTTGTTGGTCTAAATGAGATGTGAAGATGTGCCAAAATATTTGATTTATGTTGTTTTGAGCAAAGCTTAACCGAGAATAACCTCCACAGTCTTCGGTCATCAACACTTTTGAAAGCAGAACCAGTGATTTATCTTTAAGAGTTATCTATAAACTGTAGATGCATGAGTCCAAACAACTGCTGAAAGCTTAACTTAAAGCTAAAAAATCAGGAAAAACAAGGCTGGTTCAAACTTTACAACGCCAGGTCATGCTAGTTGAGTATTTCACAAATCATTGTGCTTAATCTCCTCATGTGGTCCCTCTCATTGTGAATGTACTGGTACAGCACACAGAGTGCAAGCCTCACACCTATTGAGAATGTTCTTAAAAACAGAGACTGAAGGAAAACATCAGCTCTTTCTCTGTGTGGTGGTAATCTGGGAAATCTAAAAAATTGTTTAAACATGTAGTACATGTAGCTCTGCATGTGACGCAATACTTCCACCTGCTGGTATAACAGACAAAATGTGAATATAGACGCCCGAACACTATTTAAACCATAGCAAGCAGACTATAAGACACCTATGTGGCATATTGTTAGGAAACAGGCTATGCTTTGAATAACCATAAAGACACATCAATAAAGTAAGTGACACACATTGTAATGCAGTAAAAGATCATAGCTATGTGTTCAGTACCCTTTAATAGTTAACCAGCAGTCATCTGGCAGACGGATTCACCTTTGTCCTTAAAGGAAATGTAAGCTCCACTCCACGGAGACAAGGCGCACAGCTCTGGAATAGCACAAATTGGAGTATAGATTAGTCACATTAACTAATTAAATGTGTTTGATTCACAATGATATCAACCAAAAGAGAAAGAGTAGCAATGCACAACAATTTAATAACAAATAAGAAATTACACAGGGCAGTGTTTTAATTTTCTTAACTTCAGTTTTGACGAGTAAAAATAACAGTTTATGATGTAAGATATCTGAAACCTCATTAAGACTCGTCAGAATTGGAGTGCATCTGAGGCTTTTCACTGGTTAACTGCCTGGCAAAGCATCTAATGTCACACTGGATGATAAGATAGCCAGATGGTCAGTTCTTCCACCACTGGAACACAGATATGATAGCTGATCCTTCAGCAAGAATAAAACACAAGCTTACTAAGTGTAGTCTATGTCATCATGTTCACAATCTCTATTTCCCAGAAAAACTGCTCCATCCAAATGATGGACGTTTATCAGTATCTTCTGAAGATACTGAAGATACAGAAGATACTGATTGGTGCTTACTCGACGTGGTTCCTCCCGATGAAGGCCCGCTCATGTACTCGTAACCCTGGTTGGGTGGCTTTGAATATTTGGCTTCCAGCTGGCTTCGATTAGACTTCAACTGAAAGCGTCCTGGAACAAAATAAAGAGCCAAAATATTGTAAATGATACAGTGGCCATGTACGCAGTTTTTCTGTTAAATACCTTATTCTCAGTTTGGTATACTGATAATATGTAAGCCTCTGTCAGTTTGTGTTTACAGCTACAGTATGTCATAAAGAGATAAAGTTTGTATTTGAAACTTAATCTGAAATACAGAAAAAAGGACCCACCAGGGTTGAAAACCTTCTCTGCAGCTTTGTGCTCCCTGTGCCTGTTGAGGATGATTTGTGCCTTCCTCTGGTTTGTGTTTATGTCGGGCTCGGCCATGATCTCTGTAACTGTCAGATTGTTTTTTATGGCCTGTGAGGCTGTCGAACGAGCCAGTGAGGGCAGCAGCTCCTGGTACTCTTGATCAGTGAAGTCCGACTCGCAACGCTGAACAGCACTGGCACTGAAAAAAGGAGATTTTGGCGTTCTCTTTACATATTAAGAGTCAAAACGGTGCCACTGATGTGCATTTCAAGTCGGCTCCGAAGGCAACATTACATCTACTATTATTCTAAACACAATCTTACCTGCGATTAGTTAAAATAGCGTAGAGCTCCTGCACCAGCAGCTCAGCTGCTCCTGGTTTACAGTGGATTGTTCCATCAATGGCCTCCTTCGTCAAGTACAAATTGTGCTTTTGCATAGACTGGAACAATAAGCAGATTAAGTGAACTTGAATTTGATAGGAAACCACTTCATGATTTAGACCCTTAAAGCACTTTTAATTGAAATATCACAGCAGGCATCCCCTATAGGGTGTTTTTCATAGTTTTATAATTAAGATTTCATACTGTGAACATGTCATTAAGCGTCTAGTGTTTTTTTTAAGTTGAGCATCATCCAAACAGTTAGGTAGGACATCTGTTTAAATTGCTTGTCAGCTGAACACGAACAGATACGTCTCCATGGCTCATTTTATTTTTTGGATATTTGCCTTCTCATTACCTGCTGTATCTGGCTCCAGTTCCTCTGCTTGGCAGAAAGTGAGGCTCCTTTGTCATATGAATGCAATGGAAAGTCTCGGCGGTAACGATGAGAAAAAATCTCTGCCACAAGGTAACCGTTGGAAATATCTCTGAAAATGAAAAATAGTGATAACGGGACGGGTGAGTTGACTCTTGCATTGGCAGCACTTTTGGAGTTTAAATCAATCTCTGATCTATTTTGTGATCCTCTAGTTCTGCTAATGCTTTTTTGACTTCATTATGAGTTTGTGTTCAGTCAACAGGGACACTCCTGTCTATGAGATATTTTTTATTCAAAGGTTTAATATGTCACACTTGGTGAAGAATGCTCTATTAGGAATGGGTATGCTAATTGTTCATCTGCAGTGAAATATTTCGATATAGTTCACCCTGTTATGGTCATTCGGTTAGAGTAGTTTTTGTTAAATACGTAACATTATGAAGTCGCTAGCTTAATACTTTAAAAGAACAGCTTACACACTTTTTTTTTTTTAGATGTTGCATCTATAAGTTACAAATATGAAAATGTACCTGCGCACATTCTTCGGATAAAAGGACAAATCGAGGCTTTGGAGCCACTTTACGACTTCTCTGGGCAGTCCTGTCTTTTTCGGACACTGTGCGCGATACATGTCGCTCTGAGCCCAAACCTAAAATGTTTCTGTCTCAGAAGAACAAGTGAATTCGTGTAATCAAGCTTAAGAAGGTCCCAATGTTTGCCCCGAGCTCCCTAACTATAGAAGCTTAATGCTCATAACTTTCCCCGCTGGCCTTGTGTGTTTGTGTTTCCATGACAACGGCACTTGCTCCTTGTTCTGGTCCTGTTGCCGGACACAACTTGCCTGGCAGTGGAGCTATACTGCCCTCTAGGGAACGTAACGGTGGCAAAATTGTAGTGAGACATTACATTATTTTTGGCTACCCAGGTCCTTATAAAACTTTACATGCTTAAAACATACATATTAAGACTTTTACAACAACAGCAACAACTTCTCTTTGTAAGAGGTTGATTATCAAATGTCCATATACTACTTATGAGATATTTTGTGATTACATGTGATATTGTCATGGATATTACATTATTCAGTTGAAATATTAAGCATAGCTCAGTAAATGTGTCAAATCTGTCAAATTCATACGATTCTCTAGTTTATAATGTCTTATCAAGATGATTCTGTCTGGTATTAGCTATCGTCTTTGCAATAAAAAAGAAAATCTGTGCTGTATAGTTGGCTGTACTTGCTATTCAAGCTTAAACTTGTGTGACTGTAACGTAAGGATCAGCACAGCCGCCGTCATTATGTAATTTTACTTCTACAAAAAAGTACACAAGGCATAAAAACAACCTTTAATCATCTACTGTAATAGTAGTGTGCAATTTTTTAGGTACGAAATTTAGAACACTCTGTCATACTGTTTGTATATTTATACATGATATTATAATCTTATTTAAAGTTTTTATGTAAAGTGCATAAATCTCTTGTAGCTGTTAAAACTATTAAGGCATCTTCTAAACACATACAGAGCAGAAAATAAAAGAATACTTGTTTTGTTTTTTGTGACATTGCTTTAAAACCAAAATGAATCTGAAAATGAAACCTGGAAGCTTTTTTTTTTTTTTTTTTTAGCAGCATCCTCTTCCACATTCATCCAGGTCCTTATGGTTTATGGACATACCCACAGTTGGGAATCAATCCAGCTTGGTACCGAGAGCTCGTCAGTCACTGCTCTGTAGCTAATTTAAATAAGCTCCTAATAGGTCACGGCCTGGGTAATGTTACGCCTGTCATTGGTACTGCAGGTATCTCTTGAGCTTGTTAGGCAGGGGAAGGTGGGAGAGAAGGTGGAGTCTGTCACGGCCGACACAGTTTCTGATGCACTGACGACACAACTGGCTCAGCAGTCGAGGTGTAGCTACAAAAGAGGAGATGATGGATATTTATTTGATCAAGTCATAGGCAATAAAGCGAAAGTCACAGATTAAATGCCAACTTTAATACAAGTAGCTAATCATTGACCGTTTATCTGAGCTAAGTCGGGCAACAGTTAACAACCAAGTTGAGTCACTTTATACCTTCATAAAGCAGTAGAAAACCCTCTGTTAGACTGCTGGGTGGAGCCACATCTACTGGCCTCTGAAACTCTGTGTTCCTGGCATTAATGTCCGCACCAAAGTCCAGTAGCAGCTTCACTACAGCTGTGCAATCTTTTTCTGCTGCTGCATGTAAGGGTGAATCCAGGGATCTGCCTTTCTGTACGTTCGCACCTGTATGGAGAACAATTTAATTATCCATTCAAGACCAAATTAATGTCATAAACACCTTTGAACTTTCAGATAATAAAAGTAGAATTTAACAGTTCGCAGTTTAATTTGAGTTCTTCAAGCTTTTTGTAAGGCCTTTAAAATCCTGTCGGCATGTGCATACTACATGTAGTGTGTATTTTATGCTCCCATGCATCTGTGATATGTGTGTTTTTGTCCATGCACGCTCAGTAGGAAAATGCGCCCGTCTGTATGAAGATGTAAAGATCCACACAAAGCTGCGAGCTGACCTTCCCTCAGGAGTTTCCTGGCACACTCCAGTTCCTGGCAGATGCAGGCAGTATAGAGCGCAGTGCCCAAGTGAGGAATGTCCATGTCCACATCTGCCCCCCAAGTCACCAGAACCTCAACACAACCATAATGACCTGGAAGTAATGGAGCATGAAGACCGTAATCAGTAAGTGACAGTGTGAGATAATTCTCCAAGCTGTGTGCTCGGGTCATGTTGAGATATATTTCCTAAAGCTGCTTTTTTTGCACTGCAGGTTTGGTAGAGAGGACACTGTATCACGGCATAAGACATAAAAAACAGGTTGAAAATCAAGATAGAACGGAACTTTTTTTATTGAGTGGTTGGAATATTGTAAATTATCGGCAAGAAGAGGCTGCCACTGAGACCTCTCCCTGGCTGAACTGGAAAGGATTTTTTATTAAAATGGACTTTAAATGTAACTTATGACTTTCTAAAGACAGTTTCTGACCCTTTAACTTTGGCCAGAGGCTCACTCTGAAGTGCACAGTATTCTATCATGATATACCTTTGCTGGTCGCTTCATGTATCGGTGAGGGATGGTATACAAGGCTCTGGGGTTTCGCTCCATTTTCCAAAAGAATTTCAGTGCATGCCACACTGCCCACTGTACAGGCATTGAACAGAGGGGTGACTCCATCAATTGTAGAAGCATTGACCTGTGAAAACATTTTCCTTTTTTATTGTTATTTTTAGTGCTTGTTTAACCATGCAAGTTGACTAATAGCAACAGCCTGGGGGATCAGTTGAGGGGGACCAACAACTTAATAGCTCTACACTGACTGTAAATGGAGAGCAGCTCTTAGCTCATTTGTTATCCCCACCCAGAGTTTCCCAACCATGGAAATTACATTTGACCTGTTCAGAATGGCAACATTAAAGAGTCTTCAGACCGGTATGTGACTTACATTTGCTCCTGCATCAATGAGAGCTCTGGCACAAGCAACATGGTCTCCAAGACAGGCCTCATGAAGAGGTGCTACATGGTCTATAGTCAGGACATTGACATTGTGACCCTGGAAACAGAATTAAACAGCCACAGAGCTTTAGAGGGAAGAGAAATTGTAAGGGGGCATTAAGCAATAGATTACCTTTGTCAATCTCTGTCGGTTAAAAACCATACAGTACAAGAACATTAACAAAGCCTCGTCTCCTCTTACAAAATAAATTCATCCTTCTCAGTTATGGTTGTCACAAACTGTACCGCAAAGTCACATTTCAACAGTAGTGATTATTAAGCCGGCTAATGAATGTGCAGATCTAACGGAAGGCTGCTAAAGAGCTAGTAAATCCCCATGTGAAATACTGTAATGATATCAGTGTTTTGTCATGGGTTTGTCTGACTTGAACAAGGCATTGTTGGCTTAGCACCACAGTCCTCCATCTGCAAGCGGCACAAGAGCCAAGCGGAGATTGCGGTTTTAATGCTGTCCATTGAGACTGTCCTTTCATTATAAATGCAGTCAGTTAACTTTTGAACCACCTCAGATGCTGCATATACTCTAATTTACCAATTTTACTGTAAAAAAAACAGGTGAGGATGCTATTAGTCATGGTAGAATAACCTCAGACGGAAAATGTCGAATATCGAGTATTTCTATATCTCATGGAGACATATAGCCTCCTTCTGTTAGTTTTAACTTTTATGACCTACAGTGGCACAGGCCTATACAAATAATTGTGCACCAGACGGGAGTATAAACATCAACCTGTCACTTTGAAATATTTTTGGATATATTACACTGTGAGGCTGTACGTTGCCAGTTGGCTCTAAAGCTTTATATGCAACTAATGACTGATGAAGTAGGTGAGAGACGCGCCAACTATGACTGTTTAATCTAATAAACAATCAGTGAACTGCACTGAGGGCCCTGACTCTTATCATATATCTCTTTATCTGACAGAATCTGCAAAGGCACTGAGCCCAATTAAATGGTGCAAGAGGTGGTTTCACCTGTAAAATGAGGGTCCTCAGAGCCAGGAGGCGGCCCTGACTGGCAGCATCATGGAGGGGTGAGCGGTCCGCCCAGGATCCTGCGACAGGAACAAGGATTCAGTGCCCGCTTCGGCATACATTCATTGTTGTCCACATGATTCTGTTATCTAGAATCCTACACTTTAAAAGGGAGCGCACAAGAACTACTGGCTTTGCTCTTTTATCCCTTCTCGCCATGCTTTCTGCAGCCATATGACGAAGGGTGATGTCAGCACCAGCAGACAGCATTTACAGAACAGAACTAAGTAAAGTGAAAAAGGAAATAAAAATAAAAGTCTGCCGCCTTTTAAGCTGAACAATTCCCCCAGCTATTAGCCACACCTGAGTCAATGTCCAGAATAACAGCTGATGCGTTCCACACATTATCATCATCATCATTATCCACTTCTTCCATTTTTACTCATAAATTAAAGATTCTAATCAACTAAATGTTTCCTGTGAAAGTCAATGCTTTTTTATTCACGCAGCCTATTTTCCTTGACTGACATTAATTTGAAATCAAGACGTAAAGGACAAGCTAGAGACATCAAACGGATTTCTCCTAACAAGGAGGACCATATCCACAGAACCGTGACTAATACCCTGAGTTTAGCTAATTAGTATTCCCTTTGAATGATAGCTGCAGATTATGTTGTCGTCGTGTCTCTCTTGCCCCAGAATGTGTCTTCAAACCGCTTGTCCCTGAGAATGAGTTGTTTTGGTTGCTGCGTGAGTGTGACAGGGGGCACCACATAGCTGGGAATGGAAACTAGGGCAGGATGAGGGTGGGGGAGGGAGGGAAGAGAAGGATATCATGACTGTGTTCTATTAATACATTGGAGAGAAAGAGCTGCTGGGCCAATGGTGTCTTCGTTTAATATTGAATGTACACTTCAGGATTTATAAGTGGCTATTAAGCACGGAATGAAAGAAAAGTGGGCTTTCATTCATATCTGCAGTAGCCTATGCTCGGATATGAATACAATTAGAGGCTTTTATATTCACTGGATAAGAATTGCAGTATTTATAGCACGTCTGTGTGTAAACCTGGAGAACTAATATCTTCCATCTGACCTTAATTACACAGCCTTGGTCAAAAGTGTCACTTGGTGTCTGCAATACACAAAGTTTTATTGTAGAGATGTATTTTAACCTATATTTGCCTTTTTCTGATAAAGAAAATTTCCAAAACAAATTCAAAAGCTTTTAATAATTTTTTTTTTACCCCCCCAGGTACTCACTGTGTTGTTGACCATAATCATAGAACTCTGCGGATATCCGTGCAGCTTCTTTACGGTTCCCACGGACTATATAGAAGTATGTGAGTAAGTTCAGAGAAATCTTAACAAAGAGCTTAAAGCAGAACAGTGCCAAGATGCTGAGGTAAACATTGGACAACCGGACTGCGAAGGGCTTGTTGGCGAGTTCCGCTGTTGGGTCTGACATTTCCTCTGGCACGTTTCCTCAGTCTTTGGTTATGATGAAGGCAGGATCAGATACCACTCCAAAAAGCACAACAGTAGCCTACTTTTGCTCCCAGTGTACTGACTGGTTGGCTCCCCCTGACAAAGTGCAGGCTGGAAAAAAAGCTCTGCAGCTGCTACTGTGTCTGAGAGCAACCACTGTAATGTTATTATATACTGTATGTGGGTGTGTTATATAAGTTATATAAATGTCCATCTCACCTACTTGTTTCAGTCTCAAACATTACAATTTAGCACACACTAGTTTTAAATAATGCCTGAAATATGATCTTAATATCCTCCCACAAGTTTTATGTTCATTAGGATAACTGAGACATAAAAAGATAATTGTTAGATAAAAGAAAAATGGATTCTTGCCTAGACTTGAACTCATGCTTGTAATAAATCCAGAATATTTTCAAAAAATTAGATCTAATAAATATAACTTTGTACAGAGTATAAAAACGTATTTTCCAATGTATTTAGCCTTAAGGACTTCATAGCTGAGAAATTGAATTAAAAATAAAAATGTAAATCAACAGGCGCAAGAAAGAAAAACAGGACATAAAACAGCCTGGGCAAATGTAGTATGTAGTTTGAATTTCTTTTGTATTATCATTATTATAATTATCGTGTTTTTATTTAGTTGACCGGCACTAAATATCACTTTCTGTTTCCAAGGGAACGCCTCTGTATTGTCGCGCGTGCGCTGTACGTCCTTCTGCTCCTTTTCCGCGAACAATAAACATTTTTGCTTCCCGTCTTAATTTTCTTCCCGTTTCTAGCTAATATTTGTGCGTCTGATGGGCGGATGTCAGCTGTTTCCAGTGGTCTTGTTATTCACTGTCGGTGCACTCGTCTCTCGCGCGTGTTGCAGAAATGTGAGCTCGGGGGAAACTCGCGTTAAGTTAAATGACTCTGCAGTGGATTTCGACTCGTTCAGGAAAAAGTTTAACCGCTCGTGTGAAGTCAGCAGCGAGGAATCCAACCGGCGTCTTCTGTATTTTCAGGTAGGAGTTAAGAGAGAAACTTTATAGTGTCTTCGCCTACTTTACCCGCACTTCCATTTTGATAACAGGCATAGTTCATTAGTACACCACGCCCACTTACGCATAATAAAAAAATGTTTTTCAAACATGGGATCTGTTCATTTTTTGGGGCGCATATTAATTTGATATTCTGTATCTATAAATGTTGGATGATTAAATTAACTTAAGAAAAACACAATTTTTTACATAGTGTAAAAAATAAACGGTTTTCAAAACCAAATTCCTCCATCCATGATTAGCTGCAGATGTTTAGGATATACAATCAGCTGAATTCAGTGTGGTTAGTACCTATTACCATGATATCTGGGTAATGTAATCAGATTAAAATCTATTAAGAATGACAGTAGAATTAGGATTATGCACTGATAATCCACAACATTGTGATCACCGATAAGTAAAGTGAGTGACACTGTTCATCTGAGGTGTTCATCCGGCCTCCACCACCAAAAGAATCAATACCACCACAGTACCAGGTTGTTCATCCAGTTTCCCCAGAGCAAACCTGTTCTTACATGTCACAACTTTAGCACTTAGGCCATAAAAACCTTTTGCACAATTCAGGATGTTTAGCTCTTCAGTTCAATTTTTTTCCCCCCACTCATTACAGATTTAGTGAGTTTGATTCAACCATTACGTTAGATGGTGTAAGCCAAAGTCAGCAAACACAACTAAATATTGCCAACAGCAGACATTGCTCAGTCTGTCTAATGGAAGATTCTGCTTTGGCATAATGGTTTAGCAGCTACCATTACTCTCTCACTACCTCACTGTTTTATTCAAGAATTTCAGCATTAACAATTCATGCTGAAGACTGGGGTTGATTAGCACCTTCTGCTGTCTTTCTAGTTAACCTCCACTAATTTGTCTTTTGTGTTATTGCAGGATGCTGCAGTGCGGCATATATACCTGAACTCATTTCCCACAGAACCACAGTCTGCCAAGTATGGCATCAACCAGTTCTCTGACCTGTCACAGGAGGAATTCAGGGGTAAGTGAACATTTTGCTGTGTATTGTTGCAGAAATTAATTTCTCAACTTGTCCACTGAAATGTTTCAAATGGAACTGAGCAC
The DNA here is from genome assembly GCF_027942865.1 of Odontesthes bonariensis. Lineage (NCBI taxonomy): Eukaryota > Metazoa > Chordata > Actinopteri > Atheriniformes > Atherinopsidae > Odontesthes > Odontesthes bonariensis. The sequence goes on from NC_134518.1 coordinate 29,057,058, forward strand.
CTTGGCTACTGGATAGGTGTTGAATGCAGAGTCATTGTTTACAGGCACCTTGGGATGTGGGATGGGATTTGAGGTGCATCTTTTTTTCCACAGAAGTTTACCTGCAAGCAATCAGCGACAGAGCTCCTGCCTTCTCTGGACTGAGCATAGAGGAGCTCCCGGCCAAATTTGACTGGAGGGACAAAGCAGTGGTGGCACCAGTCCAGAACCAACTAGCAGTAAGGCTTATGCAGATGGATGCACCATTTAGCTGCAGTATTGAAACCCCCGTCGGATGAAATGAATGGCATTTGACATCTCATCACAGTGTGTTTTGCCGGGAAACCTTTGGTCGGGCTTCACTCTCTTACTGACCATTTAAACATTGCCGCAGTCCAAGTCTTTCCCCTCATAGCAATAGTACTCTCTGATGGCAGCAGACTCGCACAATATTAGTCAGGTTGTTTTAATGTTATGACTGAAAAGCGCATACTGAAGGCGTGGGAGTTTGTTATATGAACAGAGACACCAGCGGGTTTCATACAGAGAAATATCTTTTTTTTTCTTCTTAAAGAAAAAGATCTCGTGTATAAAACAGTACTAAGAAAAAGTAGACTTTTACACACAAAAACCTATGGAAACCACAGTTTGCTCTCTGTTCTTTTCTGCTTTTTGTTTTTTGCGTTGCATTTCTAAAACCCATTTCATCTGATAGACTTGTTAATGCGGTTGAGGTGAAAGGGATTCAGTCTATGCACTGAAATGTCATGGAAAGACGAGGCGGACCTACTTGAACCCCACCACCTGCCACATCCCTGCATCATCAACTCATTTTAACAGCTGCAGTGTGCTGCACAACTGACCATGAGTGTCAGCACCGGAGTCTGACTCCAGCTCTTCGCCCTGCGCTTCGTGGGGTGGGGAATGTGGTGGTGAGATGACACTGATTAATGAAAAAGGGAGGGTTCATATCCAATTTGATTTCTGTCTTTTACAAGTGAAAAGCAGCTATTGAGCAGTTGTGAACCACGAGCACCAAGAACACAATTCTGAGTGTTTATTATAAAGTGTCTCTATAAGTAAGTTGTGATTTTGTTTAAAAATAAATGTGAGAGAGACTCCCGCATTTAATTTCTGCAATCTGACTTCAGTTCACCAACTCACCATCTGCTCATCCAATTCCTCCTGTCTCTGGAATGCTTGTACACGTTGGTCAGAGTTTGTGTACAGGTGCACACGTGACATTCTCACAAGTTTGTGGGTGTTTTTTTTTGTGCGGGAACTGCTCTTTTTTTTTTTTTTTTACTGTTTTGTGCATGTGCTGCAGCAATAAATGAGGCCCCTCATCATGCTGATTGACTAACATGCATGCTGATGGGGTTATTTGCTTAAGCTGTCATGCTGAGTAAGAAATATTTTCATGAATATGTCCAATATTTCTTCAGTCATAGGCAAGAAGATTTCTAATGTAGAAGCGCGTGTCGAAAATGATTTCATCCATGCAGTTGGTTTCCCTCTTTGAATAATCTAGAACCTATGAATATGCATGAATATTTTTATATTTATTTGAACAATTAGCTGTTCGATACAAGCCGGCTCCGGTTTCCCTGATAAATCTGCTCCAGGTGAGCCTTTGTGTTGCCACACAACAATTAGCAACACGTGTTGCATCCCGGACACCCTGGACTTGGCTTCCAACCTAGCCGTGATGCAGCAAAGCCGTGTTTGTATTTACAAGTTAGTCAAAGTGAGATTTATGATGATTGCATAGAGAATTCCCTCTTCAGCAGACCAATTTTGTTCCTCTAGTGTTCCGCTGAAGGTCAAACATCCATCTGAAGTAGTAATGAAAACATATTTGAGTGGAAGCAGACTTCAATGGCTTTGGAAAAACAATGAGCTCAGGGAGCAGAATGGACCAGAGATGCATAAGGGAGAGGGTTAGTGAGATGGAGTTGTTACTTGTCCTCTGTGAGGGTGCACTTTTTGCTCTTTTTGTCCTTTATCTCTTTAGTAAGTCAGTTTGCTGCAGGGAATGCTATTTTCACTGTAAAGCTCTTTTCCTAAGGGACAGAAATAACCTATGTGAGAAATGCTGGATGGTAACATGGTATATACAGTATTTCATTCTCTTGAATTTAGGAAGGGTGTAGCGCTCCTGGGAGAGGCTGTAAATGACTGCGCTCACCTACAGAAGCACTCAGCTCTGCTGCAGTTGTTTCTGCTCAGATTTCCTCATTGGCTGGCTCCGTCTGTGGAGCTGCCTGGGCTGAGTTCCCACAACAGATAGATGGATAAACAGAAAATAAAACCCAATAGCATCCAAACAAACACAAAATATCAAGCCACTTACATCTGATAAATTCGTCTTGATTCAGTTTTTCCTTTTCTCGATTCCTCGTTTATGACTTGAGTGCATTTCAGTCTTTGAAAAGAGTGCAAAGATTGCCTTTACATTTTGTTTGCTCAGCACGCACTTATCTCCGGTCCAGGCTGAATTTGATTTTTGTATTGATTATAAGCCAATGAACCATGTTGACAGAAAAAAACGTGAGATTCAGTTTGAAAAATGAGATTTCTCTGTACAAATATTAAACATAAAAAAGGGCTCTCAAATAATGACATGCTTCGTGTTCCCTCTCCCAGAGGGGGAGAAAAAATGGCTTGAATTAAAGCAAGGAAATCTGGGCTGTGTATCGGCTCTATGATAAGAAATAAAACATATTCTTCAGATAATACAGTTGAGCTTTAGCCTTGAAGCCTTGAAGTACATGTGTTCTTTGCATTTATCTCACATGTTGCTAATAGATGCGAGCGGAGTACATTAATTGAAGCAGAAATGACATTTATCCAAGATTGTTTGCCGAAGCTGGTTCTGTCAGTAGATGGCAGCAGAAAGCAATTAGTCACAGTTGATTCATACTGGTCATATGTGCCTCATGTCGTATGCATCCAGCTCACTGAGGGCACTTGATCAAAAATACCTTTCATAAGTAAAGATTGGGTTTGTGATTGGGCTCGAACAGAAAGTTTAGAGCTGTGTGAAAATCTCCAACGTTTATCTAAATTTCGGAGTTGGTTCAATAAAAAAGCCTGTTGAGCGACGTTCAAAAATGCAGGATTGATTAGAACAGCAGGGTTGCACATAAGCAGATCATCGATCATGTTAGTTTCCACAAGTCTTTGCCCTGCTGAAATGTTTGTGGGAAAAACTGATTTTTCTCTTGAAGAAGATGAACAAAAGGCATGAGAAAAAAAAAGTTTACTTTGGATACTGTAGGATGTATCTGGAATCATAGTTTGGATCTGACTTGACCTTTTTTTCTGCTTTTGTTCTGCTTTTGTTCGTTCCATCGCTGTAATTTGCAGTGTGGGAGTTGTTGGGCATTTAGTGTGGTCGGTGCCATACAATCCGTCGGTGCTATCGGAAGCTCACAGCTGGAGCAGCTCAGCGTGCAGCAGGTTGTGGACTGCTCCTACAGAAATGCGGGCTGCCATGGAGGCTCCCCATCCCAGGCTCTGAGTTGGTTAAAACAAGTGAGTTGATTTTTCTATGTAACAGATTTGCATGTAACACAGACTTTCAAAGTTAAAAACCTGGATTAGGCCTTCGATCCTAATATCTTATTGAGTATTTTTGTCAGTTAAGCAGCTGCTTTTACAGAGGCTTGTGATAGAAAGCAAAGTCAGATGGCTTTCTTATATCTATCAGGAATAACTGAGCTGTGTTCTGATAACATACTTACATTTCAATTTTTCTGTCTAGACCAGGCTGAAGCTGGTGACTCAGTCAGAGTATCCGTACAGGGCCAAGAGAGGAATCTGCCATTTCTTCTCCCAGTCACATGACGGTGTTGCTATAAAGAACTTTACTGTACATGGCTTCAGGTAAAAGATGCATTTTTACAAGTTATTTATATGTAATAAAGGCTAAATATCAAAACCCAAGTAAAATCAAGTGAAGTTTAACTCTGTTTTCTGAGAGTACCTATAGGGCAGAGGAACGGGGTGTGGGATTGGTGCTGTCCAGTGACGGGCCGCAGTGTTTACACTGTCAACACCAACACGGGCAGCTCAGTGAGTCAGCTGTTTCGGGAACTGAGGTTACTCTCAGTTAACATAAATCAGATCTCTTTTTTTCATTTTAAACAGAAATGCGACTCACTCTTATTCAGATCCATCGCCTGTCATTGGCATTTTCTTTTTATTAGCTCGTCGTTCCGTGCAGTGTGATTCACACGCCATCAGTGAGATCCTAATTGTTCTTGCAGAGTATGATGGGCAACGTCTCCTGCATGCAATGCGGCCATTCTAAGAAACATACAGCTGCAGACATATTTATTCAGGGCTTTTGCAAGTTCTGAGCGTTTTGCAAGCAGGGCTTCAAAGGATTGAAATCTTTTGCTTTGGACTGAACGCAGTGGGGGAAAAAGTACTCTCTAAAATACAGGAAAATTAGCATTAAGAAAACTACTAAAGAAATTGAGGAGCTGTCTTACTTGGCTGTAAATCTGCAAGGAGCAGTCATCTTAGGCGCAAAGAGGAAGAATAAACAAGTTGCCTGGGAAATGGGAGGATGAGTGATAACCGTGGCCCAGTGCCCAATAGTTTGTGATACCACCAGCTGGCCTGCACTGCCATCCAGGCAAAAAGCCTCATAAGCCTGTGCTTAGTAGGACACAGCCATGGGCAGCTGCAAAAGGAGAGAGTTCAAATGTTTCACTTGAGAGCAGATTAGCTCTGCAGCTTCAAAACTCTGGATGTCCGGCGGATGACCTGGATAGCTTTGGTCTGAAAGCAAAAAGCTACAAGGAAAACTAATTGCTGCGATTCAAACTCAGTACTGGCGATTTTCTGCAAGACGTGTGAAAGGAATAAACATTGGGAGCACCAAAAAAAGTAATGACTTTCAAGCAGTATGTTCTATGACATGACAGATTGAGTCAGTGTTCAGCCTACACTCTAACCTATGAAAACCATCATGTTCACATGGGACTAACGGCATCGTGAGGCAACTTTCAGAATGTCTGAAATGAGTTTATATTGATCTTTGGAACAAATTCTGCTTCTTTTGAAGTGTGGTGTTTACCAGTGGCCTCCTGCCACCTGTAAGAAAGGGTAGTCAATATATTCTGCACATTTTAGGCTTTTTAGCTGTATGTACCTTCCACAAAATATTTCTTTACAGCTTTTTTCCCTTCCATCATAGCCATCTCTTTAGTGCAAATGGACCTTTTCTTAAGTAAGAAGTAAAGTAGTTCCTCTTTTTGTTTGAAATGGCTGCAACACCTTTCCGTTCTCCTTGTCGAGGGCAAAAGGCATCAAAATATTGACAAGACAAAACATGACGCACAAGAAACCCTGGAGGAGAGCCATCTCAACAGAGTTTTAAACATGAAGGATACCAGCGCAAAGACCCCAAGTGATATACCACCTCCCACGGTGGAAAAAATTCACTTCTTTCCACCGTCAGATCAGACAATGAGCAAGATTTAGAGGTCTCGTGTGGAGCGAAGATGGTGCGCCACTTAGCGTCCTCACCTATTTGTGGAATATTGATGTGGTCTCGTAAACTGTAGCTTATTCAGAAGGCTGCCGTTTTATATTTCAAGGGAAATACATTTCCAGTCTTTGGGATCAGAACCTTGAGGTAGACTCAAACACAGTGAGGCTGCTGTTTCATTCTGTGGCGCATACGTACTGAACTTGATGACATGAATTGCAACCCATTTGCTTTTGCCTTTCAGTGATTGCTTTCATTAGTGCTTTGTTTTTATATTTTCTTATGTATTTATAATCTGCTTCGTTCTGCACTCACTTTTTCAGTGTTTTTTTTTGTTTTGTTTCTTCATCATTGAATGCCTTTTTAGCTAATCTGACTATTTTGTATTTGGATTCATTCGACCTTATTGTTTTTTTTTTCAAATGATGTTTTGGTTCTTTTCTTTGCCGTTTTCGTGCTCCTTTGAGTTGCTTCTTTGTTTGAAATACGCCATATAAATACGAGCTTGCCTTGTTAAACAAGGCTTAAAAGTAAAGCAAAGTAAAGATCATTTTCAGACTAAGTAAATGTCAATGTCATGCTCATTCTTGATTTGCTGGTGTACCCTTTTCAACAATCCACTGATCCAGCATGAAAATGTTCCTTTTGACCTGCCCCTGTCTTCTGGAATTGGATGTTTCTGCAAGGAGGAGTCTCGTCAGGGAGTCAGATCTTTACTGCTGCGCAGCAGGGGACAAACATAATCATAATGTCAAAATGGATTTTCAGTATAGTTGAGCATTGACACAGGTTCCGTGGATCGTATGTAATGAGCCTTGCAGAGGAGGGCATCACAGATACCTCCGGTGGGATTCATCTGACCAGAGGACGGAAAGGGGTGACAGGGGGGCTGCATATGTAGTACAACATAAAAAGAAGAAGTGAGAAAAATGTGCAAATACTTGTTCAAAAGCAAGCGTACTAATGAGGAGGAATGTAGAGGATAGTCAAATTCTAATGTAGACGAGATGGTGGAAAAATAAATGTACAATTGTGAAATGTGTGAACGATCCTTCAGTCTTTCAGTATTTCAGTATGTAGCCTCATACTTTGCCCCTGACTTAGATCTATAGTGTTCTTGGAAAAAGCTATTTAATCACAAGGCCAAACAAGTAACCTCAAGGAAAAATGTTTCTGTTATTTTTCCTCAGTGGTCAAGAGGAGGCAATGATGGGTCAGCTAGTGGAGCACGGTCCTTTGGCTGCTATTGTGGATGCTGTCAGTTGGCAAGATTACCTGGGAGGCATCATCCAGCACCACTGCTCCAGCCAGTGGTCTAACCACGCTGTTCTGATTGTTGGATACGACACTACTGGTACAAGCTGCCTCTACGATGGGAAGGAATCATAGTGCAGCAAAGAAGGGATTTTCTATTTTACTTGAGCTAATACAGTTACAGGTCAATTAGATATACAAGGGACTGTGAAAGAAATTTAAATAATAAATATGACTGTTTTTATCAAGTCTTGAAGTCTTGAAAACAAAAAATACATTATCAGGACATTTGGTGAACATTGCATCCCTAAAATCACATTGTTTTTAAATATCTAGTTAACTGTCTGCTAAAATGATGAGACATGTTTGGATGTCGTATTTTTCCTAACTGGTACTAATGTGCCTTGATCGATCGATCGATCGATCTTGCTTGTGTAATGTTTGAATATGAGGAAAATCACTTCACATCATTTACCTGAAGTGCTGTACATTTAGATCGTTACCTAATGGACTCGAGTCTCGGTTGTAAAACACAAAATCATGCTGTAAATATTTTTGCGGGTTTAATATTGTAATTGCCATCATGTGAATATTGTTCATCAAATTTATTTCTTCACATTGCTGTCAAATTATAATGTTTTTTTTCAACATCATTGGTTCACAGTTTTATTTTCAAAGGATCACACAAGGGCAAAAGCTGTTATGTAACAGTCTAAAGTGTATCGAACTGCAGTGAACACGCACACAACCAATGTTCCTTTTCTGAGTAAATATTGTATTTAAGCCTTGAAAAGCATGTTTTCTCTCATAGGTGAAATTCCTTACTGGATTGTGCAGAACTCCTGGGGAACTACATGGGGAAACGAAGGTTATGTTTATATAAAGATTGGTGGCAACATTTGCGGTAAGTTCAATAGCTTATGTCCTTTTGTCATCCTTATCTTTTGGTTCTTTTTTTTTTACAGCAATGTCAACTATTCCCTCAGGGATTAATCACGCAACTCTCTTTGGTTTCTTTCAGGTATTGCAGATTCTGTGGCAGCTGTTTTTCTTTGAGGACAGTTTGTATGACGACAGTATGAGTCAGTTTGTGTGAGTCACTGTGTGTTGGTGTCTACCTGTGCCAAATTGAAATCGGTCGTCTGTTTTCTTTGAGTGATTTTTTTTTTTGTTTGTTTTGTTTTGGGCATTGTTTTTATGGAAAAGTAACCTTCTTGTGTCATTAAAACAAAATAAATCACCTCATATGTTTGCAAGTCTTGGATTATGCAAAGCAACAGAACACTCACTCACTCACTCACTCCTGCAAAACTGAAGCAACACCAATAGTTTCACTGTACAAAATATGTATTTACTAAATACATAAAGTTACGTTACAAGCAACAATTCCAATAAATTCAGCTATACAAAAACGTCACATTAATTACTGCATAAATACAAAACATGATTAATTCATTGAGTACCATATAGAATACTATACAAAACATATCCACAGCCGCTACATCACTAACATTATGTACACATTTAATGGCTTAAAATGATCACATTAATGCTGTGCAAATGGTTCTGTTTTTAGATGTTGAGTTTTCATTTTATGTGCACTTTTTTTCAGTGAAGCCACATCTCAGTCATCTAACATGCCCCCCTATGACTAAGTGACATGAAATAGGTTGCATTTATGTAAAAACCCAGCAGCGTTGTCCCTGCACGCACAGTTTGATCGCTGCTCCCACTGAACCGTTTGCCTTCAGGTCAGTCAATGTGCATTTACATAATTTCATTGAGAGAACATCTAAGCAGGTCTTATCAAGTTGCCATCTGCAGTACGTTGTGACTGACAGTCAAGATTAGAGTAAAATGGCCTGATTTGGCTTCTTGATCTCTTTGTTGTCTCACACGTTGTGTCACAAGCTGTGCAGCCTGCTTTTTTTTTATTTATATCATTTGGTTTCCCCTGCTCGCAAAACCCTAAAATGCACAAACCTAATTCTGATTTAACTTGTATATTTTTTCAGAGAAAAACTCAACCTTTTGTCCTACTGGTGTAAAAGACCCAATTTCAGCCTCTGAACATTACTACATCATTTGTTGTGCTTGTTTAAAGAAGAATATGGTTAACACTGCCATTATTATTGACAAAATGTGCAATTTTTCAATATACAGGCTTTCTCGGGTACTTTAAGCTAATTCACTGAGTTCTGAAACATATTGACTCAACAGAACATTTGTCTTTGATGACCTGTAATTCACCTGCGCACCTGTCAGCATAACTTTAGCAAATGGACGGTTGTCACATGCGATCCAGTGAAGGCGAGCCAAGACAGACGACTGAGACGCAGTCTAGTCGGAGTCTTCACTGCTGCAGTAGGAGCTGTCGCAGCACTCGGCCATGTAGAGGAAGGTATGAACGTTGGGATTCAGCTTGGGCACCCAGGTGCGAGGCACCAGGAAGGTTGCCAGGTTGAACAGATCCACAAAGACTTTGTAGCGGTCACTAAATAAATAAGAAAGCAGAGTATTTGTACACTGTGAGTTATAGGAAACTAGGTTCATTTTGATTTGAACAGTTTATCTGTGTGCTCTCCAGGACGAAATGACAGAGCGACAGGTTTATTGAGATGAGCAGAGTATCACTGTCCTGTCTTTCTGAATAAACTGAATGATTGCAGTGTGAAGGGTCTAATCATAAGATGAAAGTGTGCACCATTCAGTACCTGACAGTGGATCTCAGGTAGTGGTAGCCAGAGGAGCCCCCTGTGCCGGCTTTGCTGCCAATCATACGGTGCACCATGCACACATGGTTGTCTTGAAAAGAAAGGGGAAAAAAAAAAAAGTATGACCACTTAAGTGAGCAGTATTTTTGGCTCTTCATGGACTGGTAACTCTTTAGTCATAAGTGAGACGCAGCATTTTCTTCGACGCCTTAACTCCCACATTAGTCCAGCATAGCCTTTAGGGCCTTTCTTAAATTAGCACCAGCGACTCATAGTGATTTGTAAATTCTTACATCTCCATTTTGTCATGAGGGTGTCGATGTCCATGAGGGATGTGAGCAGCTGGAAGGGAACCTGGAACCTTGGCTCTTCCCTAAAAGGTAAGAGAAGATTTGATTTGCACTTGATGTGTAGGAAAATTGCTCTAAATTTTAATCACGATAAAACGAGAGCAGCTGTCACCTGTTCACCACCAGCAACCGAGCAGTTTTGCACTAATTATCACTTTCCAGTAACTGTTGGATGACTTTGTTGGCTCTGGCGCAGCCTTAATGAGTCTCTTGTGACATTCTGTCCTTATGACACATGTTTTTACAAAACTGACTGCCACACCTTTAGGTGAAGCTGACAGACATGCTCAGACTGTTGAAGCATTCTCAGAACCTCTTTACAACTGCTGTTGGTGTCACATGAATTTCATGGCTCACAGCGTTTTTTAGAACGGGGGCTTGTGATATGGAAATTTTATATGGGAAAAATTAATGAGTACTCCTGCGTCTGGAACTCGCACTGAGGTGTTCTTAAGCTCGATATCCCTTTGGAGGAGTCTGCACCGCCCATGTGTAAAACTGTGTTAATACAATGCAAGTGTTGCTGTTTTGCCAGACAATTAAAGGTGATCTTTAATGCTGATCACTGATCTTCATACCTGTAGAAGTAGATCATCAGAGCGCCTTGTAGAGCCTTGTAAGAGATCCGCCTTTCACCTTGTTAGCAAAAGTGAGAACATTTTAGCTTCAAAGCGGCACAATGTGTCATTATTTGAGTGGAGTTTAAAGTCCACCTGGCAGAACTTTGAGTGAGCTCTAAACAAACAGAAAGCACTACTGACAAATATGACATCTGATTGAACAGTTACCTTTGCTGACCAGGTGGTCATGACGCTTTTCATCAAACAGAGATGTGAAGAGCTCTCTCCGTTTGACCAGCTCAGCCATCAGCTCCTCCCTCTCCTCAGAATCTGGCGTTTTCTTAAAAAATAAACAATGCCCACAGATGAAAATACAGCCTCTGTCAATCATCTGCACTCCAGGGAAAGCAAAGAAAGTTTGTTCTGAAAGCTCAAGTCATTTCTTACCTCAATTTTCTCCTCCTCCAGATTCAAGCCATCAAATATATTGATTTCCAACCTTGCCCAGAAATTGAATCCATCCACCTCCAATCCCGGAGTCCTCTCCAGCCACTCCTGAAGGGAAAATACAAGGCTTATTGGCAATTACACCCTGGTCCGTAGCACATAAGCTTCTCCAGGGAAGGTTAAAGAAAATATAGATGCAGATATACAGCAGTTAAGAGTAACCCCGAGTAAATTAACTGAACGACTAAGCCAGAAGAATCCATGTAAGACGAACCTCCACCAGCTTTAGGAGTGTTGCCTCCTGTTCTGAGGCGAGCAGCATCTCACTCTCGCGGCCTTTGAAAATGTCTCTGTAATGGCGTCTGTTGTATGGAACCCTCAGGTTTTCCGGCACCCCGATTTTGTTCTCCAGGATACGAAACTGAAGGCTTTGAAAGCCAGAGGCCGGAGACAGGTACTCCCTATATACACAAATTCAAGTTAAGCATACATGCGCAACATTCAAGCCGAGTACACTATCATAAAGAAGTGCATCTCATAAAAATTTTAGAGCCGAAGCCGAAAGCACCACTACTTATTTATGAGTTCACCTAAAGTCAAAAAAGTCCAAAGCTGTCATTGTTTCCAGAACTGCAAACTGTTCGACCAGCAGCCTGAAGATCATTACAATCCTGTGTATGCGAGTGTTTACTTTCAGCATGTTGCGTTCATCTCGAACCTGAGGGGACAGAAAATGTACAGAAAAAGGACTGTGAATCACAGTAAAAATGGTCAACTCCATCCTAACACAGAAAAAAAACACTGAAACTCTACGTTCATAGCATGATTTTAAATGTTCAAAACACAGAATCACTGAGAAATCTGACATTTTCAAACAGTATTAAATCCACTTAGTATCAGAACTGTTGTGCCAACATTTTGGAGCAGGTGTTTAACTTAAATATCCGAATTTTTGGTGCAAAATGTTCTTTTCCATGAAACTTACATGTCCACTGATAAAGATGTCTCGCACGGAATCCAGTTCAAACAGAATCTGTTTGAACCACAGTTCATAGGCTGAAATAAAGTGAAGCAAAGGTTAAGGCATAATTTAGAAAATAAACACACAGATCCTCCTCTTCCTTACATTCATCTGTCTTTGTTAGTTTAAAAAAAAAAAAAAGCAACAATCTGGTTTCAATACGCAAACAATATGGAACCAAATAAACAAACTCATTTTACCTTGATGGGTGACAATGAAGAGGTGCTCATCATGGATCTTATTGCCCTTTAGTTCACTTTGCAGTACCTGGGCTTTGACTATTTTGTCAAGCTTGGAAAGAAGAAAAAAAAAAAAGCACATTACAGTACTCATCTCCCCTAAAAAGCCAATTATTTAGATGGTACATTTCAAAGGTCGTCTCTTCTACCTGCAGGTAGTCTCCATAGATGATTCCTCCTTTGCTGGCGTTGTTAACCCCTGCCTGTGAGGCATCCTCATCGTCGTCTTTAGGAGGTTTATTTTTGAATAATCTGTGGTACAAAGAGAGATCAGCCTTCTGTTACCTGCTGTTTCTGTCATCCGGATTAGTAACGGAAGAGGAATGCATTTAACAAATGTGGATAAAATTCTAACAAAAAAATTCTGATGCGATGACAATTTGAACGTACAAATGCCTCTTCTCAAAGTACGGACATCCACTCATGACTTTTCCTGATCAGTTACAGCAAAGATGTCTTCTTTCTTCCTGGACTAATGTTTACTAATACTGTCATCAACAATCCAGGTTTTTAAAGATTTGCCTCATCCAATCAGTCAGGAGCACACGGTCACCATCCGGCCCGCCTTTATTTGTCCCACGCAAGCGTTGTTTACCTTTAGCCGGGACTACTTTCTGGACTTTGTTTTACCTGCTATAGAGGGGTGAAAAACAAAAAAGGTCACAGGTCCTTTTCGAATATAAGAAATAAATAAATATATATATCTTAACAGTAAAATACCACATTGACATCAGTTATTGAATATTCTTCCCATTATAAGAATTTAAATTGAAAATGTTTCAATCGAGAGCTTCTTATGTGCAGAACGTAATCGGGAAACTTCTGTTTGTTTGTAGCTGACTTGGTCATAGGGTTTGTTCTGTGTTTGCAGTGTTCTGCTGCTGTTGCAGCTGTACTGAACCTAACAAGCTGAACTCTTACATAAGAGCGAGGAGGGCACTTTTTTTGGCTGCCTGCCGACGCTGACGTGCACTTTGCACAAATTTGACTTCTCGTCGATGTTTACGATACTGATATTATTTCTTTTTTTGAATTTTTATGAAAAGCTCATCTTTTATTCATCCTCACCTGCTGCAAAAATAATGAACACATTGTAATTTGTGCTTATATTAACGCTTCCATGAACGTATGACCGTGCTATCTGGAAATCCCTGTTGCGTCTCTGAGGGTCACTGCACTCACCTGTAAATATTTTCTCTTTGGTTAATGTTTTATTGAGCTCATCGCTGGAGATGTGTGAGTCTGCTGAGGTTATTCTGCGAATGGTGCGACACGTGCTTTGAAAGAAGTCACGCTGAGCTTTTCTTCTTTTCTTCTTAAAGCCGTTCTATAGGTGCTACACATACCTAAAGAGCAGGAATTTGTTGCTGTCAACAGCTTGTTGAAAGCTTCAAATGTCATGATTGTTAGAGCTGCAAAATTAGCCCGAGTTCATGGAAACTTATTAGCTCACTCCTCTTCACCACCTGAGCTTACACCACAACACACTGTCAGTCAAAGCAGGGAGATTCCTGTGGAAGAACAGTCATGCCAGTTTCATCAGTGGAAAACGGAGAATCCACAGTCCACCCTCTATATCTCTCAGATCATTAGCTTTGTTTTTTTTCTTTGTGGAATTATCAAGTAGAGTCCCATAGCATGTGCAGTGGTCCCTTAGAAGATCAGAGGGATGATAACAAGCAGCTATTTCTGAATTGGGACAAGGTACGAGCCTACCATGAGGAGCAGCAGCAGCCCCAAAATGCTTTGTTCTTGTTCCCATTTAGCCGGGATGAATGGGACTCTTTCGGAGAGGGTTACGCTGGATGAGATCCTTGAGACGACATGACACTACCACTGTAGATTTTCTGAGATTTAACAAACCTGTCCATCTCTCCAATAGGACACGTGTATCACGCGCCATCTCCACGGGTTGAATAAGTCACTGATTAAAAGCAAAAGGGATGTGGACTGTTTTTGTTCTTAGTGCCACGTAGTCCTCCCCGCTCCCATGAGAGTTTGACAATATAACCATCTTCCCTCCTCGCCCTTGAACTCCGCAGTCGTAGGCTCGAGCTGCAGGAGTGTTTTTTTTCCAGCGCCTGCCGCTCCATCAGCTGTAACTACATCTTTACATCACTTTTAATCATTTTTCAGCACTCAACCCATGATGTGTTTATCACTGAAGTGTCAACAAAAGATTATTCTTACAAAAGAAGAACAAACATATCATTAAGATCTGCTTTTTCTTTCCTCTGTTCTCTGCTGCTCAGTTAGCAGCCATTTTCACAAAGGTATAATGTTCTTTATAGCATTAAATATAATTCTTTTTTCATCAAAAAGCTTATTGTGTTATAATATGATATTATATATGACACACATTCATGCAAATGAATGTAAATTGATAACATTTACATTGATTTATTTCATTTTGGCATTAAATAGTAGCTTAAAATAATAAAGTGGTACTCAAGCAGAGTGTCACTAGAGTGGAAATGAATTTAATTCGCAGCCTAAACATGACTACATTATGGGATTGTTATGCAGATATTCGTAATATCAAAGTATTGCACTGAATTCTAATTTGTTCCAAATATCTAAAGCTATGCTAATTCAATGTAGAAAAAAAAATGTGTCCGGAGAACAGAGACGGTTTTTAAGTTTGTTTTGTGGAGAAGGTGAAGTGATGATTATGTGTGACTGCAAGCAAGCTGAGTCTGATAGTCTCTCTGAACATCTGTTATTCACACATTGTGGATGTGTTTTCAGAGATGTGTCCTTGTTTTATCCTGCATTTTGTCCCTTCTATGTAAAACATTTGCAAATAGAAATACCAGGTTTATACATGACAGTAAATGAGCATTCATTATTTTTGTTTTAAGGAGGCTCAGTGAAACTTAAGCATCTTTACCGTCCTGTGGGAAATTGTTCGGTCATTGGTTTCTCTTACACTTCTAACAATTAATTTAATCTTTGCAGGTCTGGTTAACTGAGAATCCTCAAGCTGTCAACTGAAGGTAAGTAAGAGGAATAATGAAATAACACTCACATTATGTGCCTGTGAAAAATGGAATTACATGAGTTTCTAGGAAAAAAGTAAGAGCACAGCATCTAAACAAAAGATTAATTGCACACATTTGCGTATGCTGATATGATGGCTGATTTTAACCATCTAAAAAGAGGAATCTGAATTAAAGATTTAATATGCCAGTTGTCCTTGTAGATGTAATGGACAACACATTGTTTTATTAATGACAACATAATTAAAGAGCTCAAACTGTTGACTATTTCATGTGCTCATAATTATCTAATAACCTTGGTTGATGCTCTTGATGGCATATTTCTAACATCGCATCAATAATTGCTGCATTACTGTTAATTCAGCTTCACTTTGAATAACTGCAGTTTCCCTTACTCCCATTTTCATGTCGTAAAATCTTCTAGTTTAACAATTCAGGACAACAGTCCAAGCTTTCATCTTAAATCCACACACCCAGAAGGATAAAATGTTCATGGATATACATTTTTTTTTTTTTTTTAAATTTTGTTTGATTACTACGCTTACCATTTTGACACAAAGTCACTGTGACTCCCTGAAGTTAAAATCAACATCCCGAATGAAACCAAACGATGTAACTTCAAAACAGCTCTCGGGTGATACGATCTTAGCTCCCTTCCTTAGTCCTGCAATGTGTCTACAAGATGGAACATCTTGTAAAATAATTTCATGTGGCTGCTTTTATCTGAAAAAGGGAGCTTGATTGAAACGTGCTTGAGTTTTTTTTTTTCCTCAGTTGCTCTGATGCGGTTATTGCACATTTCTTTTTGGTCTTTGATGTTCTTGCAAAGTTGTGCCATCTCTTTTATATAAGCCTTTGAAGTAGGTCTAGTTGCAGTGCATGGTGATACACCACACTGTTTCCTTGGCAGTACTTAGTGTGGTCACAGCGAGATACTGCAGCAGTACTGCGGTTCATTTTAATATTACCAGCTTAACTATTCTATTTGATGTCTCTTTAAATGAACCTGGAGACTCTAGACGTGATTGTTTGGCTCCTAACATCTGGCTAACTAGTCACAAGAATTTGACTTGATTGTTTGAAGTTGGAGCTCAAAGCAACGGTGTTTTCTGACCTTTTTGAACGTACAGCGCTGGCTGCTGTTATAATACATGAGCTGAAAAGTGATGTGCAGATAAAGTCAGTTGGATGACTTTTTGAACTTTGCACTTTGTACCACTAGAGAGCATCAGAGGACTTTAAAGAGAAATAAATATTTGAGTGCTTTGTATTTGACATAGCTGAGTCTGTATTCCAGCAGGGGTTTGAAACTCTTTGTATGGACATATCAAAACAAATGAAGGTGTGTGGGAGTTCATTGCAATACTAATGTGAAGGAACAATAGGCAATAACTCACAAGGGAACTTAAATAATGCATTTCACTTTAGATTATTGGTGAGGGGAAGCAGTTTACCCAAAGGGAGTCTGATGAGGACATGCGATGATGTGGCTACACATGTCATAAAACATTTTAAATGAAAGAATCATAATAATATGTGAAGAATCCGCTGGATGCTTGAGCAGCGGTCAAAAGAAGAGCATTAAAACAACAGCATAAAACAATTTGTGGGCAAATGATTTTCTGCTCCCATTTGGTTTGAAATGCTGTTTGAAGTTTAAAATGGAAAATAGACCACTTTAAAATGAAGGGGTTGTATTCAGAATTATGCATTCCATCATCTGAACTCTTCTGTGCTTTGATGAATAACACTTTGCATGATCAGTGGGAACGTTGATCACAAACCGAATGCAATCTTTATTAAAAAAAAAAATTAACATTCACCCCAACGTGTGCACGTTATACGTGAGTATGACCCTCGCTGAGTAGATTGTTTTTAGGCAAATTTCTACATTTCAGGTTAATTACACTTAAAATTTCCTCTGCAACAATTCAGACTTCAGTTCAGAACAGCTTCGACTTCAAAGTGGAGCTGCATTTGTCTTCTTCGGCTTTGTAGCTCAGAGGGTGTATTTTCAATCATTAATGCAATTTGTGATGTTTATTTGTTATTCACATACTCGTACTATTCATGTATCACTACTTAGACTTTCTTTGATGATTTCCAAATTAGCTTCTGATTAATCCCACGCTTAACACATTTTTTTTTTTTAAATCTACTTGAAAATGGAAGAATTCATTTGAAAGTAAAAAAAAAAAACCCATAAAAGAACAATCCAATTCTTAAGAAAGAAAATAAAAAAGCAAAAGACCCCCAGGATAAATTGAATCCATTGAGTGCATTTAACAATTAAAAAGAAAAAAACCCACATACCGGGATCATGGAGGGGGTGCATGTTTGGGTCCTCTGTAACATTGTTTATGTAAGACAGGTTCATAAAATATTTGTGTTGATAAAATATACATTGGACAGAAAGCCAAGTCAAAAGGCATGATGCTCATTAAACATTAAATTTAGTGGAAGTAATAGTTGACTCGATGTAGTAGTTACACCACCACTTGTAAATACTTGTCACTACACGCACGAGTTTTAGTCGATTAAACCGAGCACCGTGAAGAAGCCCGACATCGGCCGCACTGCTGGGGAAGCAGCTTAAACTCAGGTATTCAAATGATATATAAGGATTTCAATTAAAACCAGCTGGGCTTTATTTATGTATAAACACAACATAAATTACTGTTAATGACTGGTACAGACATTTATTCAGATTCATTTAAAAAAAATGAAACAAACTAACCAAAAGAAAAAACAACAGCATGAAACCGTCAGATAATTTACAAAACGTGGTGTCCCTGTGATATCCAGACACATCTGTGCTGCTCCAAATCCCGCCCCTCAACAGTTTTTTTTTTTTTTTTTTTTTTTTACATTCCCTGTACTTTTTTTTTTTTTTTTTCGTCTTTTTTAGTTCCCCCACAATGAATACTGGGTATTTAAACAGCTTCTTTTATCCATTTAAAAGCATCTCAAAGAGAATAAGACATTTTGTTGTTTACAGTGCGAAATCTGGTATACATAGTGGTCGTTTGGTGAGGATATTTCAGACATCAGAAGTCTCTGATTTTAAAAACAAATATTTGCTCAAGAACACTGGTCGCTCTAGGACTGAGAACCCATGAGCCTGGTACTTCTAGAGAAGTGCAGATATGCATAATGTAAACATTTCCTCTGTTCTCACAACACTTGTTGAGCCAAACGTTTCTTGATGAAAACATAAAAAAAACAACATAAAACACCTAAATAAGCTCACCGTTTCCTCAAAGACACCACTGTTCCTCTGCCTTAGAGTCCAGAGTCCGAAAGGCTTGTGCTACAGAGGAACTGACCTGTAATTGCCATGTTAAGGCTTAGTGTAGTTGTACATTTATTCTGTAGTCTTTTGGCCACAATGCACAGCATTGCTTTTGACCCCCTTTCCCCCTTTCCCCCAATCTCTTTCACTTTCTTTCTCTCTTTTTAATTTACTTATTTTGTACAAAAACACAGCAACACTCGATGTACATATCAGCAACAATTGAAGACAGTTGCCTTGCATTTTGTCCATTATGCGTCTACCAAAACAAAGTCTCTTTGGCAGAAAATGCACCTTATATTGTTACCTTTTCCCAATTTCACTTTGCCGGAGAAAGTGGATGTTATTAGAGCTATCTGCTAGTTCTGGGTACTGCTCGATGGAAAGCACATAGTACCCATCGTATCCCAAAACTTTTCCACTACTCAGCAGCTGCCTCTTCTCCCCTTCTGTCCAGGGGCGGACTCCTTCCTCGCCATCTCGCACTCGTTGCTGCTCTCGGGCCCACGCACCAGCCAGGGCGCGCTGGCGTGCGAGCTCGACAACCCGCGCTTTTTCCTCATCCACCGTGGATCCATAGCGGATGTGGAAAGCGAGAGCACCGGCGCGAATCTCCACATCTGCAAAACGGCGAGTCCGACTATCCATGACTGTGGTCGACTGCGACACTGTCACGTTGACCCCATTCTCCAGAGTCTTGTGTCCACTGGTGAGGTGCAACGCAGCAAGGTCAGCATCTGGAAGGCCCGGCTTGACAAAGTAGTGAGTGTCTCGCCCTTCTATAGTGAAATGGAGGTCTTCCAGATAGAAGGCATTGTTGAGGATCGTTGCAACCTTGATACAGTCTTCACTTGCCACGTTGAGTGTGTGAGTGTGGACACTGCCCTTGTAGATGGCAAACATAACAGCTCTTCCAATGGGAGACATTGCAGCTGAGAACCACAGCCAAGACTTTTCACCTCTTCGACCTCGACTGAGATGGACCTCTGGCAGCCGCTCAAATGACAAGAGAGAGTGTGCTTGTCTGGTTACTTCCTGCTGGACCCCAGAGACAGACTGTAGGAAAAGTGCAGTGAAACGTTAACGCCTGAACATGGCATAACCCGACTCTCCAGGCCATTTAGAACCAGCTACTGCTCTGCTTCAGAGAGTTTTTCATCTCATTGAAGTTAATGGTGTTTTCAAGCTGTGTTCCCAAGCCCAAAGTATATAAATCCCCCATGACAAATTTTTGTGTAAAGCCCTTAGACCAAAGAAGCTTGGCATAAATAGCATCAAAAGACTGATTTAACTGTAGCAACACCAGAATATTACATATGAAATCAGATGTGTTCAATTGATAACTGAAGCAAAGCAGAGAAATTCTGAATCTTGCTTATTATTTGTTTATTGCTATCATGCAAATATGGACCAATTAAAGTTAATACACCTCTCCCAGTTAAAAAACCGAGGTACTAAGAAAACAATAGGAAAAGTTTTTTTTGGTTTTTTTTGCTGTCAGGCCCTCAGCACTGCCTAAAACGAGTCTTCTTTTGGCTGATTTTGGGTTCATAGTGTGGGAGAAAGATTCATTTTACCCACCGGCAGATCGTCCCAGAGCTGACTCTTCTTCAGTTCATAGGATGGCATGCTTAAGTCAAACTTTGGCACTGGAAACCCAGGAATGGTGTTGTGAAGATGAAAACCAAAGGTAACAAGCCAGCTGTTCACATCTGGAAATAAAAGGAAATTATAACAAAGACAAAAATGATCATTTGAACAGCTTTGGACCTAAACTTTTTTCAAATTTTGCTTTCCAGCGCATATTGAGATGCTCTTTTCAACACATTCACTTGAACATTGAGCATCTAACGTATTTTATAACTTTGAAACTTGTATTCAGGAAAAAGCTAATAAAACTCATGCATAAACAAGTAAGATTTGTTCAATTCTGAAATAGATAATCCTCTGTAATGACCAGCAATGAGAGGATTAGAGAGGATTAGATGATTTATTAATTACACTAAAGACTGAAAACTGAACATTGTTAAAACAAAACTGCCCAACATTAGCAGGCTCCAGCTTCTAATTGTCAATAATTAAACAACACAAAGTTAGGAAATGACAACAGAAATATAACTGAGGGCTTTTTCAGTACTTTATAAAATGTTCATTACTACCAACCCTACTAACTATCACCAATAGTACCAGAGGCTTCTTACCTGCAACATATTCTCTAACTTCATGGACTTTGCTGATGGGATTATTATTTCTAAACATGTACAAATTGAAAGGAGCTGGCTCTTTGCCAACGTTTTTCCATGTAGAGATATCTGGAACGGTCCACCTGCCAGACATGATATCGTAGTCCTGCTCCCCAAAGTGTAACAGTTTGGTCAGGGGGTCATACAGTCCTCCATGAAACCCAAGTACAAGCTGGAAGTCTGGGTTAGAGTCAAAGTAGATCTCGCCATATGCGGTGTACTGGAGCTGTTTGACCAGAAGCCCGTTGCTCGTGAAGACGGCCAAAGGTGTGCCCGTGTTATCACACGCGATGTAGAACTCTTCTCCACTGCTGATCTCCATAGCAAACAGGTGGCCTTGGAGATCATAGTAGAATGAGGTGATCTCTGAGCTGGAATGATTGTACACATGAGTTATCCTTGCAGGGTAGCTCAGGTCCGCATAGAAGTACTGCAGGTGGTGGCCCAAGCTGGTCTTGGTGGAGACCCTGCGGCCGAGTCCGTCGTAGCGATACTGAATAGTCCAGCCACTGCTTTTGCTGTAGACCCGCACCAGGAGTCCTTTCGAATTGTACTCAAAGATTTCCGCCCCCCTTTGACGTAGGAAACCGTCTTCGTCCATTCTATACTGGATGTCTCCAAGGCGGGTAATGCGATCTCTCAAGTCATAACGCAGAGGCAGAAGCCTGCCGCCGTTTCCTGCGTTTAGCAGGTGCAGGTTTCCATTAAGGTCGTAAGTGTAGCGCCACATAACTTTTTCATTCAAGTACACAGTCTGGAGCTGGCCATCCACATCATACTCGTAGCTGTACTTCGTGGTGTTGGCAAAGGGACCAATTTTGATTTCTCTCTTGGTGACCCTACCCACGTCATCGTACTGGAAAGTAATCCAGTACATAAGTGAACGGAATATCTCATACTGAATCTCCTTGATGCGTCCGTGTGCGTCAAAGTGCTTTGTGTATGTCATGACTGCAGTTGATATGATCTGATTTATGTCGTAGTAGATCACACCAAACTTTCCAAACTGCTCAATCTTTCCCGAGATGTCATCAAACTGGTAGAGGTCGATGGGAAGTGGTGTTTCGTTGATGACGCCTTGCACGCTGGTGACACGCAGGCTGCTGTCATACGTGTAATCAAAGCGAGCATTGACCATGCCATCCTCGCTGAAGCGGAAGATCTGCCGGTCCACCAGAGGACCCACTTGGCGATAACGAATGGAGCAGATGAAACCCTCATTCTGAAGGTTGACCGTCTTCAGCACCCCAGCTGTTTCATCATAGGTGAAGCTGACCCTCGTGCTGTCGTACAGCATCTCCGACAGCTTATTCTGCCGGCGGTACCTGTACAGGACTCTACGGCCTGTGCCGAGGTGAGCTACTCTCATTAGGAGGCCGTCTTCACTGTAGTCCACAGCTACTGAGGCATTGCTCTCCGGGGGGTGATAAAGGTTCCTGTAGTAACCCACTGAACGGATGGTCTGCATGGTGTAGCGGGCTACGCTTGGCATGGTGACAGCAGAAAGCCGGTCCAGAGAGTCAAACTCAAATATGTACTGGCGCTGACTGTGGAGAAGGAGAACCATGGACTAGAGGGAAAAGAGCAAAATAAGTGTTTTCTTGAATTACATAATATGTCTAGATAATATATGTGTCATGCAAGGCATGAGCATAGGCAAAGTGAAATTTCCTGTTTTGAGAAAAAGGAAAAACGGTGAATAAGGTAGCGTTGACTACAATATAACTGGTAGCTGTGGCTCAGAGAACTTTATACTGATAAATCAAAAGCACATTTAAAATATGTTCAACTCAAAGTCGAGCAATATTTACTTCCCAGCTCCTGGTGGCCAGATAGATCTGTTTGATTCATTTAGAGGATATGCAGTTAGGAGTGTGGTCTGTCACACAAAGGTTTAACACCCTTTCTGTAAAAATGTCATGGCCAGTCATCCGTTGCAACACCAAGGTTCCCTGTGCTCCCTGTGCTCCCTGAGCCCCTTGTGTTACTTATGTCAGTGTTGACATGGCCTCTCCAGGTCACGCAATGACAGGATGCAGCCAAGGGTGGCTGCGAAAATCTCTGCATGTTTTTTGTTGCTGAACATCCCCGTGCAATCTTAAAAACACTCTGCAAAGACAACTGAAGAATCGTATGTGGAAGAGATGGAGGGACTGATGCATCACAGGGCTGTCTCGTTTGTTTTTCGACATGTAACAGCAGAATGCAGCCATCAAAAGCTGTGTTAGTTTTGATTTCTGATCAAAGGGTTATCTAATCATTTCTGACCTGACGGTGTTCATCTGTGTGCACTATACCACTACCTTCGAATGCTTTCTCTAAGGATGTAAGTATAGTCTTAAACTGACCAAAAAGCTAACGTAAAGCTCTAGTGACAAACTTTGAAGTGCAGGATAGGAAAGGACTGTTAAATCTAAACCTCAACATCATAATTTTAACCTTGACTTTAAAATGTCAAGTTGATGGTCTACAATTATTATGCAAACTAAACTAAAAAAGCTGGATGTGGCTGTGCATTATAAGGCGTTATTAAAGTGCCTTAAACAAACCCTTCTAACAGACCATGTTAGACTGTAAATGAAGTAAACTAATTTCCAACTTTTTGAGAGTTTGGTAGTTTTGGCTGGCGTGATTTTATTTTGGGGTGTTTCAAGTTAAACGGGAAAGAAAAGGATTCATGAAAAAACAGGTCTTCTTATACTTATAGGTTTGCTGTACAACTCTTCTTAATCTTCACTTAAACTAATTTAAATCTTGTAAGAATAGATTTTTTTTTTGTGTTACTTATGTCAGTCAAGTTGAATGATTGAAAACGGATCGATTTGAAACAACAAAAGTGGGAGTAAAGCCATGAAAACTACTGGTTCTTTTAACAAGCAATGCAAAATTTGTTCAACCCACAGAATTAAATTGAGACCCAGCTGTACTAAATAAATTGAATTAACCCTTATAGATTACACTGACCCAACCCAAACACATATCGTCGTTTGAAGAGCTCACTATTGTATTGCATATTCAGTGAATACTACAATCAGTGCCTTACTACTAACGTGGTGGTTACCAGCACTGCTGTTTTAACCATCTTATGACCATTATTAACCCTAACATGCATCTGGAAAACAGTTGCATAATTAACCTTTATATCTTAAGGTTTTGAAGGTTGCTCATAAATTTGCAGTGAGCAGTGATTAGTGTGTTTACTAAATAAATTACATTTGACATTTCAGCAAATATGCTTTGCAAACCTGAGCTGGTGAATATAGCAAAACAAGCTTCTTCAGGGTGACCTCGGCTACAGTTCATGGGAAGGTCCAGATTCACCTTGTGGTGATAAAGACTAGCCTGCTGCACAATTTATCTTACACATTATTTCCTCTGGTCATGCTATTTTCTCACCTGCTCAAGGTAGGTGTAACTCCAAATCTTCCCATCTGCAAACACCCTGGAAATCAGGCGGCCTTGGGTATCATATTCAAGTCTCTCAGTGGTGGGACCTCTCTGCAGGGCACTGATTTGCCCGCTGCTTGTGCGGCTCACATTTACTGGCAGTAGCTTACTGCTGGGCACCCATAGGACTGGGTGGCCTGCGGTGTCGTATATAATCTTTAAGAGGAACTTCCTGTGGTCATCGTAAATCTTCTCTGTCCTCAGGGTGCGATCATAATCCACAGAGAGAATATTTCGTCCGTTCACCTGTGGGAAAGATTTAATGATGGGTTAGACAAAAAAAAAAAAGAAAAGAAAAAATCCTTCAGCTGTTCTGATTTGTAGCAATGATACTATTGATTTAAAGCAAACAAACCAAAACAAATCAGTAACAGAACATACAGATGTTGAAAACTTTTATTGTTACCGTTATGTTTAGATATCTTTCCTACTGCGTTCATAGAGATCCGCACTTCAGTTGTCTCAGAGATTAATGCCCCCTTGATGAGGCTCATTAAACTTAGAGACACTCTGGCAGTTGCTCAGGTATACTTAAATAAAAAGCTCCCAAATTTAGTGGTGACAAAAACTACCATGAGGCAAAGTAACCACCCAAGTTAGGTTCAGGAAGTCCCAGGTATCATAAATCTGCATCAGTCTAGGAAGGAGGAGTAAGAAGAGGTGGAGTTATGTAAAGTATTAAAATATTGATGACCTTCTAAATTAAGGTAATTGTTGTGACTGAGAAATTTAAACTAAAGGCACAAAATACAGAAATTTCAAGGTTAGAATTACAGAGACGTAAGCACATGGCAGTTTTTGGCCAGTTTGATCTGGATTTTAAAACGAAGAACTAATTTACTTAGATTATTAATTCATGAAACACATCGCTGTGGTTAGTAAGGTTACAGGATTAGTATTTTCTTGCCTTAAAAATATGTTGTTTGGTTACTCAAAAACATGGATTTATCATTCATTAATGGGGCCATCACAGAAGTGAAAGTCCAACAAAT
Organism: Odontesthes bonariensis; assembly: GCF_027942865.1. Taxonomy (NCBI): domain Eukaryota; kingdom Metazoa; phylum Chordata; class Actinopteri; order Atheriniformes; family Atherinopsidae; genus Odontesthes; species Odontesthes bonariensis. The sequence goes on from NC_134518.1 coordinate 29,082,098, forward strand.
GAGCTCCGTCCTATTACCGATCCTCGCTTTTCAACTTCACTCTTATAATAAGCCGGGTGACCCTTCTCCAAGAAAGTCACGGCGTTTATGATTCCCCCAAATCATTTAAGATTTTGATTATTCAGATCACAAGACAGTTTCCCACTCTGTCTCTTCCAGTTCAAGTTCCTCTTAAATGAATCAGAGCGCGGGGACGCAGTAGAGATCTTGTTTATATTTTCATTTGCGTGGAAAAATTGCAGTAATGAAATGTGTTCATTAACATTCATTTCCAGGGGTGTTTTGAGGTCATGCAATGATTGGAATCATAAAATTGTTTGTTTTCCTGATGATCATGACCATTCAACCTTGGTTTTTAGCCATGACATCTGTTTACTTCTTTTAAAAACATCACAAACAGTAGATGATGACATCTATCCATCTAACTAAATACTTTATTAATTCACAAAGGGAAATTATATTGCTGCTGTAGAAATAGTTATTTTCATAGATAGATTCTAAAATCATAAAATAAAAATCAGCTGACAATTAAAAAGTGTAGCAGAGATGCCTTCAGCATCGATGGGTTTGGGTGTTGTTTTTGCAGCTAAACCGATGACAACATTGACTGGTAACACAGGTGAACTCTCTCTATAGACAACTGGGGTGGAGAGACCCTCCTTCACTCCTGTGACATCTCCAGGATTACACCATCGTATTTGAATTGCCCCCATTGGGGGATGGATAGTATTTTTCTATTCTATTCTAGCTGTTGTTAACAAGCTCTGTAATCCCCCTCCTTCACTGTTACCTCTGTCTGTAGTCTCTGTCTGACCATATAGTCTTGAAGCAACATGGAGAAGTGTTAGTTGTTCATGCTGCCGGGTCTTGGTGAAAAATAGCATTGCTTTCTTGATACTCCTACTGCGTCTTCATCAGGGCTCCAAGATTGTCCAATTTATCTGCCAACAATCTCGCAGCTCTGTGATGATCGGCACAATAAATTGTTGAACTTTTCCCTCCTTTTCTCTTCATTTTTTGTTTCTACATTGTTGACATCTCCTCTTCAATTCATCTGTATTTGGGATCCAATTCCAGCCAACATAGGCTTTGGAAAGCTCAAACAACTCCTCCAACATGCAAGCAACATTCCTGTTGCCATGGTTATGCATCATAACAAATGTGAAACGGTGGCAGTGTAACCAGGACAAATCTTTCCAGCAGCACAGCATCCAAACCAGTGTGGAAAAATGTGCTTCCACAGAAAAATATCTCATTAGAAAAAAATATTGCAGAGCCACTGCAGCAGGCTGCCAACATTCTAGATTTAGTTTAACCTTTCATCTCATCTCCACCCTCATTTGAAACGTGTTGCTTGGCTCAACATGTGATGAGTTTGTCCTCGCTTTATTTTAATTGGATTTAAATGATTGGTCAAGAACCGCATTCTCTCTAACTTTTTTTGTTAAGTGTGTCATAGGCGTGACTCATCGTGTGTGATGTGCCATCAAGGGGAATAAAAAAAACAAACAAAAAAAAAGAGACCCGGACATACCCTCAGCTTGCGTCCAAACACGATAACTTTTCCTCTGGCTTGTTCTTTGCGGAAACGCCACTCAACCAAGTTCTGTCCACTCTCCCCTGGCAGACTCATGTTTCGCCTGGCGACCGTCGGGTTGGCAGCTCCTGCCAGGATGTGGGGCTCTGTCTGGTAATGGGTGTCCATCCCGTTGGCATAGGTAATCCTCAGCGAGTTGTCAAAGCCCACTTGATAGCTACTTCTACACTGGTCTGTTTATAGTCAACACAAAGTGAAAATTAAAACATGGGAAAAGATAATTACACTCTGGAACTAACATGGCTGACAGTCTCCTGGGGTGACTATGACTTGTATGTAATTCAGCTTAAAGTCTTTGTTATTTGAAATCTGATAACTTCCAGGTGAAAGGAAAGAACATGAATGATGTAAAGAAATAAATTGACCATATGACTGTGGCAGAGAGTGGAAACCACTTAGTACGGAGGTTGATGCGTCTCCCTGACTCTGACACCCCAACCCAGACTCCCAGAGAGTAATCATTTACACTGTCGTCTGTCAGACCCCCTGAGTTGTAATGATACACGACTTAAGCCTGGTTTATAGTCGGTAACGCAAGACGCAACGCAAGCCCTTGCGCGGTTGCAAGCCCCCCCTTGCGTGCTTGCGTGTGTCACCTCAATTTTCTAAACTTTACGCAAGACGCAAGCACAAGCCACTGGCTGTGTTCAAAACCGCCTACTACTTGAAAACGGCATACTCATCGATCTGACAGTATGCAGAGCGTTTACACACAGTGCACTTCACTCCTGTCCGAGCCCAAATCAGCCAGCCTGAAAAGCTGATTTCCCTTAAGCTATAAACTCTGTAAATATATAACTTTAGCAACATTTGAAACATTTTCAGGCGAGAAAGTAGTCGTTTAGACCCCCAAGGTGTTGAAAATCTGACAAAATACCGGCTATTTACAAGAAGAAGAAGCATGAATCCACTCGAAGAGGTCCTGGCGGTGAATTTGCTTTCATCATAGTAGGCTTGTCATTGAAAAAACCCGCTACTCCACCTACTGTCCTGGCGGTGAATCGCCACGCAGCACACGCAAGCGCCGACAAAGCAAAATGAAGTATAAACGTCTCGAGCCATTAACATACGCGCAAGACGCAAGCGCAAGGGCAGTTAAAAGAAGTATAACTCAGCCTTTAGGCTTACTCAACATTGCCCCGCCGACCCCTGAAACAATGACAAATAACAACTGTTCTTGTGGGGAAGATGAGCAGCGAGGGCTTACCCTGAGCCAGAGTGTAGAAGGCACGAATGGTCGAGGTATTCGTTGTGATGCTGATTTCCTCCTCTGTCAAGGAGCTTTCAATATCCACCGTCAGAGCACTGTTCATCTCTGTGTACAAGTTATTCACCATTCCAGTGGGGAACGTCACATTCATTAGCCGGCCTTCGCTGTCATAGCTGTTTGACAAAAAGAAATGACAAAGCATTGATATGTATGAGGGCTCTCAGCGCTACAATGCATTCAATTATCAGCTCTTTGAATGAGACCACTGACTCTCTTGTAATTAAAATGTCACATTTCCTATCCCGGATATGTTCCATTTCCAGAGCATAAGAAGAGGGATGTTTGTTAGGAAAACTAAATAAATAAACACTAAAGCACAATTGTTGAGTGACACATCTCATCAGCTATCACTTTCGTAGAAAAATAATTTTGTAGACTTGGAATGAATTCAGTTATTTGGATGATTGATGTGTCATAATCGCAAGTGGCGGCTTGGCTTTTTTAGTTATAGTGAGGATATCATCCATGGTATAATGTGATATGACAGGGAATAACACAAGGGGGGGGGATCAATCACTGAGGCCAACGATAGTGAGATTATAATAGAAAGTGCTGGTGTCTTATCAGAATGGATCAGTTGATCATTTTACCATTATCTACGCTCACTTTAAAAACGAACAGCAACATGCTGAAACACTAGTCAAGTAAAAACTAAAAAGACAAATATAAGACGTACTTTATGGACAGTGAATTATTGAAGCCTAACTAGTCTATTTGACAGATTTGAGGCAAATTTTATAATTAGATTTCAATTAAATGTGCACCCTGGAGCAGTTTGCAGGTAAGTATTATTACCATAAATAGGGTAAACCTGCGCTGCTGTGGGACCAGAAGGAACGCGTATATATTCTGACACAGATGTAGAAAACCTTCTGTTGTATTTGTGCGTATGACTTTAGGTTTAGATTAAAACGGCAGTGTATGAGCAGTATTAATAGTAATAATAGATAATTAGCTCAAAAAAAACTTTGTAAACTAAATATTTCAATCACAAGACTGTTAAAACTGCCTTCTAATCCCTCAGAAGCAGACGGTACTCTTTTGCCCCCTAACCATCACATAAGTATACACAGTTTGTATTAGTATGCACAAAGTAGGAGGTGTATTTTAATTTGCACTGTGGGCTGTTTCCAAAATCAGAGGGTATAAACGAGTTGAAATCTAAATCAATCAGACTTTGGCAAATGATGTAAACAGTTCCACAGAATGATCTTGCCAATATTAATTTTACTTACTCGTAGAAAGTTGTCCAGCCAATCTCCGAGGTCTTTGTGGCCAGCAGACCATTATTACCATGGTAAGTGAGAAGCACCAGCTCCTGGCCCTGCGTCGTGAGAGTTTTCAGTCCACCATTGGTGCCCATAGTCAACCAGATCACCTGGTTGTCAGGGGCCACGATGCGTACCGGCATGCGATTAGGATCCCTTCGGATTCTTAGAGTGTTGCCGCTGCTGTCAGTGACGGCCGTGATGTCATTCTCTGTGCTGTAGCTGAAGGTGTATTTCAAGTCGCCTGTGAGCAGGCTAGCAGTGTGTTGGTGTGTACCATTGCTGTCAAACGTATACAGCTCCTGGGCATCCGGGGAGGCCACCTCATATGCATTGGCACTGGAAGTCAAAGTTGGCCCGTTTCTAGAGATGGCCCGGATTCTGATGTTCCCTAGGTCAGCCACGTAGAGCGTTCCATCTGGAGCTGCCACTAAAGAAGATGGAGCATTGAACCTTGCATCTTTGGCATAGCCATCTCCTGTCTGGTAGCAGTCGCAATTGGCATCATTCTTGCAGTCGCAGTCGGAGGGAACTCCGGCCAAATGTGTTATCTCGCCATCCACGGAAACCTTGCGGATCCTACTCATCTTTCTCTCATCTGTTTCTGCTATATAGATGGCACCATGGTACGTTATGGCAATGGAAACAGCAGACTCTAGTGGGGTTAACTGTGCCCTTTGACCACTGGCTACACCACGCTCCAGTCCCGCCAGTGGGCAGTGGATAGGTCGGCCAGCAGCAATGCTCACTTGACCGTTCTCTGTGATGCGCAGCACTATGTTGTTGTCAAGCACATACAGGGAGTTGTCCATAGGGCTGACTGCTAGATCTGTGGGCCACTCCAAAATCACCTGAAATACAGGACATTAATTGGTTACAAACCTGCCATCCTGGAGATTTTCAAGCCCATAATATTGTTGTTAAGACGCTTTCCTCAGTTATTCTATGATAAATAAAACATTGTTCTATGCATTTTATGCACTTTTGGATGTGACTAGAAGTCATAGTCTGTACACATGGCCAAATGAATGCCTTTTGAACATGTACAGACTGAATTTCAAAAGTGGAAGATGTTGCTGTGTCAAGATTGAAAGAAGAGGAAGAGAGACATACAAACCCTGGTCCCTTTCTCACCTCAACACAGCTTGCTGTGAATGGCAGATTGTCAATGAGTGACAGAAATGGTCTTGCACAGAAGCATGTAATCCATTGTGATCAGGGGAGGGCATATCTACAGCATCTGACAAGCAATTCTGATAGAGTATACTGGCCTCTTTAATAGAGCTATTGGGCTATGATTAAAGTGAGTCAGGCAACAATGTAGTAATGGAAAATACCATATGCAATTCAAGAAGCCATAAATACACAATGGTCTAGATAAAGAACATATTTGTATATTGATTTATACAGTGCAGAACGACAAAGCCCTGCTCCCTTTCAAGCTTACTCCATTTTCAGTCGTCTTATGCAGACCATGTGTTTTCCCATAGATGAGGCTTTCTAACTGTTCGAACTGCTGAAATATCCTTTTTGGGTTGTGGATGCATATTCTAAGAAAAGTTCAATCTACTTGTATGATTGTCACTCATACTGTTAGTATGTAAGATGTGAAATATATTCAGTGATTTTAAAGGAGAGCTTAATAGATATGTCTTTTTTTTAAATATATGAGCTCATTATTTATCTCGTGTTGATACCATGGACTATTTGAAACAGACAAACTCTCCTCACAACAACATGCGCTCTATCTATTGGCCGACAGGGGGCAACTCCTGTGGTTTTAGGAGAATTCTTTGAGATGCTTAATCTTCTTACTGATTTGTGACCTATTTCAAGAATCAAAATTCTTATGTTATCAATTACAGTCCCACTTGGAGTGAATTTAAACGATAAACAAGAGAAAGCTTTAGGGCAGAGATATATTGTGACTGACAAGCCGCTGACCCACTAAGCCTTTAAATGTGTCCACAATCACAGTGGCCACGTCAATCTATTTCCTACATTCTACAGTTGATACTTTTAATCCTTGCATATTTTAACTTTCTGCTAGTGCCGATCTATCAGCTTGAAGGACAAGTCTGGCCACGCTATGACATCCTGCGACAGATTTCAAACTAAGTAGCCAGTGTGACTTAGCTCCCAATATAGCTCGCAAAAGAACACTGAGCATGCACTTAACACATTCCATCTCCAGTCACGCTGTATGAGCTGGTGCAGTAATCGGCGAGAGAAAAATGACATACTGTAGGTTGACCAATGACAGACAGCAAATTAGACCAAAATTGCAAAAAAAAAAAAAAGTCTCACAGGAGTGATGGGAGAATTATTCGCATCTTGAAAAATAATAAGTATGAGCCAAAGTTATAGTCCAGGCCAGCCATAACAGACTGCTTGTCTGAAATATGTCAGTGAATAAAAAGCTTATTTGTAACAGCACAAATGACTGGTGTGGCCTTCAGATATAAAACCATGTCATTAAAACTGCCAAAACACTCCTGAATTGTTCTTTTCCACTGAGTGATTAATAATAAAACAAAAATGCCTTTAAGGCTGCTGCTAGTTAAACTGCAATGAGCCAGTTCTGGAGCTCGGATGCCCAAGGATCAAAACCTCGCCAAAAACCATGTCTTTATTGCCTTGTGCCAAATGACTTGGTTAATTAGCAAAAAAGTGACAAGCCTAATCCTTTGTCTTAATGTTCTCTCATGTTTACCCCCTTCATGTTTACCACCCACGCACATACACAAACTGTTTGCATTCTCTTCTATTAACTTGAAAAATACTCATATATTGCCAACAGCAGACCATAATTTGATTTTGTATTCCTATTATTATTTCATCCCTAAATAAGAGACAGTTTGTGAAACCTCTGTGGGGCTCGTTTGCTATTGACTGGGGTCATTTTTATCTACTTTTTTTTGTTAGCTGATCTGCATTAATACACAAGCACTGTAATTATAATTTAAACAGGTTAGCTAAAACGGCAGCACTTTTGACTTGCACACACATTGTTGACGTGGGAGTACCTGAGGCAATTACATTCTCAACAGCAAAAGCAGTAAACAGATCATGGTGTGAAAGCATACATATTGATGTGATAAAAGCCCTTCTTTTGGTATTCTTTTTCATTTTTATGCATCTTAAATCAGATCTCAAAACTCTTACGGAGCAAAGTGAGGCTGGATATTAATGTTGAAGCACAGAAAACTGCACCTGTATTTTGGAAAAAGAGTCACAATATTAGAATCCTTTTACCCATTGCATCCCGACAGGACCCTGCTTTTATGTCTCACCTCACTGTCAATTTCTTTTGGACAAAGCTGGCCGTGGTCAGGTTCTGCCAGAGAAATGGTTTTATTTGCAGCAAGCCTGTTATCATGTGCAGCGTGAGTGTCCACAATCTTGAGCGTTCCTGGTCAAAAACTACACATGAATTTATCTCCAGCTACATGGGCTACCGCTACCTTCCATTTCATCAGCTTTGACCTGAAAACGCATCACGTTTTGCACTTCGTGTTCTCGCTTCCTGCAAAAATCTCATCCTCATTGCATATTTCAACCCGTGTACAGGCAGGGAAAGCGCTCTGCTTTCGTTGGCTTAAGAGGTTAAAAAACATTTTCTACATCTTGGGCTTCTTCACATCTTCGCAACTCGTACTGTTAATGTTGTAGGATTTTGTGTTTATGTCACGGTTTCATTGAGTAAGATCAATTAAATTGACTTTTTTAAAATTCATAATTTACTTATTCCATAAATGCTCATCAAGATTAAAATTCTGCTGCTTAGAGTTCTCCGTGCATGATAGAGAGCAGCAACCACATGAAACAGATCAGACAAAGTAGCTCAGATGGTCAGAATGAAACAAAAACTGAACTTTAAGATAATAAATTATATTTCCTGCAGGAATCAATTCACTGAACACATTCATGAAAAAATTAGATGGAGCCTAAGGGGCAATTAAAACCATGAGCAGAAACTGCTTTAATTTGATGGAATAACATATGAATTAAACTCAAACTTCCAGATACTAAAATGCTATCAAATATTTGTAACCAGAAAAGAGCAAAGGGTTTCTGCAGCAATTATTTAAATTCTCAGAAACAGCTTTTGGTATTCCAGCAACAAGCATAAAAACTATTCCCAACGAGTTTGGATACTTCTTTTAATAACAGAGTCTCTGAGGTGAAATAAATAATCAGAATAATGATAATAAAATCCAATAAAATCCCCCTGCCTGTGTTGTTGTTGCTTGAAAACCATTTGTTATCCTGCATATAACCGTATAAGGGGTATAAGTTTGTGTGAGTCTGTGCAGTAGCACAACAAAGCATGTCGCTGATGAGTGACCAAGCTGAGACAGGGTTAGAGGGCTGGGGGCACAAGGTGGCACTGTAACACACTCTGCAAAAGCATTCTGCCCATGTTACCGGCTGTCTGGCACTATTTTATTTAAGTCACCTGATTGATGTCCATGCTGCTGTCACAGGTCAGAGGACGAGCCGATGTCAGGTCATTGGAACCAAGGAAAGTGGAGACGATACCATTTTGGTCCACTTTTCTGATTGTGGTGCCATCTACAAAATAGATCAGCCCGTTCTTGTCCACGGCGATCCCTGTTGAAAACGGGTAGGAGGGAGAAATGAGAAAAGAGGGGAAAACAAAGGGGGGGAAAAAAAGAGCTTACAATGACAGGGAAACATGGGAGATGTGCCACATCTCTGCTTGCATGACTCGGTGGACAGAACAGGATGGATACATGTGTCAAGCTCGCCTTCCCATTATTCAGGTCACTGCAAAAAGCACAGACATCAATAATGCACAAGCTGCTTTTCTGGTATTAAATAATTTCTTAGGCAGAAGTGGGAAAGGCTGTATTCATACGGTATATATGCACTTGTCTCGTCTTGTAACCCCATGTCTAAAAACGACCTCGGGAGGTGGGGGTGTCAATAAGTGGTGCTTTGTGGAGAATTTTTTACTTCTGTAATCATCAACAATCCAACAGGCCATTAGAGGAATAAATAACCATGGGAATGGAAATGACAGTGTCTGACAGTTTTACATGAGGGAGGTGAAAGACAAACAGTTGCCTTGGTGACAAGTGTGGACGAAATTGTCTCAGTGATTGAGTGCTAGCGCAGACTTCTAGGTTGCAGCCTTGCCAGTTTGGAGTTGCAATAATCGTATGTCCCAAACTGGGGAAATACATTAACAGGACGTGGCAGCTTCCACATCACTCCCTTTGTCACCATGCTGCTTAATAGCGATCAACACCGATGGGAATTCAGCCATACCTCACAAGCAGGGAGGCTGTTTTTCATTCTCCACATTGAACTTAACATGCTGTGGTCTGAGGTTTAATTTCAGACTGACAGCAGTATTACTCTTTAGTTTTTAAAGGAATTACAATGTTATAAATGTGCTATAACTTTACTCTTACCTCCAGAGAATTAATTTTTCAATGAAGTCTTTAAAAGCCTCTATGGAAGGTTAGTGGTTTGGTTTGACCTGTGGCTAGGTCTGCACAAGATTGCTTTCTGCTAAAACATTGACGAGCCGTGGGAGCTTGCGGGTGCTGGCTATCTGACAGCCTGAGATTCTCAGACAGATGAAATGTGTCACATTTGAGCAGAGTTCAGCAAATGTCTGAGAAGAGCAAATAAAAAAAAATAAAAAAAGGAGCCATCTGCTGTTTCTTCTCCGGTCCGGGCTTCCACCCACTCCATCATTAGAGTCGTCTCCACAGATCGTCTTCACTCAAGCCTTTATCGCTTAGCTGAAGTCTGGCGGTTGGCACTCAGTGAACAGCAACAAGCGTAAAACAATTCATCACGGCCTTTAATTTCAGAGGAATTTATGGAAAAGTCTGGGTAGCAGTTACTTTACTGCGAGCTTTAAAAGCCTGGAGGCTCAACTCTCAGAAGAGTGGTTTGTTCAACAAAACACCAATAAAAAAAGAATTAAACTTAAGAATTATGTGATTTTTAAAAAAAAATATGAATATGCAACATGCAACACAAGTATTGCTTTACATTTCTTTCAGGTTACAGCTTTATTATTGGGAGCCGTGCATGGTTTTAATTTCCAAAGAATCTGGATTTCTTTTTGTGTATGCAAACCTGTTGGCTTTTAATTTTAACATCAAAACCAGGACCAAAATGAATTCATTCTAAGGAGGAAGCCATTAGATGCCACAAAGCCCAAAGCACACATAAATTTCAATCTATCAGGTGCCACTCATGTATGAGAAACCCATCACCGCGTTCCACCCCTCCATTTGAGCACAACATCTTCATTAGTTTTAAATAATACCTTTGGGTCCTGTGAGGGATGCCTCTGGAGCTTTTCCTCCATCGCCACAGTGGTTCTCATCAAAGGGCAGACAGTGTTCACCAGTTCCTGCAACCACCTCTGCGTTCGCCTGCAGGTCCTTGGTTCCGCTCAGAGTCTTTGGTCGGTAGATCCGCCGGGAGTTTGTGTCAGATACATAGAGCTGGCCGGTAACAGGATCAGTTGCCAGATAATACCGGTGTGCTGGGTTGTTGCTGCATGCGAGATGACAACTCGGTTATATATCGCAGTAGCGGACAATGATTTTACTGAATAGCTCTTTTCTTACTGTCCTTTAATGGTGCAGTTTTACACCTAAAAAGTCAGATCTACCATCTGGAGAGGACAAACAAAACAAGACAAAAATGAAGAGAGTAATACAATTAAAAAAAAGATGTAGGAATCTTTGATTGGGTAGATTCTGAAGGATTGTCCAGATTGTCTTCCAAAACATTGTAGGTGATGAAAGATTGTGAGAGTAAAAAAAAAAAAAGAACAAATAAAAGTAAATCCTTCCCAACTATCACACATTTCCTTAAAGTAAACATATTCTGCTTATCTCCTGCTCTTTATTCTGTTTTTTTTTTTTAAAAGGAAAAAAAAATCCATATTTATCGCACATTGACTGGTTTGTTGCATGTTAGTTAAGCTTCCTGCCATGAAAGAGGAATAAATGGTCTCTTAAGACCCCCCTCCCCTCCCAAAAAGTGCACTTTATTCTGATTGGCCAGCTTCCAGAATCCTGCCGCCAGACAGCACTCGATGCTCGTAAGCATAGCTTCAACCTTCATCTGGTTTGGAAGTTCAAAAAGCTTAATTCCAAAGCCCAGGTCCAAGGCTTGAATGGTTGATATTGTGCCCGTATTTAAACATCATGCACCCCCAGTGGGACAACAAGCTCAGGGGGGCACCAGTCTTAAATTCCAAAATACAATCCCTTGTTTTATTGATTCTTTTAAAAAAAAAAAATTAAAAAAAAAAAAAGTTTTTAAAAGGGTGGATTTGAATCTAATGTGGAATATTAGATGTATGTGGGGTAAAAGCGGTTTTAGTCTCTCAGTTATCAGCCATATATAAGAAAATAAAATCTACCTCTGTCCCTTTTTAACGGGTGTTTGTGTCAGAAACGTGTTAAAATGCAGACGGATGTGGAAATCCTCTGCGAGCTTAAACAGAAGTCAGCGCAGTGAGTGAAATGTTGCCGAAAGACTTAGTAGTAGTATTAATTTTTCTGAGGGAGTTCATTAGATTCCTTTACTACTCCTTAATCTGACAGTAATGTGTACATACATGTAGCGAGACGATCGCAGTCTGACTTAAATAGCATAAAGACATCTTTCATCAGCACAGAAAGGAATGATAATTAAACAAAATAAATAAAATTGAATAAAACTTAAACCGGAAACAGTGTTATAAGGACTCTTAAAATCTTTTTCTTTTAAATAACTTTGCCCCGCTTAACAAGAACCATTGGCAATGTAATAACATACAACAGAAAGAAAAGCATATGTCCGCTTTACGTATTATGAATTAGTTTGCCACTGTACATTGAATTTGAAAGGAGAAAAATGAATACAAACACTCATTCTTTGTTTTCAAGCTGTCATTAAGCTGTAATTTCCTGAAACACGCATCATGAAATGCTAATTAAGAGAAACTTTGTTGTTGTGCAACGGCTGCTTAAAAAACAAACCCTATTATCGACTTCCAATTAAGAGCAACATTGTCATGTGCATAGATAATGAACTGAAGGGGAAATAATTATTCCTATATTTATGTTGTGTATAGACAGTGGGAAGAATTTCCATAGCAGGGGAAAATGTTAGAGCACTTTTAGGATGGAAAAAGTGGAAACAGAAGGTTGCAAAGATGGAAGTTAAACTAAATTTAACCGGATACCACCACAGTGGGGTTCCAGTTTGCAAAGCCAAAATGACAACTTGTGTGCCAGATCATTTCATTTATTATCAGTCTCCCGTGAGGTGAAGCCTCTGGAAATGACAGAAATGCCTGGCTTCTGTTAACAAAGTGTGACAATTAATGGCATCTGGTTTTCCTCTTTACATGATTTAACTGTCAAAGAAAAGATTAGAGTACAAATATAGCAAGGATTAAGACTCTTAAGATATTACGACTCATGTCTGTTATCGCCTCTGTTCGCAGTCATAAAGTGTACCAACTAATTTATAATTGTGTTTGACATTGGATTTCAACAAACTTGAGATATTTAAAAACAATTGAATTAAGGCAGAATCAATGCATAGCAGGTGCTTAAATATAATTAAAGAGCTCAAAACAGAAGCAGTTAAAATGAAAAACAAGCTCGTTTTACAGTACAGTCGTAAACACGGCTCTCTGGTTGTACTCGAGCTTAATGGTATCTCACTCAATAGTGGTTGCCTCTGGAAGTGGATAATGTGATGGCAAAATAAATGTGGCAATGAAACATCTATGTAAAATGATAAAGATGGAGTCATAAAACCTGACAGCCATTATGAGTCAAAGTAAATGTTCAAAATAGGTGGTCTGCTATCAAGTTCCTATAAACTATTCAGCAAGTCAAACATTAGTAGCTCCTTCCTTTACAGTCAACCTGCAGGGGGTGGACATAATAAATGAGACACCTGGTCTGGTATTTTATTGTCCAATGAAACAGTCATGCAATAAATATTAGTTTTGGGAAGCTTCTCGTGTTGAAACAGATGTATGTTGTGAAGGGATTTTAATTTGGTCTTTATATTACCTTCAGACAGCTCTTTGTGAGTCAAATAAATTCAAACAACTGCCACCTGACTACTTTTTTTTTATGAAGTTCCCTGCATCTTTTAAAACATCTTCACAGCTAAACCACAACTGTCACAGGTGCAAATGGATGTGCCAGTCAACTCCAGGTCAGACAGCCACACTCACTGTGTTGGGTGCAGGCGTTGCCTTGCAGAGATTCAGATGCCTCTGACAGATCAACTATGGATCACCTGAAGACGTGGATTAGATATGTTTTTGGGCAACGTAGGCTGTAACTATGTGCCGGGCAAAGTGCATGTGGCACCGTGGCAGGGAGTTGCCACCGATAAGCAACGAGACGTGCAAATCATAAGCAGCATGTCATTGCCAAACTCTGTAGTTTGTAACTAGTAGACCTACTGTAACCATACATTTGTAGATCCTAACCATTTGCAGGTGAGAGTACAATAAAATCCAAGGAATTATGAGAGGTAGAGAAGTAAAAACGATTGAGAAAAACACTGCATAGGACGGGTCTTATTCTAGCGATCTTTTGCATGAGGGTAAGTGAATCGACATCTTCTGCAATCCCTTCCTTCTCCCTTTCAAATGTTCGTGGTCAACATGTATGGAGACGTATGACGTTGATATGCTGACAAATCAAAGCTATACTTGCATCAGTGAGGCAGCACGGTAGGAAAAACAAAGTAACTGTAAAATTGTTGCACCGTGGATCAACGTAGCTATATCACATTCAATCATGAGATCAGGTTGGACTGATGCAGAATTCAGCAGCTTTCGAGACAAAAAGCTGCTATGCGTCACTCTCAGTCCATGCTCCCTTCATCGGCTTCATTTTGATGCCCATATTAAGTTGAACACCTTACCGCAAGCCTTCAGGATTCATAAATGAGTCATAACACAGTTTTTGTCTATTCCGTAAATGTTATGGCACGCACCCTTTTTTTTCTTCTTTCTGACGTGTTTCTAATGACCTGGAATTCCGAATCCACCACATAAATCAGACAAATTAGAAACAAAAGTCCCTAATCTATGGTCCTATCATCTGGACACCACACCAGAGGCATTGCCTTCACAGTCAGCATCATAAAGTTTCTGCAGTTTACTATCTGGAGCACCTCTGGCACTTGTCATGTTAATGACTAGGAAAAGCTAATTGCCACCAAGATGCATCTTCATTTGATACAATACTGCTGCTGTAATCATGAATACAAAACAGTTGTGTGAGCCCCTCTGGATGAGAACATCTGCCAAACACCATCACTGGAAATGTAATTGTAAGCTTCACAATGATACTGTTGACTGGGAGTTTATCCCATGTAGGCGTTTCTTTGTATTTCTGCATAATTTTCCAGATATGTGAAGGATCCTATTGCATGTTTTATACTTCGACAATAATCCAGATGCACTAATTGCAAATGCCTTTGCCCTTTCTTCTTGTTTAGATGTAATCAAGCCATCATTGATTTGATATAATTACACATTATGATTATTGCTGCAGAAATGACTGTAAAAGGGAGAAGACACATATTTACAAAGACAATGATGTGCAGAGAGGACATAATCAAAAATGGACTAAGATCATATACCTACCTGTGTCTAAAGTCTTTATTTCTATGACAGGATACAGACGAAGCAGGAAAAGAAGAAAGAAAACACAGAAAGTGAAACATCTTGAACGGATACTTTAACTTTTCATTTGTAAAGGCTTTTATTTTCCCCATTTGTTTTGGCACTTGAATTGCATACATTCTTGAGTAGTTGTGTTGCTAAACACCCTTTATCATTCATGTTTCCTCTCACTGAAAGTCTGTGAAACAAAATAATAAAAAAAATCAAACTAAAAGCCTTTTCTTCACAGAGTCTCTTGAATGCATCCTCTGAAAGTCAAAGCCGTCCCCTTGAAGACAGTTTGTTTGGCAGACAGCGTAGAGGTGGGATTACAGCAGAGTTACAACCCACAGAGAGGAAAACATGTCCTCCTGTGTTCTTCAAGCGCCTTCCTGTATTACCACTGCTATTCTCAATTTGACCACTCATATTGAAATATTGATTCTGCCACTTGCTACAGTGACCACTGAGGCTAGAATATACAACACAGACTTAACGCTTGCAGCAGCCAAAAGAGGGTCAGGGGATTCCATTCGTGCAAGATGGGATAACAGATATGAAGAGCCCTGCACTGATGCCACTATATTTTATACACAAACTAGCTCATTGTGATCATGCTAGTTGAAATCTGTTTTGCAAATTGCCCATCAACTGCAAAGAGGATTTCTCCTTTTAATTTCAGACTAAATTCAATAAAGCTAACACAAGTTCTCAGTGTGGTGCTTCGTGCTCGTCTCCTTTAAACACAGTAAAAGAGTTGCTTCGAGTCATAACCCATTTTTTAAACTATTATTTATCTAGTAAAAGGTTGCTTAGCATGCATGCATGCTGTTTTACAGCAGCACCCTGCTTCTCATCCGCGCTGCTACACACTTTCCAGAATGAGAACTGCAGTGGCAGATGCCTGTGCAGGTGCATCCACAGGTTTCTGGGACGGGTGAGAATGTTTTGTCTACCAATCTAGATTTTACCTGAACTACCACCCTTGCGATCCTAACTCATTAACTTACAAAAAACACCACTTGATGTTTAACTACCTGCCAACAGTGTGGTGACCCCCATCCCTTTAAAGCAGTTTCATGTGTTTGTCATGTATGTGTTTCATGGAAGATGATGGCCCAATGTACATTTAATTAACATCTGCCACTTTGAAATAAGCCAACTGGCCGAATCAGAGTCATTGCAGAGACAAGCCAACTTGGCATGAGGGTGTAAATCATCCCAATTACACGCTGAAGACAGGATGTCTTTCCTAATTATGGAGATGGATAGGGAGAAGATTTCATATTTCTATGGGGAGGGGGGAAGATGTGTGCAAATTAAAGTCTGAACACCATGCCATTTTAGTTTCCCCTCCTCTTCCGTGACTTAATATAGAAATGAAAAGCGAGAACTTTACTGTGTTTTCATTTTTGGGGTCAGCCAGAGTGTCTTGCAGCCCCCCCCCCTCGCTTTTATTTTCTTATAATCCACATTCAATCTGCATAATTTTGAAGAATTTATACACAAAAATGTCTATAAAGAACTCCAAAGGCTGAAACTTAATTTCCGAAGTTAATTTAATTTTTTGAGGGGTGGGGGCAGAAAACACTCTGCGCAGTGTCGCTTTATTTTTCTTTAATTGCCAAATTAGGTGTAACATTTCACTTAAAATAATCCCATTATGGCTTTGCTCCTACCTGAGCTCCATGATACTTGTCACATTTCCAGATGGATAAATGCGGCGGATGAAGTTGAAATCTCCAACGTAGAGACTTCCATCGATACCCCATGCCAGAGCCACCGGCGCCAGCAACTTGTTGCCTTGAGCCTGTCCGTTACAGCTGGGGCACGAGATGCTCCTGCGCCGCCCGTTGCCCATCACAGTGGAAATCACAGGTGGCTGGAGAGAGATGAACTGGTTCTCCCCGTTACCTTTGTAAAGAATGCCTGAGGAATAAAACGGCAGTATTTGTTTTTGGAGGTGTGGAAACATGACTGAGCAGATAACTGGGCTGTATTTAAGCAGAGCATCTCAGGAAAGCGTGTCCATGGACATAGACTCATCAAAATAGAACAGCAACATATGACCTATGAAAATCTATTGGCTGGCAGGTTAGGTAAATACGCTTAATTCTTTTTTTTGTTGCAGAAGATTGTCAGCTGAATGAATTCGACGTTCATTTGAGTCTAGTTCAGAACTGGAGCAAAGAGGTGATTATTGCAGAATAAGGGCAGCATGGTGGGATAGTGGTTTGCACTGTTGCCTCACAGGAAGAAGGCACTTGATTCAAAGCTTGTGGCCCTTTTAACATGGAGTCTGCGTGTTCCCCTTGTGCCTGTGTGGCTTTTTCCTGGGTGTACCAGTTTTCTACCAAAATCCAGGGTTAGGGTTAGGGTTAGGTTAAGGAATGGGTGTTATCTTTAGTGATTGGCTGTCCGTCTCTCTGTATTAGCATTGAGATGGACTGGCCATCTGTCCTAGGTGTAACCACACCTCTTGCCTAATGCCAGCCACCTGCGAACCTCACACAGAATAAAGAAGATATAGAAAATTAATGAGCATATTTGCATTTAGCTATAATTAGAACAAGGCGTTGATTTTATGAAAATGATCAGTATTTTGCCTTTTTTCCTGTATCTTTGATTCACTAATCACCTGATGTCTTTAGCATAACACATCAGAATTTGTCAGAGAGGTAATATCTCTTGGCAAGAGAGTATTGAGAATATTTTCTTCATTTAGAATTGTGAACCCTTCGTCTGTCAGCCTATCGGTGAAAAGGTGAGAAATTAATTTTAGATCAGTTCTGTGTATGCTATCTTAATTAATGCTCGGATAATGATCTGTTTTAAATCGGGAGTGGAGGCAGCACACAAGCAACCCAGTGACCATCAATTTAACTGATTTATCCCAACACAGCAGAGCTACAGCACTGTCCCACTGGATTCCTGCAAATCCTCCATAAATACAACGTACATTTGATGTAAAATTATGTTCTTTTAACTTCACAAGGAGCATTTTTTCCCCAAGTCACAGAGAGGCAGTACACATAAATACAGAGCTGTGCACGTCCCCTTAATTAATTAATTTAAATAAAGTATTTTTGAATTGAATAATGGTCCATACGTTTCACAGAGGACTAACAGAATGTGGTGAGTCACAACAGATTAATATTTTAACAAGAAGCAGATATAACTGGCTTTTTAGGGGAGGGGTAAGGATATAGTGGGACTCTCTTCAAAGGGGGGAAAAACACACATCAAAGGAAAGAAGTGCATGCTGGGAGCTCTTAATTATTCACATCCAGCAACTTGTGTGAATTCAGTCTGCCTCTGTCCTAATTAGAGGATCTATGACACCACTGAATGGCCACATAATGCTGTTCTCCCACAGCACTGAGCCGTAAGCCATCATAGCCCTGGGTGCATGTGAAATCAAGCATGCAGACGTGTGGCTTCTCCCCTCTCTGATTAGTTCCTTTCATTGATTTAACTGATTGAAGGGCAAACTTAAATGGAGGCACAGTCTGGCGACACTCTTGACGGGACGATCTGACCAATCCGTCTTTTGTATCCGACAGCATTATACATGAGCCTCTAACAAAGACAAATAGGTCCGGGGCGAGGCTTTATGTGTGATGCCTGGATATGTGCGACCTTGGGACTTTAATTGAACTGTGATACATTCCTCGGCTCACCGAAAGAAACACGCAGCGGGATGAAAACCCCTCAGTGAGCTGAAAGGTTGATACCCAACCCAGAAAAAAAAAAAACGACAACAAAAAACTAAAAAAAAAAAGACAAAATAAGCTGAATCATTTTCCTAAAATTGAAATGTAATAACTTCAAACTCGCTTCCTGGAAAGACAAGATGGTTTCTGATATTAAGGATGCAGTGGGCAGGGCATGGATCAGCTGCAGCACTACAGCCGCCGAGCAGTTGGCTGACATTCAACTTAAAAAAAACCCCCCAGAATGCTGAAGTCATTTTGGCAAGCTGCTCTGGTGCTCTCCATTTACACTTCCATCACAGTTTACTGTACACACAAGCCTTACCATAGGCTATTAGACAGTGTAACTGAATAGATTAAATACACTTATCAATCATCCCCTACCCCCCACCATCACTCCTGCACTTACTATTGACACTCTACTCTTTCACTCTTGATTTTCTCACACACACAATGTCTTCCACCAGCTTAAAGTGAGTGAGCAGATTAAGGTTCAGCTTTCTTCCCTCAAGGACACTTGGCCATGACACATTACTGCTGATGATTGTTGCAAGAATCAAGCTAGTGATGTCTCAGCTGGAGAGCTCAACTGATGGGAATTTAGCTTCTTACTATCCAGCCCTCCGGGCTGCAGAGAGGGACTCCGACAGTGTCTCCGCTAAAATGGCTTTGGAGTCCACAAACATGTATTCATAAATATTTTGCTCTCAAAGTTCTTTGAGTCTGGATGGAAACTCAAAACTGTGATATTTCCTCAAAGTAAGCCACCTACAGGAAAGCAGTTTTTTCACACATTTTCTGTTTGTCTGCACAGACTGAAACTCCCCCGGCAGATTTTGCAGAGCAGAGGTCTAAATCCGAGTATGGCAGCAGAATGGATCCGTCGTTAGGGAAGCGTCTGCTCATTCATTATCACATTAATGTGTGGAGATTGGATTCAAATGTGGACGGAACACGTTGAAAGACAGAAATTGCTACTTGATGAGCATAGTGATAAAGACAGAGAATCTGTTGTCTCTTTTCTATCCAACTAACATAAAACCCTCGCTCATGTAACTGCATTTATCACATTAATGAATACTCAGGCAGTTCGACTCATGGTAATACAAAACTTCTGAAATAATAACAGGAAACCATTGAAAACAATTCAACATATAAAGTTCTATAAATAATAATAGCGAATAAGGCATTGAGGAGGCCCGAAGGCCATTTTCTGGAATAGAAAATAAGGTTGAAATATAAAACTAGAAGAAGTCATTACATGAATATTTGAGCAAGGGGCAAAATGTCATCTTCACAAACTCTGGCTGCTGCCTGTAAATATGAATGATAATTCCTCGCTGTGCTACCCCAAACTGAATTGATTCCATCCTCAGAGACATTACAGAAGGTAATAATTTGTTTGATAAAAGGCTAATTTGAATCATGGAGTAGGAAATAAAAAAAAAATCTTTCATGTCGACATCACTGCTTCAGAGATGATTAATGGTGCAAATGCAAGGCCGAGCCTCTGTATGTGATAAAAAAAACTGGAGCGCCCTGAGCAATGTCACCTTGGTGACACATGGCGAGTACAGAGATTGGTAGGGGACGAGTGGGAGTGTGTCTTAATTGCACCCTGTCCTTATTTGTTCTCCTTTGCACTGTGTCTTTCTTCAAGATACCACCCAGGGTCCTACTGATCCTGATTGAGGCTAAAAACAGGCAGGAGACTTCTCAGTGCTTAAAATGCAGCTTGTGTGCGAGCCGCACAGTACTTGTACTAAGAGATACCACCTTGCTGAACCCTGGCTGTGTCCAGTAAGTATCAGCTATGTTACCCGAGATAGAGACAAGCTGCAGATTGAGGAAAGGCATATCCACTTGTAACGGAGAAACGAGGGGCAGGAGGACATGACTACAGCACAGACACCAGCAATTTGCCTTATCTGCTTTGACAGGCTCTGGAGTGGAGGCAGAGCGAGGGAGAGGGCTTTTGCTCGGGTCTTATACCGCAAACGATGAGAGAAAAAGTCCTCAGATGTTCCAAGTGGTGCCAAAATGAAGCAGGAATCCCAACAAAGAGCGATAGCAAATGTTTGGAGATAAACTGCTGTGCAGCTATAGAGGACCACCGCTTGCTAACATGCCGGGCTAAGACATTAGTCAAGGTTTACAGCATTAAAGAATCAATACTTGAGCAGCAATGAAAGCAAACAGTGATATTTGAATTCATCTTCTTACCGACCGAGGATATCGAACTGCATTCCTCGACCAAAAACCCACATGCGTCATAAATCTCGAATGTCAAAAAGTGGCTGAATGCAGGTCTGAATAATTCAGCTTCGATGGAAAAAATGCAAAGGAATAAAAGTAGGTGCCTACTCACAACTTCTGAAATAAAAATTAATGTGTGAGAGGAAAAATAAATAACATCACAGATCGGATTCTGATTCTTTCTGATTCCTATTAAAAAGTTGCAGATAGGGTTGTGAACCCTGTGTAAACTGGCTCGCCAAAGTCTGATAAAACACCCTCTGTTTTGCCTTAAGCTAAACAAGGCTGCTGCATGAAAGCGTTTTGGCAAAGATTAAGCTTCTGTCTGTAAAATAAAAAGGAAAAATCACCAGTTTGCTCAACTGATTTTGTTCCTTTTAAATTTAGCCAGGCTGTGCCTTTTTTTTTGGAACAGCACAAGTGTGAGAGAAAGAGAAAAAACACACAAGCCTTGGGGAGGCTGCAGCATTTACTGCATGAGAAAAACTCTCACACCATCTGGTTCTTGTTTTATTTCCGTCATCGCCGTTTTCGTGTACAACAACAAGCCTGTGCATGATCATTTTTAATGTGCAACCCCATTTGGGCTTTCTTATAAATTCAGGAACAGTACAGCTCAATCTCATAAAGGATGCACCCGCCATTAGCATATCACACGCGCTGCACCTATCTGTATATCACAAATGCATCTCGCAACAACCCCAACTGTGATGCTGCCATGGTGAAGGATTTGGAGATGGGTGTGCTTTACTTTGAGACAGGTGGGATGAAACGTGAAGGCACCAGCAGCAACACAAGCTACAGGCGTATTTCCGTGTTCTTATACTCACTTCACAAACTTCAGGTTCTGAATGGCTTGACAGATTGGCTTTGGAGCTCCTAAGTCTGTTCTCTTTTAATGCTCAACAAAGACGCAGGACAAAGCAGTATCAAGGTTTGAACAAAGTGAAAAAGCAGCTTCTCTGACATATTTTTCCCACCCATATCTGATAAGAAAAAAAAGCCAGTTTGTGTATTCTCTGAAATGTCACGCATGCAGAATACATGAATGATATTTATGTGAGAATTGTGTGATGAATAGCAGTGCCTCTGCCCATTGTGGGTGTGCATGCAATATGCTATAAAAGACTATTCAAGAAGCAGGCGGAACAGAGTTCAAGCTGCACAAACATTCCTCATCACACACAGCTTCTATGGTAGCCGAAATATCTCCTAACAAAATGATCTCGGTGGTTTTCTTAAACTTTTATGGATCGGTCCAAAAAGAAAAAAAAAAGAAAGAAGCTGATTTATAGTTTTGTGTCAAGCGGCTTGCAGAGGCTTTATGAAGGAGGCTCCACAGCTCATTTGAACCTCTTTATAAACGTAACTTCACATGAGGGCTTTGGGGATACCACACAGAAACCCTCAGAACTGTTACTGTCGAGCTCATGCTGCTTCTGATGTCTCCTACAAGTTTATGACGACGGTAGAAACTTAGTGAATGCAGTTGGCAATGGTAACTCCCTCTCAACACCATGAACATACATGCAATGGGTTGTTGATTCTAACACTCAAAAGTTAAATTAGCAACCATCTCTTAACAGTGACGAATACATACTATTTGAAAATGACAGGTTGTGGCCATGCAACAACCGAGCTTTTGCAGATCCCGGAGCTTCAGGCATTGTACTTGATTTTAAAGTATTTCACTAATAGAAATCTACTGACATAGGCATTCAACATGTGCCAGCCTCATGGTGGTGTACATGAAAGCGTTGATTGCTCCTGAAGACCAAACCACTGAAGACTAAAACCAGAAAAAAAGCTACATTTTTAAGTTTTTGCTTAATTTGATGAATCGACATAATCACCACTCAAAAAGAAAAAGAAAAATACTTTTTTTTTTGTTTATGATAGGTGAAGGGTGCGATCTCAGAAAAAGCGCATGTAGCTTTACAAAATAACTCTGCAGGGTCTACATTATAAATGATGTTTTATAGAGATTATCAATCCAACTACTTCCACCTTCCCACCCGATGAACACGTGAGACAACAGATCAGATATTTTACATCACAGAGAAGACACCTTTCCTTGTTTTCCGTGAGTTGCTCTTTTGTTTGTTTTTTTGTTCTTATCATTGCTTTGTTTGATATTTTGGGCTTTTCTGGTTTGGTGTTGTGTTTCATTAAATGTGTTTCTGTTTTGTATAATACTCTCTGAAATTTCATCGTGTTCTGTGAGTTCTGTTCTGGTGTTTTGTCTCACGTCATTGTGTTTTTGTTGTTTATTTAATGCTGCTGTCTTTTGGGACCGGTGCCACTCTGGAGTTCATTAATGCATAGAAACATGAAGTGCTGCCCTTAAACTGACCTTCACTTTGTAAACTCACAACCCTGAACCCGATACGTGCCCATCTCGAAACATAAAACCGGGAGGAAAATAAACAGATCAATAAAAGTAAACATTAACCATACCAGGGTGTCTCATAGACACCGACTTCTGTCAGAATCCAACAACAAGCAGGCGAACTCTAACGCATGTATGATCTGAGGTGTATTTGTTGTTCGTGCTCTCCATCACACTGTGGTGGGTGCCAGTGAAGCAGAAGAAATCCTAATTTTATTTTTCTGAGCTTTTTCTTCTCAGTATCTTGTTTTTTTTTTAATGGTTTCATGAAATTCTTCTTTTTTTTTTTAAAGAAACAAAAGAAAGTAAAAAAAAAAAGAAAATGTATTTAAATGCAAAAAAAAAAACGTGAATGATTTGCAACCCATTTAAAAAAAACAAAACAACAACAAACATCTATCATCATCACAAACTCCAATATGACTTGGGAACAACCTCAACTATTTTCAGAAAGGGGCACAAAAGTGTGTTGGACAACTGGAATGACGATTGTGTGCTGTAGAGGGTTTAATGTCACAACAGCGGTCTGGCAAACTGACAATGCACACCAGCCTGAAGCCCTGAGGCACACTTCTCAGAACTGCAGCCATATTGCTGCTTCTACAGCAGCAGCACACTGAAACCCTTAAACAGTGTGCTGACTGGATTCCTCAGATTATCAACTGTGACCTCTTGGTGCTGTAACCCAGCAGCGACTCTGCTGTATTTATATTTGATGGATTCATTATGTGCGTCTCACTTTCTTCTGTCTCTGCACCAGCTCGACAAAGACAAACTCGTGTCCATCTATTGAACTTGCCGAATCTGCAGCGAATCTGATCGATGACGGATGGAGAAATTAATTACATTTATTGAACTGATGCAAGAATTAAACATGATGCCTGTTCATCAGTAGCGTGAGCCTTCACCGGCAGCAAAAGGCAGTCTTCTTCCTAAAATAGCTGAGTGGTGTAGAATCGCAGCGAGCTTCGCACCCTGGCGACTCAATCGCTGATTTATTCAGTCATTACTGTGAATGATCGGCCCTTCAAAACTCTCCTCTATTATCTGCAGATGGGATGACGAACCATATTTCATTCTGATTCAAGCGTTTATAGCGGTGATTCAGGGTAAAGACCACCTGCTTGTAACCCGAAGAGGCCAACTAACTATGCACCACAGCGGCACACGTACACACATGAGCCGTAAAGCTGAGCATCTCTCACCGTTCTGAATGTCCAGTATGTGGTGTTTGTCCAACATCCACCCTCCCATGTTGGAGGCATCCAGTTCGTAGCCTTGTAACACCGCCGTCCTCTTCTCCCAGAGCACCACATCAAGGCAAGACTCGTATTCATATCCCACTGACACTGGAAATAATGACAGTAGATACCTATGGTGAGCAAGGATGCAACCTTTTAACTTGACACTTATAGCAGCAGTGAGGCTTGTAGCTTGGAAGACGTTCAGCACACATTGCGGATCTGGTCTGTGAGTGCTGATACTCCAGGAGCTCCGACTATGTAATTCTCCCCAGCTGGGGTGATTTCAGAAGACCTGTGGGGTTTCTGTGTCTCACCTGCACTGTTTGGATTTTTATGTTCCGCGCTCTCATTTGTCTGTTTTACGTCGTGTAAATGCAAATACACTTCGACGCAAAAAAACGCATGTAAAGTAGGGTGAATAATTTAAACAATAAAGGTTTCGATGGAGCCCATTAAAGTAAATATCATAAACGCTGCGATAAGCTTACAGCCATAAGCCATAAATGAATCTTGTTGATTGAGCTCCAGTGCTTATCCCTCTTAAGAAAATCCCTCAGTTCATTTCAGACTTTGACAAATTTACCAGCAAACTATTATGATGCGGGTGTGTTTCAGCATGTAATTCTATAAAATAAGCCAATACGAGCATGCAGTATAAAGCTTAAGAGGATGCTTTAATCGTCATTAAAAAAAAACTTCTGTTATGTATCATGGTTCATTTTATGTAAAAAAAGAAGTGCATTTTGCGACGATTGAAAAATTGCAGATTTTTTTTCCAGGCCATTTCCTTACAGGTAATACTCGCACATCTGCTGAAATATCATACGTGCAAAACAAAGAAGTCAGCAAAAAAAAGCAACGGTCTTCAAAAATGCACTACTGGGGGATTTACAGATTCCACACCACCTGCTATACATCTTTATTGCTCTTGGTAACAAAAGCAGTCCCCAGCTAAATAATCTTCAATTTAAAAGTAAGTCAAATCAATCTCTAAGAGTTCAGCTAGGGTTCAGTGCCTGAAAGCATCTGACAGTGATCCTGTGCTTGCACAACATCATCAGTGGGCAGCTTCGCCGCGGGAACTCACCCACAGCCTCTGCCAGGCCAAAGACCTTCTGATTGTAGGCGTCTGTTTTATCCCAGATGAAGGTGTAGGAGAGGTCGGGGAAGGCGGGGAAAGACTTCTGGAACTGGCGGCCCATAACGGCAACCATCAGGTGCACTTTCATCAGGCCAAAAGGGAGACGGTCTTGGGTCAGGACCACCTTGAGAATGGGCTTGTAGCCAGCTGCCCTGGAGCTCAGGTAGACCAGGTTGAGGTCGCTGCCTGGTATGGCCACTTGCTCATGAAGTACCTATGAATTTAATTAGCAGTCAGACTAGAGCCAAAACCACAGTGTGAAGTTTACACATGAAAAACCCAGTTGAAAAGAGCAACGGGAGTGTGTCTATACCTTGAGAATGACTAATTAGAGCATATACAGTTCCTGTGCAGCACCACAGAGCTGCATTATGCAAACTGATCTTGCCCCAGAGGCAGCAAATAGATTCTTCATTATTAGTGAGAAAAACACTTAAATACCACAACACTAAAAACTGACAGTTCTTCCTGTCTTTTTTTAAGGAGCCGCAGTTTCTACCTGAAAATCTTATTATGCTTAAACACATCCGAGCAGAAATGAAACTCACAATAAGTTTTGCTCTGACTGTTTAAACAGCAAAGGCTGCAAAGACATTTTGCAGCGGGGGATTTTCATTTCTGATTTGACTTAAACGGCTGCAAACCAAATCCTGAGGTGTGTAACCTCCACGCAATGTGCCTTGAAAATGTATTTATCAGCACTGCGGTGAGACAATTTATGGCTTAGCATTTCGGGGGATGCCTCAATTCAGTAAAAGCCTAACGGCAGGGCTGAAAGGCTAATCTGACTCTGTATAAAATAAGCAAGAAAAAACACAGTGAAATGAGAATAATATAATAATGCTGCCTGTGCAGTTGGGTTCAAACATGGGTCAAATTATTGCACACAATCAGATATGTGCTGAATTTTGGAATTGGCAATAAAAACCCTGTAACGCGACACCTCCGAGTCACCACTTGGACAACAGTCTGACCTGGGTCTCGGGGATGATAGGACTGTCCTCTGGGGAGGTCTTGTACAGAGTGGAGAGGGGTGTGGCCAGGATGAGAGGGTTGGGCCTGACCAGGCCAGTCAGGTAACAGCTTGGGATGTCATTCTCTTCCCGCTTCATCACCACTGTGTCCATCACATGGAAAACGTTCCAGGGCAGCCACACCGTGCGGTACAATGTGGGAAACGGGGAGCGCTCGTAACTCAGCGTCAAAGAGGCACCGCCGTTGGCCAAGAGGTCAAACCTTGACACAACACAAGTATTGCAAGACACCATTAATTTCATAAACTTGACTAGCAACAAATTATAAGGTTAAGAAGTATCTGGAAAACCCTCCGTTACAAGTTGAAACTTATCTTCACAGTCTTGGCAATGACTTCTATTGGTTTACATACTTACCAAATTAATAGTAGCATTTGGGAGACTGAAAGTTGGGAGAAATAGTCTAACAAGTTGTTAAAGAGTCTGTTGTTTCACTACATCATTAAAAGAACTGTATGTGTCGAGTAAGCCGTGGGGTAATGCTTAAAATATTAAAGGGAAACCAGGAGGTAAGATACATGCAGTGTGTGAAGGGTATAAAGTAGAATACCTCCATCTTAAATGAGGTGGTACAGAAGTATAAAGTAGCAAAAAATAATTCTACTCAATGATAATGGCAGTCAAGGGAAGAATTTGCGAAGTAAGCGAATGTACTTGGTTACTTTCCTCTAGTGATTCTATTAGGCATAAGATTGATGGTCAAATCTCAGACTGATGTATTCTTGCAAGTGTATTCATTTCAGGACCACTAAAGCAGGGAAAACTTTTCTACATCCAATGAGTTTTATCTATTCAGCTTCCATATATTATTATCATTCCCTGAATCTAATTTTTGACTTTGTTCAGCCAGGCATGATGCTGGCAGACACTTTATGGCTGAATTTGGTTTGCAGTGGTGAGTCCTGGGAGTTTCCTCTGGTGGACTAGTTTTAATTAGTACGACATTACTCAGGAAAAAAAGTTACTGGTTTGGAAATGAAGGGCGAGTCTTTGAAGTGCTGCTCTATATATTCTGTGAGCTCCACTACCCAGGGGGTAAAGCATCTGTGTGGTGACATTGCATGCATTCTCATGCAAGAAAGACGCACACATAGATCGGAATGCGTATGCACGTGTCTCGTGCACGCAAACACATCCAGAATGACACACACACACACGCACGCACGCACGCACGCACGCCAACGGCCAAGCTGTGCAGCTGACCTAAAACAGCTTCCTCCTCGAGCTCTCTCCACTTTTGGGCAGTGGGGAGCTCACAGCTGCAAGAGGCCAGGCTTTGATGCTGCCCCCCCTCCCTTCTTAACACACTGAGCGGATCTGTTGGCTAACCAAGTGTGATTATCCCCTACCATTTATCACGCTTCTTGTCAGAAGAGTTACAGGGCGGAATATCTGAAGAAATCAGCTAATCCCGGGCTATATGGGGACCAAAGGATTTTGATTCATAACAACAGCTGTACAATTTGCTGCCACTCAAAAAGCCTTCCCCCCCCCCCCCCAAAACTAGCAACCCACAAACATGGCCTTTATCTGTTGAATTTGAATGTCGGCCTAACTGTACACAATATGAAGCTCCAACTTGAGGTGAAAAGTCTTTTAAAATATGTGACATACGATTGTCTTGTATGTGTTTCCACTCCAATTATTAAGGACCTATCTGTGGTAATAGCAGTAGAAGGTCAGACAGTAATCCCATGTTTTACTTCTCCGGAGGCAGATTGATTCTACCCTTGCTGATTCAATGCATTTTAAACAGCTTAGTTCAAAATGGCCTCCACCACTGTGGCATTTGCATGAGGAATTGTTCTCGGGCACAATGTGTTGCTGTTTCGATTTCTTTTGAGCAGTTTTTGGACAAAAGCCATGACAATTCTCCCACTGTTGGACAGCTTTTTCTCAGCTTTTCCACTCGTCAGGGGACAGCAGGGTAGACCATCAATAAATATTTTTTAAGGGCATGGGTTGAATCTCGGGACAAAGCTGCCAGTGACAGACTGTGTTTATATATGCAAACTGTTCGCCGTTTACCCCTCCATGCTGCACCTTTTGATATATGTGTGTGCACAGGGAACTGCTTACATGCCATCTTGCCGCGTGACGGTGTAGCCATACTGTGGGTAGTGCAGGAAAGACACGTTGACTCCAATCAGCGGCGTGCCGTCTCCAGTTAGTGCCTGACCCCGGATGACTGATGCCAGGCTGTGTAGGCAAACAAACAGAGAAAGAGCTAAGTAAACACACGGTGCCAGTCGGCGTCAACAAGCGGCCACTGCATCAGCACTGCTAACAACTGTCATGCCTTTAACAGCGGCAGGAGCAGAGAGGTATGATTTACTAACCATTAGGAACACAGACATGTCAGGGGTTGTTACTCATGAAAATGTCGCCTCACAAAACCGCTTTCTGTGGGCGTTTACTGCTTTTTAAAAACCCATAATTCAAACAGATGAAGGGTTCTTATAACATTTTTGCAGCATCTTGCACCTCTATTGCAGCATTTAAAGTCCAAGAAGACAAAGAAATGTATGCTTACTTTCCCAGAGAGAAACCCTTTTTTGGCATTTTATGGTAATACTGTGACAAAATGCAACATACAATATGTAAAGCTCTTAAAGTGATTCAATTCATGAGGCCATGACAGAAAATAAAGGTATAAAGAGCACATACATTATTATGTACGTATACAGAGTCATAATTGAGTTTTGTTGATCTACTAGAACAGTATTAAGCAGCATTGAAAAAAAAAAATCAAAAGTATTTCTTTTTCAAAATGATACATTTTTGAAGCACTTCTTGTCACCATCTGTCTGAAATGCAGCGTTTTAGCCCCCGTCTCTTTAAGACCCCCTCCAAAAAAGCCCTGTCTGCTCTGATTGGCTTGCTGACTGAACAAAAATAATTGCAAATAAAACAGATGCTCGTTATTTGTTTACAATGTGCCAAAAAAAACACTAGACTTGCACTTGTGCAAATACAGGCTGATGTCAATAAGTAAAGGAAGCAAAGTGTGGACGACAAAGGATGGGTTTCAGGCAGCTGTGGGAGAGAATAACTATCTTTGAAATGCACTTTTGGCTTTTTAACTCTGTAAAACTTTTATATCCAAGAAATTAAACAACACCCTAAGGTAAGGCAAAAAAATAAACACAAAAAAAAAACGAAAAACATATTGGCTCTTTAAAGGATACACATTTTTATCTACCAAACAAGATTCAGAGTTGTATTTTTGGTCTGCTAAGTAAAGTCAGTTTATTTAATGAAGTGTACAATACACCCAGCAGTGAGGCAGCTAAATGAGATAAATGAGCTAAATATTCAGAGTATTGTTATTCCTCTGACCCTGCTGAATTAAGAATTATCTCTGAATTAGATCTTAAGTGGGTGTGATTCACTCAAAATTATTCTGGCAAGAAATTCTTTGCTTCTAAAAAGACGTTTACAAGCTTGATAAATGTCTATAGTAGTACTTGTGATGGAAGATAATATATCAACAAGAATAGTACTAAAACAAGCTCTTCAGTTCTTTTACAGATATCCTCTTGATGCGAGAAGCTGAAAAACTCAGTGGCTGATATGTCAAGAGGCACTTTATAGCAATTCTGAACAACAAAATGCAACGCTGGAGGCAAACTGTCACAAAAGCAAAAAAATTATAAGGCTTTGAAAAAGGAAAAAGCAAGACTTAAGCACAGAAAGGATCGCCAAAGAGGTCTCCCGAGGTGGAGTCATGAGAAGGGTAGGTGTGAAGGAAAAAACGCAGTTTACACTCATACAACGTAAAATGTTCAGCTGTGAGAAGTCAAAATGAAAAGGTTTCTGGTGGGGGAAAAAAAAACTTTTTAGAAAAAGTAGAGATTTTCTGAACAAATATCCTCTTTTTCTAACAGCAGTTTTACAAACATTCACACCTGGTGGCTGCCTTGTATGGCACGCCTCCTACTGCTGGCCAAAAAGTAATGCCACTTGAGTAGACAGGGGGGTTAATGCTTCACTTCAGGACACCTCTGTGGTAGTTAGCGTAGCATATGGGAGTGCATTACTCATACACTATTCCCCTCAGATTTGCCCTCCTGGTAAATGGATTTACTTCTGGTCAAAAGGCTCTCCACCTTCAGCATCTCCTGCCCCGCTTTTCACCAAAAGAAAACAGTATTTTCTTTGGTGTTTTTGCTTTATAAATCACAGACACAGAAGATTCATACATGATTTAAGACCCCGCTATCCTCGACCATTATTCAACATGACTGCAGGGCCTTCAGGTAGAACTTGTCTAACACGGATTCTCATTCCTTAATTCATAGGTGTGAAGTAATTTGTTAAGTCAGTCTTTTGTATGAAGGTAAAAGCGGAAAGGGTACTATATTTCTCCATCAACATTTTCTCATTTCCCACTTCTGAACCACAGAGCCGAATTTTAAAAGTATTCCCCCTGCATTTGTCACTGGTGGGCAAAATTTTTTCCATTTGCCACTTTATCTCCGGGTCATTACATATATGAGACAGGGATGATCAGCAGCTCGGGCCTCTCCCTTATTGCCCTGCCGCTCTGTGCCTGGCACAACCATCTTCCATCGTTTATTTACTGGCTCAAAGAACAAGGCCGCTTAAGAGCTCCAGCGAAGGCTCACTCTTTCTTCCCTGTGTCTCTATTAATCTTTTGATATGCAGACGGATGATACGAGAACTGAACCCCCAACAAACCCAGTGTAACAACACCTGCTGAAACTCCAGAAATGAATCATATAATACATCCATTCTTATCCATCATTGTCCCACACTGGCTGCAGAAAAACACCATCTGAAAACCCAGTGGGGGACTTGTGTGGGGACATGTGATACGGCCGGGGAACTATTGTGGGCGAGATAGTTTGGAGGGGGGGGGGGATGCCACTACACCACAACACATGTTTTATTCTCTGTGCTATGCAAGGGACAAGTTTACTGCCGAGTTCTGAAACCAGACCGCAAAGCAATCTGCTCCCTTTCTCTTGGCTTACACAATAGCTCCTTGAAAGAAAAGAGGGAGAGGAATGACCTCTAAGTATTTCCAATTTCCGTACCGTTCCACATCAGACACTCCGCGACTAGGTATAACCGTCACCACTGCTGTTGGAACGCTTCTTTTTGTGCCATTGTTGCAGTGTTTCAGAGACTTCTTATTAAGCATATTCTGCAAAGGCTGCTGATAAATTATTCACCTTATAACCTAAAATTATTGTTAAAAAAGAATAATCCCCAAACAAGCTCTAGTACTACTGAATTCTCCTTCATTGTGTGAGTCTTTTAAAGTATTCATCCATGCAGTAAAGACTTTGTGCTCGTGTGATAAAGTGAAAAAAAAAAGGAAATTAATCTGTCAATTTGGTGACATGTATGTTTGCAGAGCAACTAAAATCCAGTTTTTAACTAAAAAACTAACTTTTACCAGATGATAATATGGCAAATTAATTTTTTGGGATCAAAAGAGCTAATGCCACAGCCAGACATGAAATCGACAGTAAGCTGAAAACAATGAGGACGAGGATTACCGAGAACCCAGCTGGGGGGAATTGCCTCATTCTATATTTTCAGTAAAGCATGCTATTTACATAAGGATTACTTTAAACTATTGGAGAAAATATTCCCAAAGCCTTCAGCACACACTTAGCAATCATTTTTCTCTCCACCAGACTTTCAAAAAACTTGCGATTCTGAACAAAAGCACAGAGTTCTTGGTGACCGTCTAACAGTCTCCTTGGTTTGCACATCGATGTAGCACAGTAGTCTATTCATTTTTATAAAGTCCTTTAGCCTTTCAAATTGAACTTTTCAATCAATGTCTTTGCCTTGGACAAACATCCTGGGACTTAAATTCTTGCAACCAGCTGAATGAAATGTGTAGACACATAATAAGGTGTCACAGTAAATAAAATGACAGATATAAAGCTAATATTAGGCAACGGGTCCATCAGTGGAATACATTAAAACTCTGCTTGTAGCTTGTGCTTATAGGCACATACAAAGGGAAATTACTTCCTAAAACTAATTTGGTGATTAGCACTAAAAAGGGCAAGTAAAGCTGATGGGAATGTTGTTCATTTTGGCATTCAAGAGCAAAGTGATTATCATTTATCACAGGGGGGGAAAATTATGACTGGACCAAGAATGTTTTCAAGAGTGACCAGATAAACAAAACTTCCATACGGCCATGTCAGATAGAGGCTAATAATAATAATGTATGATAATGGAACACATAAAACGACACCTTATGAGTTGTGAACCAAAGAAAAAAAGCTTGAAATCAACGTGTAAAATGCGTCAAATTAAATGTTACATAAAGCAATGAAATGTGAACTTTTAATACATTTTTCATGCTGCGATAGCGTAGAGAATAAAGCTACCCTTCCTAACTCATATCAAAGATATTTTTGTGTAAGTGTTCCTGCCTCAGATGTAAAATGTTCAGCCTGATGGTCGGCCCACTCATGATAAAAAATATGTATTTATTTTTCTAATAAAATATACATGGTTACACGCGTGTACACTCTTCTTTATCCAATTTAAAATGACATCCTCGTTATCACGGTGTAAGCATAGTAATGCTCATGTTTTTATAGTCATGAGGGCCTTTTTTTAAAGAAGGAACAAGCTCATTCCTGAGTTACTTGTCACTTGGACAACAAAAAAATAAATAACTGCTCGTGGCAGCCAAACTGTTGTAAACAAACTTGTCACTTTGACTTCAAAGACAAACAAGTGTGAGACTCTTGGACATTTTTGGAGTGGCTACACAAACACAGGTGCCTCCCTCAGCTGGTAATGAGACAGCAAACAGCTTCCGCGATCCAAATAATTAAGGAGTTGTCAGTAGTGCATTAAGCTGCTTACCTGCCATTGAAAGGGTTATCCCCAGGTATCACATGACTGCCACTGGGACCGATCAGAAAACTAACACGGTCATAAAAGCTCTTAGATGAGGGCTGGGCAGCTGCACTCTGGCCTTGGCCAGCGACTGCTATGGGGTCAGTGGAGCCACGACAGTAGGTCTGACCCTGGCAGGAGATTTGAGAGCAGCAGTCTGGATCCATGCAGTCGATGAGCCCATCTGGTAAACAGAGAGGGAGACAGGCAAGACAGGGGAGAAAAGCTTTGTTGACCTGGATACTTTAGGGTTTGACAATGGAAACATGAGCCCCTCCATTACTACGCTGAGCTTTGGTAAACTTAGATGACTTCTAACTTGAGCTCATTAAAGCAAGAGCAAAAATGTTGCACAGACACAAAGTAAATATTGAAAAGTTCCTCACATGAACCTCAAAAGTTCCGGGGAATCATGTATAACAGATTGCTACTTTAATATTGAAAGAGGACCAAGTCACTGATTCATAAGAATATTTTTGTAAAAAAAATTCCACGTGTTTAAAACGTTGCAAACACTTGATCCCGGGCAGCATTCCTTTACAAGTCCCATTGAACATGAAACTCCGCCATAAGTCCTCCCAGTAATGACTATGCAAAGAACCATAGTACACTTCTCCTGTCACCTATATTCCAATCAAAATGGTAAATCCGTCTGCAGAGAAGAATTTCGATGCGACATCAAAGTGCTGACCACAGAGGTGGAGGCCAGAAAAGAGAGGTAATATTTGGATGTTCATCCCTTGGATCAGTAGCAAAGTGTCCTCATCACAGTTAATGCAGCTGGCTCAAAGAGGTGCACTGATGCCTAAATTTAATTTAAAGAAAGGAAAAATAAAAAAAAATTTGACGGGCATTTTAGAGGATGTAAAGAAAAAGGTGATGGTGTAGAGTGCAGCTGACGAAGGTTCGTGTGCAGAAAAACCGGAGCTGAAGGCACATGAAGAGAGGGAAGTTAAAAAATTGAATTTCCACACAGTACGAAGGCTGGATACAGTAACACAATGTAATGATAATTCTTGTCATAGATTTCAAAGTGGAAAGTAGGGAGTTAGGTACCAGGGAGATGTCGCCATGCCATCCAAGTCGAGATGACTCAGTTGAGGAGAGGGAGGCAGTAGAGTGCGTACAGCATCTCCTGCCGTGTCCCGAGCCCTGGCTGTGGGGGACTAGCTATCTGATTGGGGTCTCACAAATGCTGGAGTCCCAGAATTAAATTATTAACACGAGCCTATGAAAGACATTTGCAGCGAGTTCTAGATGTACTTAGAAACACAAGCTGCTCGTAAAAGTAACTGGTTAAAAATGCATGCCAAGTTTTTATTTTTTCATTTTATTATATTTCTTTGCACCACATCCAGATGATGTTGTATGGCAGCTGCATTTGTCTGAAAGTTGTTCTCAGTGGACAGATGGATTGGTGGGCCTCCTGCACCTCAACAAGTGTGCTTCTCCACACATAATATGTCATATATGACAATATGTCCGAGTCACATGAACAGAGGAAGCTTGTTCAGTTGACTGACAATCACGGTTGTGGCAAAGGGAGAAGATAGATAGGCAGAAAATAATATTCAGCAGGTTTTCAATGCGCTCAGTAAGATAAGTTAATGTGGATGAAATAATTGCTTCCAGCAGGGGTATCCGTAATTTGGAGTCGATGACTACAGGTAGATTTTGGCTTTCCGATATTAGACTAAATCCTTATTGAATATCAAACTAAATGTACGTGATTATGACTTTTCATATACATAACACAGAAGCTGGAGTGGAAATGTTGTTTTGACTACTTCTGTAAAGAGATGGTGCTTTGGAATATTGTAATAGCTGATAGGACCTCGACAAGAGTTTGCATAACGGGCCGCACCTTTTCACACAAGATTAATTTTAATATTCACTGAACTGTGAGCCGACACTGGCGTACGTGACCTTTTTGTACGTGCACAATGTTTATACATGAGGCCCCTGGGCATGTTGATCAGGCCAATGAGCAGGTCATTAGAAATCCAGCTTTGGAAATATTACTATATCATCTCAACCTCTCTTTCTAACTGATCAACTATATATTTT
This sequence comes from Odontesthes bonariensis, assembly GCF_027942865.1. NCBI lineage: Eukaryota > Metazoa > Chordata > Actinopteri > Atheriniformes > Atherinopsidae > Odontesthes > Odontesthes bonariensis. Next base: position 29,117,664 of record NC_134518.1, read on the forward strand.
AAAGCATGTCATTTCACAATCTGCTACATTTGCATATTCTTTCCACTGATGTTTTATGTATGATCAATTTGTTTTGTTTGTTTGCAGTGTCACGGAGGAACTACATCAAAGGCAATTTCCTGTCTGACGCAATTAAAGTTCAGCACAAGTTTTTCTTTCTAAGGGTGTAAGACATTTTGGACAAGGCTTTTACTTCTTCCTACCTCCCTCGTTATCCTTGCCATCAGAGCAGAGCGTTTCGGTAGCGACATCACAACCGAGCCCTCTCCATCCCGACTGGCAGATGCAGTGCCAGACGTTCTGATCCAGGACGCACCTTCCGTTGTTGTTGCACAGCCCAGGGCAGCCGTCTGTCAACACATCATGCACGGGTCAAAAACAGCCGAGCAAATAAGAGCTCAGGAGGGGAACGTAAAGAAAGAGGTAAAAGGCAAGAGCAAATGGGGGCATAGAGAGTGGAAAGGGGCTGAGGAGAAACCAAACATGACAGAAGACAGTAAGTGAGTGAACATACAGAACAATACACCTCTGACAGGACTTGGGATGGGTGGAGGCTGTGAGGGGTTACAGTCGTTTCACATGAGTTTTAGGAGCATGTGCAACTATTGTGAGAAGTGAAATGTGGGGGAGAAACCAGGGTGAAGCCTTTTAAACAGTTTACCTATTGTTAATAAACTAATGAGAGAGATATTGCAAATGCATTCTTTGGTATTCTTATTGAAGGTTTGCGCTTTTTTGGATCTTAATATCAAAGTTTCAATGGGGGTTTTTAATGACTTTTATTATGATTTTACAAATCCACAGTGTGGTTTTTACATCTGCTGCTGTCCTTGTGACAAATCCACAGCAGATTTTCTGATTTAAATGAGAATTTCAAGAATACTCTTCGTTCAAAGCTGTACAAATCACATTTACAAAGCTGAAAAACCCCTCACTCGGACGCTCATTGGTTTGTGCCTGAAAATAATCAAAGCAGGAATGGCCCACTGCAGATGTTAGAAACACTCATGTGAAGTAACGGCAACATCAAAGGGAAAAGGAAGTATATATGTAAATAGGGGGAGAGGGAGTAGAAGAGGAAGGATCAAGAGGCTCCACATTTACAGAAAACAGTGCACTTGCTGCCAGATAGCATTCCTTCTAATGGAGGGTGAAGACAGGGAGCCGAAACATGACTAAACCACACCAGTTTGGGGCGTTTAATCTGGCAGACACAGGGAGTTACGACAGTGGGGGGTGGAGAAAAGAACCGTGGAGTCTGGTGTGAGACTGGTTAAGACGGACAGGAGATGAGGGGACATATCTGGGGGGGAGCAGGATCACAGCAGAAACATTATGATCGACTCGGACATAAAACAGGTGTATATACGCCGTGCTAGGAGAGACAGAGAGCAGGGAGGGATTGTTCGTGACAATCTCCCTTGTGAGGGTAGTGGTTCAATTTACCTTTATATCCTATCTTGACTGCTCCTATTACACAACCGAGGAAAAGGAAACATTTGGAAAAGAAAATTACTTATCTCTGTGGTGGCAGTGTGCCAAGACTGGCAAACACATTTACTTAGTGTAACTTGCAGAAAGTGGAAACGGTGTCGGGAACACAGCTGCCTGCATATGTGTTTTAAATATATCCAGAAAAGAAGATTTGCAGATTGTTTTCCCGAATAATTTTGTCTTCACCACCTGTTAACTTCCTTTGAACCTCACATCTGTGCATGTAAATCACAGTATTTATGATGATTGAGCTGAATAGTTAATACTAAGCATGAGTGATAGGATATGACTAATATCACTGAAAGAAAGGGAAGCTGCAAACCCACCCATTTCTAAAAAAAAAACATAGTTCACTTTTTTTTAAGCAAAAGAAGGGTGTTCAGCTGGATAAGAAAAAAACAAAAACAAAAAAAAAACATCTAGCTTGAAGAAAACATTTTTCATGCAAAGAGAAGTGTTGTTTTTTACCTGAGACTCTGGAATCCAGGGCTACACATGTAAGCCAAGAGGGGGTTGGAAAGAGACAGAGAAGCAGGCAGACAGGCATACAGACATAGAATAGAGAAGAGAATGAATATAAGTAGGAGTTAGGCCAAGGAATACAAATAGAAAGAAGCAAGAAAATCTATTTGAGTGGAGAAGACAAAAGAGGGAATCTGCATACTTATAGGGGCTGCTTCATAGTTTATCTGCAGTAAAGGCATAAATCCAGTATTTGACAAACTTAAGAGTGTAGCTGTTAATTAAAGTATTGAGTGACTAATCAAAATTATAGATGTCTCCACAGTCAAAATCACATTTTATTTCTGTAACAGCACCTTGGATAGTGATTATGTTTCTGCCTATAGAAGAAACATAAATCAATTCGGTAACTTGTGCTCTGTAAAATATTCATTGTTAACACTCCCCATCTGCTTTGCTTTGCCAAAACAAGAGAGGCTTACACACACAAATAAAGAACACACGGTTTTCTTGATATCTTAGTGTTGTAGCACTCTTTGTTTTCAGATCATATGAGTCAGTTTCATCTGGGCCTGCATCAAAACATTTCACCATCTGCTTGTCAGCATGTATACAGGCTCAGCCTCATTCTAATATGAATGCATCATGAAGCAGAATATTGTGTTTCTGATTTTATTTTATTTTTTTACTTTTGTCATTTCTACTTCAGTGATCATAACAGCAGCATGCCAATGACCCAGCAGTGCACTAAGACAAATCAAAAACACCTTAGCTGTAAACTGCAGTGCTGAGAAAGCCCTGACAATAGTGTAAGCCTTGCATACAAAACAGGATCTAGATGCTTTTGACAAAAGAATGACCACGGAAGTGCTCCATTCAAGCTTTGACCATGTAATGTGATTAAAAAGCGTTTTGTACGAATGGCAGTTATTCAGGATTTGAAAGACAAAATAAGCTCCCGCTTCCTTAAGAAAAGGTAGAGCGCTGCCTATTCATAGCCACTGCATCTAAAGCATGGAGTTGCTCTCCTGATGGGAGCTGTGAACAGAAGGAAAGAAAGAGAAAAATGGATGACGTGCAGGCGGCCTGGAGGAGGGAAAGATTAATAAGATCAGGAATTTGACCTCTCCAACTCCCTCACTGCAATCTCTTCTCCCCTCAGAGATGGATTTGGGCTGCAGACAGGGGATTGCGTATGAGAGAACTTGTAAATACATAATTAGGGTTCAAGAGTTTGAAGTGCCAGATATTTTTTCCGCCGTGATTGTGTCGTCATTGAGAGGTTGGAACGACAATTGGGAGAATGGTGTTTGACGCAGCGTGTCAAGGTTTAACTACGGGACCTTTGACAGAGGGTAAGGTGTCGAGAATGTTTGAGTTAAAGGTCAATAGGAAGTGGCATCTCAGAACTCATTATGCTCATTAATACCAGGTGAATCACTGCCATTTCAGGAAAAAATTAAATTCAAAAGAGGCCTACCCGTGGCTCTTTGGCTCCCTTAATACCTGCCCTTGACTCACTAATACAGAAGCATCATTTCAGCAGTCTAAAAGGTGGAAATCGTTTATGTAAATTGTAAAATTAGTGTGCATTATTTTTCAAAAGGTATACACTGAAAAGAGCAAAGAAAAGTGACCAATAGCAGAACGGTCAACAATTAGTTTTCTTTTTCTTTTCACCTTCATACTGATTGAAAGGCAAAAGGGTAGATTTACTATGACTTTGTATCTGCAAACCCAGTTTTTTTGGGATAAAAAAAATAAATACACTGTGAGTATTTACACTCCATGGCCAAGATCGTCCCTACCTGGATTTAACAAAGCAAACAAGTAGGAGCGTCCCATTGGAAAAGTGCTGCAGTGATTATTACGTTCAGCTGGCAACAAATTATTGAACTCTTTCTTCAGTAGTGAGTATTACTTAAACAACCATTTTGGAAGATGCATCCTCTCGTAATGAAAAAGATGTTTCAGAAGTTGCAATAAAAATACTGCACAAAGCAAAAAAAAAAACAAAGGTAATTCGTCAATAAATCACTAAAACCTGGAAGAATGGTGGGGAGTCATCTTTGAGGAAGAAATGTGTTTGGAAGAAAACCTTGAATGATTGTAAGGAGGGATCACTTACACAAATCAACAGTAGAACTCACTAATTAGAAAAAAAAGACCATCTTTATGTTCAGAATTTGCTTGGAAGCATAAAGATTACTCTGGACCAATGGAAAAAAAGGTTATATAGCCTGATGAGTCCAGATTTATCCTGTTGCAGAGTGATGGAAGCATCTAGGAAAGAAGATTGGTAGATTAGCACACGTCATGCTGAGTGCCAACCGCACAAGCCTTTGAGGGCAGCGTTATGATCTGAGGTTGCTTCAGTTGGTCAGGTCCAGGTTCAGCTGATATGTGCCCGAAAAAAGGAGGTCAGCTGACTGCCTCAATATACTGGTGTCCAGGCTCTTCATTAAAAGGTTTTCTTCCCGCCCTGATGGCATGGACATATTCCAAGATCCATCAGGCTGAAACTGTGAACGAGTGGTTCAGGAAGCACGAGACATCATTTTCTTACATAAAAAATCAACTCTGCACAGAAATGAACGATGCCACATTGCACGGCTTATGTGGGACACATAAGTTCATAAGTGAAATGAGGTAATTAAAAAAATATCTTGTTGGCCAGGAGGTTTACTACCAAACTGCAGAGGTAAGTGAGCAACTGAAAGAGGAGAACACAGTGATCTGTGCTCCTGATGCTTATGTATTTATGGGAGTTTTCCTTTCAGTGTGCAAATTTCAGGGAGGGGATTATTTAAATTAATCAAGCCAAGTGTTTTAATATGCATAATTCACCGCTGACTGTGCCATTGTTTACCACTGAAGTTCTGAGCTTGATAGTTGCTGTGCAGAGGATGCACAGGTGAAAGCTGGCTGTTAAGTAAGTCCAAGTTTTCCCTATTACTGTTAATTGAAACTGTATTCAATGACTCTTCCCCACTTGTGTATGCCATATGATTCTGAAGACTGAAAAATAGATGAATAGAAAATAAATAAAAATAACACGTGCCTTTTTTAATCAGGATGTATCCTGATTATTTTAACAGAGCGAGCAAACAGGTTCATGGTTATAGCTGCAGGAAACCAGCTACAGCTGTATCCTACAGGCTCCTGATTATCAACATGTCTGTTTGTTTGAGACTGCTCTCTTTTGCACTGCTCGTGCTGCTTTGTTCATTATCAGTTGGTTGCACCTGCAATGAAAAAACTTAAATTTAAGTAAGATGAAATATCTTAAATCAAGGCATCATTTCCCTTTTTTTTTTTTTTGGTCTATTTCTACTTTTCAGGACGTTTTAATGTCACACGCACATTTCACCTGCAGCAATGGCTTTGGTCCCTGCCAAAATGCTTGATGCACATGGTCCTTGATAAAGCACTTTGCTGGGCTCCAAGCTTGAAATGAGAAATTCCAAAATGATGAAGCTTTTTTGATGAACCCTAACAAGTACAAAACTGAAAAAACATTCCTAATATATTCCTTGTATCAGGGGGAAGCTGTTTGTATTTGGTCTGGGTACTCGAGCCTCGGTGGCTAGAAAATATTACTGGTTTAAAAAATCTTGGTAAATTAATTTTCCTTGTTCTGTTGGCAGATATTCTGGGAGTGTTATATATATGCATAGCCCATCTGTAAATCGGTGCTGTTTCTGATTTGCAACGCATGCTAATTTGCCCCGTTTAGTAAATCCATCTCATGAATTAATGTTTTTGTTTACGTTCTCTCCTGATAAAACTGAAACATAGTTTGGGGTGACATCCAGTACATTCACACTGCTACAATATACACTGCAGTTGGATGACAAACTTGTTTGTTCAATATAATATTTCCAGAGGGGACAACAGTCAGAAAAGCACCCAAAGCTTCTGCCACTTCAAACCGTGTAATGTAAACATACTCAGTAGAAGAAGAAGAAGAAAACTGAATAGCATGTGGTGATTTATTGCATCTGGTTGAGGTGAAGCCGTTTTAGAAATAATTGACATTATTTGACAGTTTATAAAATGCAGCACATTGCATAAACACTGGGATCAGTGTGTGCCTGGGTCCTAAAATGTTAGAGAGCAAACACTTATTCTAGTGGAGCAGAAAGCAAAGCATTTGAGATTTAATGGAGTAATCGGAGAAAGAACATGTAATCATTGAGTAAATGTTTTCAACCATTGGGAAAGGCTGACCACATCTTGGAAGCAGTGTTCAGTTCTGTGCTCTGAAACTTATTGGCAAGAAACACAAGAAAAGTTTATCTGAAAATATCACGACTATCATGACTAGTTTGCCGTAGCTGTTAAGAGAGTGTAGGCAGCACCAGAAGTATATCACGATGTGATGGCTGGAACCCTTTTTGACATTCACACTCCAACATTGCCCTTTTAAGCCTGCCAATAAATGAATTTTGCTCTGTAGTTTGTGCCCCTGTGTGAAGCCTGTGTAGGTGTGCAGCTCTGTATGTGTCACTGTGGCTCACCGATGGTGCAGTGTTCACCCGTCCAGCCCTGGTGGCAGTCACACTTGCCCTCTCGGCAGACTCCGTGGTCGATGCAGCGTGGGTGACAGTCCCTCTGCCCACATTCTGGTCCTGTCCAGCCTTCCTCGCAGTGACACACGCCGCTGATGCAAGAGCCGCGGGGACCACAGTCCACCGCACACACCTCTGTCGCAAAACAGAGAACCGTTGAGACACGTAGCTGCTGTTCTGTGAAAAGCTTTTTTTTTCTTTCCCTTTTCCCCTTCTGCAATGATGTATTTTTGTATTCTGTATGGATGCATCTGCAAGCACAGAAAAACGCTCTGATGTTTGCTGAGAAGTGATCGCTCTCATGGTGAAAGTGGGACAATAAGTAATTGTAAACAAGACTTCTTTTCACCACATCTCCTAAAAACTCTGCTAAATTAAATTCTGACTTCGTAACTGCAATGCCTGATAGCATTTAGAATGACTCAAAATTATTGTTGTTTGTTCTTGTTTAAGATGCAATGTTTTACAAGGAAAATGTCAGGTCTCAACAGTTCATGTTATTTGGATCTCAATGGATTGGTTGTGTGTGTGATGCTTCATTTCCAAATGAGCATAGAGTGCAATACAAAGCTATAGAAACTTGGAAGAACAACTTTCATTTTCCTGCCACTTAGCAGTAATGGGCAACGGTACCTAAATCTTCCTCTAACGAGTATGATATTAATCTTGATACTGTTATTACTTTAATGGGTTCAGCTGATAATAAAGTTACTTCAATTCTCCGGGTTTGATAAGACTGTTTTGTACAATACAACTTTAACTTGCACTGAAATCAACTGAAATGTGTCAAACTATGCACACTGGTGGCACAAAGCCTCACACGGAACATTCAAAAGAATAATATTCTGTATTTATGATTGCAGTAAGATACGATCTGACTCAGCTTGCATCTTTTTGTGACTCGAATTTCTTCAGCAACAAATTCTAGCAGGCTTAAATTATCTTATCAACAAACTACTGTAATCATGTAATCAATGTAAAAGCCCAACTTTTTGCCATCTGAAATAACATCAGTGTTTATCAAGTGTTTGTCTGAATAATTACCCCGGAATAATAGAATAAAGACGCTTCTACCCAACACATAAACAAGCAACAGTTCATTACTGTCACTTTTGTTTGTGCAGTTATTTTAACTCATTGTTATCAGAATAGTTTTATAGACTTCTTCATTTGATCCTTTTTTTAATGGTGGAGTGGCCCTGAAATAAGTCGAAACCTGTCATTTCTCAAAAAGCCTGAAAGTGTAAAGCACTGCTTTCAAAATAACTACTTTTACATATCATGAAGCCTCATTTGCATTTAGTCTTGGCAGTCTGAGGCGAGAGTTGCGGATTTAATCGGGTTCTTATGTCTCAACTTCGAGATATTGGATCAACATGTTTTCTTAAAATATGGAGCATTACAAACACCAGAGCAGCTGTTATGAATCTGCACTATCCTCAGAAAATTCAAATGACTGAATTCTGTGTATTCTGTGTAACTAATGCTCAACAAGCTGTGGCTGCTCTTGTGGGAGAGAGTGAGGAATGTTGATTTGCAGGAACCAAGATCTTCTGACAAATCTTTTTGAACAATCACAAAGCTTTCTGATGTGACAAAATCTGTCTCGAGGAAAGCACTTCAAGTATGCCCCCAAATTGTAAGGGGTGAGATGCCCCAGGAAATGTATATATACCCACAGCAGAAAAGTTTGACTTTTTGAAAACTTGGTATAGCCCTCAGGAGAAGCACATTAGTCAACATCAGTATCCAGCTCCAAATGTATTAAGCCATGGATAAAGTATCCACCTATTTTTTTTTCAAGAATTTTCATTTTTGAAGCCAATCTACCCCTACTTCATTGCTCGTACTCATCTTCCTGTACTGTGCCTTTTTTAACCCTCTGTCTGTTCCAGCCCTCTGAATAGAGTTTTTCTTCGATTGAGGGACCTTGGATGGTTCTGATTAAGCTGAGCAGACACTGTAGAATATTAAGCGTGCCTCTGGAGGGGAGTCATTCAATTCCAAAGGAATACCTCCTTCCCATGGAATCTATGCAATCAATTTTTCATTAGTGAAAAAGTGTTTATCTGCCTTTAACATGCCCCTGACTCGAGCTGGATTGGGGTTGTGGGCGGTCGATCCATGCTAGGCTCTTGTTAATTAAAGTTTATTTAATTGAAGAAGTACCGCAGCATTAATTACGAAGGAATCCTCCACCCATTCAGATGGGTAAACTCCCCAAGTTTTGGACTGCCCCAAGGCCAGCCTCGTCAGTTCCGCTATTGACAAGCCTGAGATGTCTTGCTGCGCAAGTGGATTGTGTCTGAAATTTCAAAAGCTCTAAGAGAATAGCAAATGAGTTCTCTTTAAGAAAGAAAATGAATTGATACACAAAAGAGGAAAAAAATCCCTGTTCACACTAACACAATCATTCTATTTTCTTGGGCATCAACCAAACTGGCTACATGCTGCTTTAAAAGGTCTGCAAAGGCACCTATCATCTCAATCGTACCATCCAGCCGCCTTTTGTGCTTTGAATTTCAGCTTAAGTTCAGCCAAGAAAAACATAGTTAGCAGCATTTTTGTATCGACGGAAACAAACTGAAACTTCTGGTTTTAATTGTTTGACTCAGTATGTGTTCCTCTTGGGGTATAACTCACAGGGAATGAGTCTAGCCTGAGAGGGAAAACAGTGCATAAATCACTTGAATCTCAAGCACAGATAGCAGATGGGAGGGGCCAGCCTTTGAACTAACATGACATCTACCTGTGTCGAAAGGCAAACCCATGAAACACACCGCTGGTGACAAATGAAGAGGCTCCGTTGCAACAGATGGGGGCACAAAATTGACTTTTTTTCTCTACAGAACCAAATGCTGCTACCTAAGATGATTCCACTTAGGGAAAAATGGTTTGAACAAATCTATTTACATTCCAAATCCACACACACACACAGAAAAGGAACATATGTTCGGTTACACAAAAATAACACAAAGAGCCAAAGCATATGCTGCGTATGTAATCGGCACGTGATACAAGTGATGATAACCCAATTTTCAGAGTGTGATCACACTCACACTTTGAATTATTTAGTCCAAAACATATTGAAGCGGTTGTATTTTTGTATTTTTAATAGTGATCAAACTGTAAGAAAATACAAAACAAATAACAGATGTGACAAGAATTTACCTGTCACTTAATGAAGACTAAAAGCTTGAAGCAGCTTTTCAGTCTCATACTGCAGTGAAGAACAGATAATGCCTGAACGAAGTACGACTTGTAGTCCAGTCTGTCTTCAGTCATTTTGTTTGTTCTACAAACTCTCCAAGCATGAGTGACTAGTGGCTATCAGATGTCAACATTTGTCTTCTCAGAATGCCTTTGTGTTTGTTTCCTTTGACCAGTTCAGATTACTTTCTCACTCCTGCTTGGGGAAGATCCGAGACAGTGAGGCATTTCGGAGCTTTGGTGTGGTGTCAAAAAACCTTTCATATTTGTTTTCTTCTCTGGATAGAGGACTCCCATTGATTTTTTTATTTTTATCTTTAACTGCTCCAAATGCATTGGGAACACACCCTCATGAAAAATGTAATCGTGTCCATGTCGGACTGTAAATGTTGTGCTGGTAAAATAACTAAAACATCTCTCTATGTGATCCTGCAGTAATGCTCATAAAACACAACACTGACAGTACTTCAACATTGTAAAACTTCAGTTCAGGCCACCATTCATCATCGCGGGTGCAGACTCAGACCATGAATCAGTGGGACATCATATATTAATGATTTTATGTCCCAAATGCTTACCGATGGGAGAAAGCTGAAACTGAATTGATTCAGAGATTTATTTCCAAATTGTGTCACATTCATTTCAGAAAATTATTTCTTCTTCATGTTCATTTAATTATATTTCAAAGCCAGAGATGATGAATGACCACAAATTGTGAAAAATGAAACCATACATCACATTCATTTCCCTCATAATTTCTTCTGTATTTGTGTACCCAAGTTAAACAATTATCCCTTAACTTTCTTAATTAGACACCCACATACAGACATACTGTGCTGTATGAGAGATGGTTAATTTCACCTTACAGCCAGTTAGTAAAAGCGTATAAGTCTGCTGTTTGGCCACCTGGTGTCTGGCACAGCGAGAGGGGAGTTTGTTTAGAATAAATACAGAGAGATATTCCAATTACTTGTTAGGGTGACTGAAACTTTACCCACACAAACAGTATTTAAAAAAAAAAAAGGCGTGACACTGCAGATCTGGCTGCACTGATTGCAATAACATCAATAAAAAGGGATGGATGAAAGCAAGACTGCAGAGTTAACTCTGTGAAGTTTAATCTTTCCTTTAGTTTTGTTGAGGCAGAATGTAAAAATGGCCAACTTTGTGTCTGCGGTAACAACATCAAAAGAGTTAAAAAGAACTCTGATATTTAATCAAAATACTAAAATTTCATTATGGCTGAAAGTCTTCATTAATTATTTCAACAGAATTAAGTCAACAGAAAAAGTACTCAGCAATTCACACAAGAATGAATAATTTCCTATTTTTCAAATTACAAGGTTAAGCATTACCTGCTGTAATTTCAGCTTCTCGGGTTTTTCGAATGCTGCTTTCTTTGAATGAGCTTGTAAATTTAATTTATTTTTAACATGAAATAAGCAATTTAAGGAGTGTTGAATTTTGAGTGTTTCCCAATTTCCATGTGTTCATTTCACTGGGCAAACTATTAATGGGGAAAGAAATAGCAGATTCATCAACGGAAAATAAATATCTTTGCTGCAAACGATGAAGCGACGAAGCGAGACACGTAACAAATTTAAGTGATGGCGATAAAAAAAGAAAAAGAAATACTTTCTGACCTATAGAGCAGTCGGCTCCTGTCCAGTTGGCCTCGCAGATGCAGGTTCCTGAGTCGGTGTTGAACGTGCCATGACTGGAGCACTGCTCTGGACAAGTGCTCTTCAGAATCTCACAGCTGATCCCTCCCCAGCCCGGGTTACAGTGGCACTCACCATGATGACAGGATCCGTGACCGGAGCACGTCGGGTCCACACAGTCCACTGAAGACACACAGCGAGGATGACAGCAATGTCAGTTTACCACTTCTAAACAGGATGTCAAACGTACTTATTTACCCTGGCCACTTTGAATACTCTACCTGCCAAAAAAGATTTTTTTTAGAGTGGATGCGCTCGAGTGCCGGATGATAGCTGGTGAGCCAAAGCGAAAATTTTTGAGGCTTTTGTGTTGTCCGGTAGTAATTTTCCCATTCTATGTTCAGCTAGCGCCTGTACGGTATATTAAAGGGTACTTCTAACACAGAGACAGCATAATTATGCTCCATTATAGGCATTAAGAAACAAAGCACAATTAGTGTCTAGTCTGATCTAATCAATTACAATTAACAATTTTCTGCTCAACCTGCTGATCTAGGTTAATAATTGGCAGTTATGACCAACATAATCAACCCATTACTAACAAGGGAGAATTTAGAACAATGTTTTTGTGCTTCCACTCGAGCTGGCTGCTCTGTGCATTTCTATATCTACTGGGGCATTGATAAGGAGCTTTTATCTGAACCCATTTTTCAAACAAGAGTTCCTTCTGCAAGCAACAAACTACTAATGCAACCTCCTTCCTTATGTTTTTGCCCCCCCTTCCATTTTTCTTTATTTCAAAGAAGACCACAACATTTCATTAAGTCAACTCAATAGCTTTTTGCATGTAAGGTCAACAACTCCCACATGTAAATCTGAGCTGATAATTGCCTTTTATCTGCAAGAGGATCGATAAAGTTAAATGCAATGGAGTGAAGGGGGTAGAGGGGTGGGAGGAGAGGCTGACAAGAAAGAGAGAGCAGCCCTTTCTTAGTAAACTGAGAAACAGATGCCATGTACTGATTGATTTTAACAGGTGCCGTCATCTGTGGAGCCCTCCAGTAGGTGACTGCATCAATGGGCCATGTACAATCTGTTCAAGCTTGCACCCTGATGTGGTCTTAACACTAAGAGGGAGTTAATTTATACACACAATATCAATAACAACATTCAAAGCATTATCCGCTTGGTGAAGTCGAAAACACTGATTGTTTCAGCAACTGAGTGAGTCGATTCCCCCTGCGCGTCACAGAAATTTGTTACATCCACCTGCTCTTAATCCGGGAGGGAGAGTTTTTCTATCTGGATTACCTTGATCACAGTTGACTCCTTTGTGGCCGGCGTTGCACACACAGTTTCCCGCCATGCACAGTCCGTGTCCTCCACACTGAGGATCGATACACTGGGAGGTGGTAACATCACATTCGGTACCCTTCCAGCCGCTGTAGCATTGGCAGCGCCCCCTGGTGTACTGGCCGTTACCGCTGCACAGCACGGGACAGGCGGCTGAGGAGAGATATCGGGTTTGAAAGAGCCCAGAATATCTTCATATACAAGTTTGTCATTTTACTTTGGAACTAAACAAGAATATCTTTAATTGTTTTAATGTCATTTTTTTCTTGTACATCTTTAAAGCTCATCTTGTCGTGTTGTCTAAAAAATTTTATCTAGGTCTTTGTCTCCTTAAAATTCCTCTGCCAAATGAGTAAAGTCTGCTCTGATTGGTAAGCTAATTGACCCAAACGCACAAGGTGCAAAGGCTGCTATTCATCATTTGTTCAGATTGTGTCAAAAAAGCCAAGAGACAGGCTTTGAACAAATGTGCTTCACAGTGATGTCATTAAGTAAACAAGTAAAAACATGCACTACAAATGAGACGCTCCAGGCTGACCTTTTACATGGGCAAACAGCTAAATAACACATTTACTTAAAGGGAAAATCCTAAAAAGCACAAGATGTTCATCTACATGATGTAAAAGTATCACATCAGACACAGTCAGTCTGACTCTGTCAAAGGGAAGAAAAATGTATGGAGTTTATTGGGAGTTGTTAGTATACATTATTTATATATATATATATATATATATATATATATATATATATATATATATATATATATATATATATATTTTTGTTCCCTGATAAAACTACATGTTTAGCATATGGATGTTATTTTCACCCAGTAAAACGAACTCTTCATTTAGGACAGTGTTCTAGAGAATGAAAAAAAATAAAAAAATGTTTGTCTTAGTGTTTGAAGAAACCAGAAACATTTTACATAAAACAGCTTTTATAGTAATCAACTTCTCTTAAAAGTGAAAATAGTGTCTTGAAAATATTGATGCAAAGTGTACACCGCTCCAGACTTCAGAGGGGAAAAAATGACACACTCCAGGTCATAAAGGGTTAAAGCCTTGTGATTAACTGGGGTATGTCTAGGGGTGTACTCCCTCTCCCATCGTTTAGCATCTGGGATGAGTAGCCTCCCGCTGCAACCTGCGGGAGGCTGGAGTTGGACCATTCAACCCCATCCACATCCAAGTCAGCCATCTTGTAACAAAATGCACCGCTCCAATGTCCAAGATGTATTTTCTCAGTTAAAAGTCAAACAGGAAGTGGAGAAATAAGTCTGAAGCTAACACAGCTTACAGTGTCTGCGAGTTCTACCTTTCTAACCTGATTATATCTTTGTTATCAGTGTTTTTACAGATCTCAAGACACTCAGTGAATATGAATGAATCGCACGGTGGTGTGTTGTCTGCTCTTGCTGCTCTTGTTACCATGATCATCTAAAATTATTACTTCAAACAAAGAAAACATGAAATATTTGAGTCAGAAAATCAGGAGAAGGTTTAAGAAGCAAAAACCTGAATGCATACAAGGTAGACTGAGGATGGGACACCTCAAACTCATTTAAGCTGCATAAAGAAAAGCATTCAGATCTGTACACAGACTGTGGCTAAACACGATGTGTAAATATGCTGCATGCTGTGGACATTCAGCTTGAGCCTTCCAGTTAAAACACAATTTTTTAATTTAACCTTTATTTAACCAGATAAAAGCCCATTGAGATCAGGATCTCTTTCACAAGGGTGACCTGGCCAAAACGGGTCAGCAGCATGAGACATAACAGCAGCAAAGCAGTACGTGTCAAACCAGATTACAAAGAATGACAGATAGAATAAAACAAACAATTTAGAGATGCAATCGTGATTTCATACATGTATCTCCACAATGCAATGTTGAGATAGTTTCAAAACAGTCTCAAATGAAACTGTGGCATTTATGGTCTGAAATTTGCTTCTTACAGCCTCCCGTACTGTGTACACCAATGTAAACTAATTGGTCCAGGCGATTTATCAATCAAGCTCCAGAGATAGAAATTGATTTGTTTTGTTTGTTTTTTTCTCAGATTTCAATGCACACATTGAAATATTCAGTTTGCATCATTTGTACTGGGGTGGCAACAGAAATCCAAGAAATCTGAAAACTTCGGGCAAAAAAACAAAAACAAAAACAAAAAAAAATCGAAGCCATGCACAGACCTGGCTGAGCAAGGGAGAAAAAAACCCTTTTTGAAATTCTGGTGAACTGGTTCAATTTCCCTCAACGGAACGTTGAACTGATAAGCCTGAAATGACCCTTTAAGATAAACATAAAAGCTGAGTAATTACCTCTGGAGCAGTATGGTCCAATGAATCCAGGGAAACAGTGACAAGATCCTGCCACACACTCTCCATTCCCGTAGCAGTTGTGTGTGCACTCGGTCACAGAATCTGTGGGTACAGAGGTGTGCAATTATCGATAACTCATTGGATTGTCATGTTAAAGGAAATCTGAAATCCTTCTTTAATTGAACATTTGACAACAGCACATATGCTGCAAGACATTGCCCAAATTCTTCTTCTCAGGATGTGAAAGCATCTTTTATCTGCAGTGCTTATGTCAGGCATGGCATACATTTACAGCTGTTTGTCCATGTCCCACTAAGGTCTAAGCCTCCATAACAGTATGTTGAAGGCTGACTGTTCCCATCTAAGTCATGTTAAGCAAAAGCCACACAGGCATTTTAAATTAGACCAAATAATTCAATTTTCTTGACACATTTTCCTTCCCCGCCGTCTCCTCTTCTGCTTCACCACCACCCCCACCCCTTGAATGACTGATCATGCCCACACAAGCCATGCAATCTCTTGAGTGTTTACAACTCAAATCCTCTCTGAGTTGAAGTTAATCTGACATATCCTACAGACAGATTTTGTGTTCTTTCAACAGACCATCGCTCATAAATCTCACCCTCAGAAGACCAACACCCAACTCATTTTGATCTGTGTTAAGAGGGCAAACTTTTATCTTATTGCTCTAGCTTGTATTGGATGTTCATTGAGCCAGTGTCAGACCCAAGCAATTTTGGCCTCACACATCGATACCTTCATATTTGTAAGGCCGGATCAATGGAACTCCCCAAAGGAAATAGGGGGGGGGGGGGAGTTGACTCAACCTTAGTGTTTTCCAAGCTTGAAACCTATTAGGAAATTTTACAGACTTCAGAACATTGAAGAGGTTGTCAGGAAGGAAGGATCAATGCTGTGCATTGTGCCAGGCACAATAATCCACTACCCTGGAATAGAAATCCAAATCTACCTCCCACATTGCTCAAAATTTAAAAGGAAATAAAAAATAAATAAATAAAAAAAATCAGCTGGTTTGTGTGGCAGACAGACTTTCAAACACTAACTGTTCACTCAGGCACAGCTGTTTCAGGAAATTAAAGTCTTCCAAACATGTCATTACATATCATTCCAATCACACTCATTAGCCAGCAGATGTGTATCTTCATACCCTGGATGATAGTGTTGTAGGAGACTGTCTCCATGGTTCTTCCATCATTATAGAATGCAAAGTGCCACACCCCCGAGTCCAGGTACTGGATGAATCCGGCTTGGTGGACAGTGACTGGGTGTTCTAGCCAGACCCTCGTGTCTGGTTCGCCCAGAGCACGGTGCTCTTTGGCAATGAGCCGGCTGCCGTCCAGTAGCTCTACAAAGTCATACTGCAAAACAACACAGGGAAGAGATTCAAGCAGATGCAAGAGATTGTTATTTCAATGACAGTCTAATCAAATCAGACAGAAAAGTGGCAGGAGGGTTCAAAAAGGAGGTGCGGTGTTTTTCTATTGGATGCTTTGTATGCAGCTCGTGAAAGCCAGTCTGACAGGAGCTATGCAAAGTTTCAACACAAGACACGGCCAGAAGTGTTTTGTATACACAGCAAATATTCAAGTATAATAAATGTTGATTTTTCAGTGGCAGTTATTTGAAGTGGATAGCTGTTGTCTGGAGAGGTGTTTGTGCACTGATTGAACTGATATGGCTCTGAGGCAAACACAAAAAATATATTCTGAACTCTGATGGGTGTTCACAGCAAAGAATAGTGGTTATTGCAGTCTATTAAAGTATCATTTATAATGTAGAGTGCACATACTGATACTTAAAATTCTGATTGATTCGGTGCTGGTTCACCTGTGCACAATAAAACATGTTGTATTATTTTATTTTGTGTCCTGTATTTTTAATTATGCCAATATTTGTCTGTCATTGTGTATTTATAGATCCCCAAAGAGACATATCCACTAATGCACACAGTAAACAACATATGTGGACATTTTATTTTTCTTTCCTTTCCACAGAGAATTAATCACGATCGTATCTCTATATTTCACTTTTGTCTTTTCAAACAAACATTGATTTACAGGGTAAACAAGAAGCAACGAGTTATTTCTGCCGATGAGTAAAGAGGTGCATCTGCTCTCACCGCACCTGCTCAACACCTGAACCTCATTTTGACTGGAGCTGAGAAGTACAGAGCGCAGCAGCAGAAAACAGTGTAACGCATACAGTGCAAACAATCCCCAAACAGGCTACAGGCTGCAGAGAAGCACGGCAGATGAAGGCAGCAGATCCCCCGGCTTAAGCACTCGTCAGCTACACAGATGTACTGAGTCTATAGTTCACTATAGACTCGCTCAGGCAGGAAAAAGAGTCTGTGGGCTGCTTAAGAGTGTGATGCATACAGATTGGCCCTGTAGCTGTTTTTTTTTTAAAGAGGTTCAGTTCACATGCAGTGATGAGACTGTTTGTGGAAAGCTTTGATGCAACACTGATTTTGAGTGACACACAGCTAAACATTTCAAATTTGGATTTTAGACACGTGTTTAAATAAGTAAAATTTTATGAAAATGTGTCTTAAAAAATAGATTGTAGAATAAGTAAGTCGGTTAATGTAAATCTTAGATTCCAGCACATTTACTAGAATTGTGTTTAAGTCTTAAGTTTTCACGGTCAGACTTTGAATCAATGGATCTTCTTAAATTCACAGCCTGGTTTAAACACAATGTACCACCACCGGGTTTAAAGATGGGGGCGGGGTACATTAAAACCAGATTTAAAGCAATCAGGAATGTGACCCGAGCAACAAAGTCAACATTCAGATTTCAACCCCTTTGAGTTAGATAGAGGGGGGGGCAGGCTGGGGATATTAACCTGGCGGAAGCTGACTTCTTTGTGTTGTTGACTTGAGGGGGAAGTAATAAAACAGTTCATCCCACAAGCCCTAAACCCCTGGCCAAGTGCATACATCTCGATTAGTCGGTGTGAAAGCCTCCCCAACTCATTTAAATCGGACAATATCAGTGAATAAAAGTCAGGAGACCAAGCGTGGAGAGATTGCCGGATGCTTTGTGGATAGAGGAGGAATGCTTAGAGCCTGTAAATTCCTCAGCCTTTAGATTGAGTGAACTTGAATTGTATGACTGCATGCGAACCTTGAATAAAAAATAGAAAAAGTTTGTTTCTTCCAACTTGTCTGGTTTGTATCCTCACAGACAGACACTCAATAGTAGATGGAGGAAGTCTATATTTGAGGAAGGTGGAAAGGTTGTTGCACTTAAATGTTGTCTTGTCTTCCAAGCCGTGAATACAACTATCGGTCAATATCTCTCATTGGGGTCTTTCATGCTCAGTTAAGTAAATGCATTGATTTGTGCCCCCAGTATCTGAATAGAATGTAATTTAGAAGTAGGCACAATGGACACAATGTCCAGTATTGACAAGCTTGAGTGTCTGTACAACAATAACTCAAGACAGAAAAGTAACGTCCTGTTAATTAGTACCCTTTGGACTTTGATTTTGCTGGGTTACCATGTTTTTGTTTCTCCCCTTGGAAGTGCAATCCAGCTCACCAAGTGTTACTTACATCGGACTTTGTTCCATCAAAGTGTGGCCGTAACTGTCTGCACTTGAGTGAAGCCCATCTTTACAAAGAGAAAATGTCAAAAAGGTGAAGCTAAGAGCTTTTACCGTCAAGTGTGGTGGAAAATAACCATTGCATGAGTGCTTTCATCACCATAGGCACACTTCAGACATTTAGATGCCCAAAAAACGTCATCTAAGAGACAAGTAAGATATTTTGCAAAAGGAGGAAATTTGAAGAGAGTTGCACGTGTCCACACACAAGCCAACTTAGTGGAGCGAGCAGATGATGGTGTGTATCATGTAAATCAAAGCAGAACGTAATGTATACCTAAAAATTAAATATTTCAACTCAGCAATGTGAGAGGAACATTTTCTTGTGTAATAGAGCAATGAATTATGGGATTTCAACATATACAGTAAAAAATTATCAATTCCATTCAAGAATCAGAAAGGTCACTACACATGGGACAAAACCAAAAACCGAATGGTGAACATGTTTGGGCCCTGAGGCAGCACTGTTTTAGAAACAGACAGAATAATGTAGTGGAAATCAGTGTATGGGCTCAGAAACACTCCACAGTTATTGAACTACAGTTTGTTTCTGCATCCAGACATAAAAGATTAATACACATACATACAGTGTATACAGTATACATATTACTGTCAGTGGAAATCACTGACAGTAAGTCTGGTTATAGAAGAGAGCAGCTGTGGTATCAGACAGCATCCCTGATGGTGTAGAGATGCATTATTGCACATAGAATGGGTATCTGGCATATCTCTAAAGGCAGCATTAATGCTGAACATTATATACAAGCTTTAAAGCAATATGTGCTCCCACACAGATGACGTCTTTTCCAGGGAAGGACATTAATTAATAGGTAAGACAATTAGTTTAGCAGAGCTGCAGTTACAGCTCGACTTTCCCAGGTAATTAGAGCACCATCCTTGTCCCAGTATCCATGTACGGGAGCAAAATCGAGTATGCCCAACGCTACAGTAGAATGTGTGAAAAAAATATAAAGAAAAAGAAAGTGAAAAACATTTAAACTTTTTCTGTGGGAGATTATCATAGATAATAGCTGAATTATCTGCCAGACGTTGTCTTCAAGTTACTTGAAAGGGTTCTGTCCGATGATGCTGTGGTTATAAAGTCAGGGTTTTATTAGAGCATTACAACACACTGGAAATGCTTCAATGAATCCTGTCCCTTGTGACCCTTTTCAGTCATCATTTCACACACGTTTAATTAAGTGAATAAGAGCAGCTTCTCCTGGATTTTAGCTGTATTAAAATAAACTTACACGATGTGAAGAAGTACCTGTGAACAACATGTGAAAAACACCTAAGCCTATTTTAGCCTAGTTTTGCCTATAAATGCAGCAGTAATTGGAACCACAATCCGATTACGTTAGTCCAGTTTTTGAGAAGCTTGATTTTGTACGAATTCAACTAGACTATGCTCACATGTGTTTTGAAACTGCCTTTAGTCAGCTGAGTATGCAATTTCTTACACAATGTTTTTTTTTTTTTTTTTCTGGTGTAAATGCCCCTAATGTCAAATCATATTCTACAAGTATTACAACAGTGTGGCTATGTAGAAAGCCCAGGTACTAAAATGACCTACCTGCAGTCAAGAGGTGTCACCCACTGAAAGCAAAAATATTAAAACTAAAATATGGCAAAGGAGAGCCCAAATAACTGAGCTGTGAATGGGAAAATAACAAATAGCTTCACTATCAAACCACGGCAATTGGTCTCATTAGTTACCAAATTGTTTGCGTGCTTCTCAGCATTTTTTGATTATACTGTAAAAAGGCGTTATTCTCAAGTAGCATAGCACCTTAAAGAAAAACAAAGACCAAGCTTCACAGTGTCTTTGAACACAGATACATTAATCAGAATCTCACACTCTCTCACACGGTTTACCTGAGTGTGAGATGGCGCAAGACCCTTTCGTCCATAGACTCCAATCAGTGCGTTCTTCTGTACCGAAATGTTGAACTTTACGAAGCGTGGCTGCTCCATCCTTAGTTGAGAACGCCAAAACACCCCAGGTGGGACGCTCTGAGCCACTCTCTTCCCTATGTCGACCTGACCAGTATCAACGGAGTTGTTCTCTGGGTGAAGCACACTGGACCTTCCTAAAAGACAGAAACACAAGCCCATGCACGAATTATATGCCAGATGTTACAGTATAAACATAAAAAAGGTTATGGTAATAGCATATAGCATGTAAAGCAATGCATCAGCCAAACCTTCCCACTCGCATCTTAAGTGCAATCTTTGTTTTTAGATCTCTGTATTCATCATGTTGCTTTCCAGTGTAATCTCACTTACTTATTCAAGCAAGGCCATAACTATAAGATTGTTTTATCTTCTCCAAATGAGCTGTGACCAAGCATGACAGGATTAAAAATACTGTTGTCATGCGCTGCTTACTAAAAAAATAAAAAAGGAAGACCAGATCTAATTGTCTTTTTATAAAACTCTAACAGGCCGAACCCCCAATCATTACTCTGGTCCTTGTGGTTCATAGAGTGAAACTTCATATCAGATAAAGTGTAAATGGAATCTGTCAGATACACTTAGAGCTACCTTACCAGAGCAATAACAGCAAATCAAAACAATTTGCTGAATGATGTCCTTCAACAGTGTCCTTACAGTGCCAATAGTTTTCAGGTTGTAATATGGTTCACAGTCACATGAAAAACTGAGGCGTACAACATCATGTCTTTACCAGAACAAATGTCAGTGTAAAGAAGAGGAATCTATAAAGCATTTCAAGTCTGTGCCATCTAAAGCTGTGGCTAAGGAAGGAATGTGTGTGGATGATACAGAGCAATGCAAACAACTAAAGCTTTTGCTCAGCTCCACCTCCATAGGAAGCATTGTTGTATGTGGACACGTGCTGTAGCTGTGAGTATATCTGTTTGTGCCAGACTTCCTTTATTTGCATGCCTCAGTATTGGGTGTGTAATGAGGCCATTGCCTGTCACTTCAGCTTCAGTCAAAGAGAGGCTTGGAAGCCAAGTTTACCTCTGGGGAGAATAATAGCTGGCTATTGATTGCCTTTAAACAGTCCAAAACCTGCCTCATGCTATCTTAATTAGCACTACTTATGAGGATTTAAATCTAGCCGAGTTTAAACAATTGAGCTTTTGCTTGGCCTCCTCAACTCAATTAATTCTGTCGTGGCCATGCATTTTAAATACTGCGCTGTGCTTAGAGATTCATTTGGTGGCTTTTGCAGTAAAGGTGAGCTGAGATGGCCTGCTTGCTTGTTGATGAATACACAACGGGCCAAGATTATGATTAGTGAGTACAAAGCTGTCTTGAGTCAGTCAATTGATTTTCAAAGGGTGGAAGATGCTTATAAATTCTCCTGGCTCTGCACTAAGCCGAGTGTGGAGGCCAATTGTTTTGCTTTTGCAATTTGTCTTTCTTAATGTTCATTTGAAACTTTCTTTAATTTAATTAATTTGCAATTTGGTGCTTTAAACATCCCTTAAACCTTAAAGACTGGGTTAAGGGCGTATATTCCTTTCAGACTGCATACAATGAATTTTACAGTAAAGACAAGCCCAAAGTTTTAAACTTTCTCATTCAAGTGGGAAGTATACTTTCCAGCGTGTAGGTTTTCGACAGATCTAATGGCAGGAATGCAATAAAATATTAGCTTCTATGTTTCTTTTACAGATAGTGCTATGTACACTATGTTGCAACACTATTGGAGCCTGGCACAGTACAGCACAGTTTGGATCAGAAGGGCTTCCTCTTTCGTTTTAATTTCTTTTATGTATTCACAAGTTCTTTTGTTTTTTTTTGTTGTAGGGTCTACTTCTGCTTCTACTTACTGATACTAATACAGAAACAATTCTCTGCAGCAGTGCAAATACATCTACACACGTCCTTATTTCATTCAATTATTTTTTTAAGTCTGTAAAAATACTCTTTACTCCTCTATATTTCTGACTTGTAAGTTCCTTTGAATGAAAGTATCCGTAATTTAAGAAACACCCGCACAGAGAAGTTAACTGTCTTGTCTGTGTCACCACAATCGTTGTGCCAATAAACAACTGATCCTGCCCACAGTAAGGGGACACTGTCTGTGAAATGAAGCATGGCAGAGTTATGCCGAATTGAACAATGCTTTACAGTTCTGTACTCTTTATTGAAGAAACACCTTCATACATGCTAAGTCAGGTACGGGCTGAGTTTCCATTATCATTACCGCAGGCCCACAGGTCTGCTTAACATTATTTGTAAAAACCGTGGTGGATCTGAGGAGACTGTCCCATGAATAAAGAGTACTGATACTGACTAGATATGTAATTTCTTAATTTTTTTCAGTTTGATTGATCCTTTATGCGTCACCACAGAAAATATAAACAAACTTCGAAGTTCATCTTTGGCCACAGCTTGGTATCAAATGGACTGTATAAGTTCTTCTGATCAGAGTGCAGTGGTCAGACTAGATGACAGCAAATCAGTTTTGCCAACTTTTCCAATTAAATTCAGCTAAGGACTGTTTAAAAAAAAAGTTGCTTAATGGAATATGAAGACATGATATTCGCGTATAGCATATGTCATTATGCTGCATTTCCTTTCTGCTTTGCATCAGCCCTTTACATCTGTTTGCATCTAACTCCTATTCTCTGCGCTCACATATGCAGCTTATTAGCCAAATTACAAATAAAGCTGCTCTCATCCACATTTCTTTCTGCTTCTGTTATCGGACAAAAAAATGAGTCTGAAATTGTGACTGAAAAGTGGCCCATTAAGAATAAGTATTAACCTATGGGTAATAGCAGAGCATTTAGAGATCACTGCTGCGAAATGGTTGTGATTTTGTAAGCAAAGCATCATCTGACAAAATTGCCATCCCCATCAGTTATAAACAACATTTGTGTGGTGATTTTCCACTATATTCACAAATACAGTAATCTTTTTGAGAGAAGGTAAGAAATGCTCGAATGTCTCAAATTTTGCTCACACCGACCACAGTCTTGTCAACCAACACAGGGACAAATCTGCAGGTACTTCTGTTTCTCTGTGCTGCTTACTGAGCAGAGTGGAGGCATAGATAGGTGTCCCTGCATTGGGAGAGAGATGTTGCAATGTTTGTCCTAAAAGTGGCAAAATTTGTCGCTAGTCTGAAAACTAGCAAAATTGAGCAAAACAAATTCACCAAGTTTGTAAGACTGCAGCAAATTAGCAATGCGAATGTTAGCAGCTGCAACAAGATCAAGTCTTATCATGGTTAAAAAATGCTTAACAGTTAACACTAGATGCAACAAAGCAACAGACTGTGTTGCTTTTTGTGCTGAGGTTTTTTTGCGATCTCAAACTGTATCCTGATAAAGGGTAAAGTGTGAAGTATGTTTTTTTTTTTCCGCCACTCACCTAATGTGGTACCTTTTTTTCTTTTATCAAATGAGCGGCTGCACTCTTCAATGAGCTGCGTGCCCTCTCCTCTTGGCAGCGCACTGCATGGCGCGCATGGCCATAGTTACCTGTCTCCCCTGTCTGTTTTTTCATGTTGTCTGTCCGGATGGGTGTACTGGAACCAAATTTCGTTACACTGTAAGGTGTAATGACAATAAATGTGATTCTGATTCTGATTCTGACTCTACGTAAGTTTGTCATCTACCACAGTGACAGTAAGTAAGATTAAGCAGACTATTAATCTGAAAAGGCTGTGATGTTTCAATCACTAAGAGCAGAGACCTGGATTCAAGGTTTTTCTACCCATGAAGGCTTCTAAGTTGTCTTATCTTTTGATGACTGTTAGAATTGCATTACTGAGAATAAATAATTCTGCCCTTCAATTATAATATATCTGCAAATATTTTAGGATGTTGTGCATCCCTCCAAACAATCAAAATGAGTGTAAACACAAGTGTTTCGATAATATAGTATGTCCAAAAAAAGGTGTCTCGTGGCACAACTTACCCCGTGTATGGGGTGTGTTGAGCATAGGAGCGGGGTAAGTTGAGCCTTATCCCTAAATGATGCCTTCCTCCTAAATATTTGGTCATATGATCAATTTTTTTTTCCCGTTTCCTAGCAACAAGGGGTGGCTCAACTTACCCCAGTCTCCCCTATAGCGTTTTCAAAAAGCAATATAAAATGCACTGATGTAGTCAACTATACAGTGAGGCTGACAAAAGGAATCACAATTTTCTAAATTAATTAACTGTAATAATTGCGCATTAGACGTCAATATTATTTCCTCACCATCAGCAGCCAAAGCAGTCACAATGCTTGACTGAGTGGGCCCGGTCTTCCCAACTCCTCCGTTTTCAAAAGCTGGCTGGTTGTCCAATTCTTGGAGCTGCCAATTGAGGCCGAAAAGGTGCATTGCTGTGAAACACACATACACACACACAGAAAAAAAAAAGAGACTGTGTGGGCTTGTAAAAAACTGAAACAAATAAACAAACAGTCGCACAAGAACAATCAAGCCACTTAAGCACAAAAGACCTGTGGGAGTGCACAGTGGACAGATTCTGTGCAGGCTGAAAAAACACCAATTTAACTTGAAACCTTTTTTTTTTTTTATTCCACATTTTGTTTTCAGTGGCTAGCCTGCCACGGGTAACTTTTGTGTAAACACAGCAATGATACCGGCCAGACAAAAGTCATTTCAATCAATACTGTGGCATGTTTCCTTGGGGAGCACTGTTCATTAAGGTTCGAAACTGTCAGCTTACAAGAGCTACTGCTTCAAAGAGAGCAGCAGGCTGACTTTCTATTTTGACACAAAGCTTCCACTTCAGACAAGCAGACAAGATACACTGGGAAAGTCTTAAACTCCCCAAGTCTAATACAAAGGAGATGCGTCTACATGGGTGTGAAAGAGTGAGATAGAAGAGGAAGCATGAAGTGAAAGACTTTTTGGAAAGTAGTAGGCAGTGTATTGAAAAAGACACTCGCAGCAGGAGATGGAAGTGAGAGGGTGAGACGCTGCAGCACTCCTCTAGTTCTCTTACATAACTAAAATGTGTCTCGCTTTCATTCAGACAACCTGCTTTATTGTCACAGAATTGGATGCAATCAAACTGTGCTCTTGTTGTTTTGGGAAACTGAGGTGTTTCTGTGAGCGCAGCGAGAGGGCCAATCTCCTTCAAAGCCACTAGACAAGGAACATGCTGAGGAAGCATCTTGATTTCCGAACCATTTGATCTGCGAGAGGAACTTTTCTCCAACACCCATCGCTGGGAAGATGGATATCGACTGCGGCAAATAACTGAGAGGTGGATTTGGGGCCAGAGAGAATATCAAATGTGAAGGAGACCAAACGAAAGATGGGAAACTAGAATGAACAATGTGTCAATAGATACTTTGTTAAGAAATAAGGTGCCTGTTTGCCTTTTGAAAAGTCTCCTTATGAAAATACTTGGCACCAGTTTAGTCTGCAGACTGAGACTGCACATAGCTCTTGTCCTTGTAAGATCAAATGAGCAGGTGCAGCGTAGCCTTGAATTTCAGATAATTCAGTCATGCAATACAGATTTGAATGACAATGTTTTTGTATACAGCGAACTCAGTCAAAATCACCCTCAGTCTCAGTATCCATTTTTGTT
This sequence comes from Odontesthes bonariensis, assembly GCF_027942865.1. Classification (NCBI taxonomy): domain Eukaryota; kingdom Metazoa; phylum Chordata; class Actinopteri; order Atheriniformes; family Atherinopsidae; genus Odontesthes; species Odontesthes bonariensis. Next base: position 29,143,904 of record NC_134518.1, read on the forward strand.
GTCAGCGAAGCGAACAAACTATATCACAAGTAGGAACAACAAGTTCTGATTGTTTCATCTATAGTTTTAACAAGTCGGACTTTTCCCTGCCAGTACCACCTAATGTGAAAACCTGTGAGATCTGAGCGCACTTATTACCCTATGCTACAGCAGCGTATCTGGAATTGTTTACACTCTGCATGTCTGCTTCTGTACTTTGACTGTCTGTGGATAGAAATGTTCAAAAGAATAATATTGTAACCATGAAAAAAAAAAATGAGTCTCAAAACTTAAGGCTGCATCTAAAGTAAGTGCTCTTCAAGAAGTACCAGACACTTATACAATGTGGTAATGTCTACGAGAGTACTTATGGGTCATTGAAACTAGTATGATCGCATCATGAGATTGTCTCTCGCTTTTTTTCTCATTTTTGCTACATCAGTCAGAGTTCCCGCTGGTATTGATAACATTTTTAAATGCGCTGAACCCACTTCCTGCATTTAATCAAATCCAGATTGGAGATCCAGAGAGTCTTGTCTGCAGCTTAACATCATTTGAAAAGAATCCCACCAACCAACTCAAAAACCATTCTCCAGCACTGATATTTCTACTTCTTTGACCAACATGTTAGTTGCCTTTCGCTGAGGCAAGACTTTCTACTAAGCTGGTTCCAAAATTGCAGGGATCAAAAGAGGACATGGAGCATTAACCAAAGTGAAACCTCTGCCTGGAAAAAAAGGAAGGAATGAAGAAAATGACACCTCCTCTTGCAAAAAGATTGACAGGACCAAATTACAACAGGTCAGGGCATTACTTAAACAATAAAAGGCAGCACTTCACAAAAAAAACATGAAAAGAGGGAAAAAGGTGTTTGGAATGATGCACCTGTTTGATGCCAAAAAAACCCTATCTGTCACTAAGCTGACAGGTAGAACACAGGACATCAGGCTGTATTAAAGGAAATGCTGAATGACAGATAATACATGCTGTCAAAAGAAGTCGTTACCTTTCAGATAACTCTCATTCTTTTCTAAAATACATTAGAAATAACAGGCACTGATCTGGAATGGTGGCACAAAAGTAGCAGCCAGTTGCAGCAGCTCCGGTCAAATTGGAACTTCTTAGTATCTTCTTCACCTATCTTGACTTTAAATGTGTTTCTTTAAGTGAAAACACAGTTTTTTAAAAAATAATTTTCATTGCATGTTTGAAGGAAGTCATCTGACATCTGTTAGAATTTGTAACCATGCCAATGGGAGTAAATTGAGCTTTCCAAAGCCTAAACAAATCCCAGAATAAGACCTCAAATCCAGACTAGTGGAAGAGGGAGCAGCTGAGTTTGTAGATCAGAGGCAAAATGGAGAACAATGAGGAGAAAGTTCAAATCATTTCTTCCCTTTATTGTCATGGGAAATGTGCGATACCTGAGAAATAAAACGGACAAGCTTTGAGCACAGATGAGGACACAACATGGAACATCAGGAAGGCAGGATTATGCATTGACTTCAATACTTCTCTAGCTGGCTTTCAGATTTTAAGGCAGACAGAGAATAAAGACATAGAGGGAAGAGTACAGAAGGAGGAATTCTGTGTTTGTGAAAAACAGATGTTGTAATCCTTGATATGTTACTGAGAAGGATGCACCCTGCATGATGAACTGTTGGCTCTTAGTTTCAACCAATGCTGTTTTCCAAGAGATATAACCTATGTTACCGGCCAAAGCTGAATGTGTCGTCATCAGCTCAGTGTTTGCCAAGATAGAAACACAACAACATAATGCATTCATGGTGACCTCCGGACATTTCAACACCAACTCTATACTACACTCCAACTTTCAGATAGTTTGTCACTCAACTGATTTATTTATTCTTTTTTATAAAATACAGGTTAAAGGTGGTTTCACAGCACTGTGGACTTTTCTACATTGACAGAAAACATTCTAAAGTCACAAGTTGAGTAAAGAGTTGTTTTTCCTGTCACAGTATATAACATGTGTTTGTATGTTTGTTAGCCAGCAAGGTCAGTTGAAATATAAAAGAAAAAGAGACATCCAGTCTTTGTTTAGTGCACCAAACCATCAAGTAACTTGCAATGTCACTAGTAATATCAGAGACAGAAAAAGTCTTAATAACAAAGTTCTAATGAAAATGTTTCATAATGGTGTTTTAATAAGAGAAAGGAACTGTAAAATGAGTTGGGCTCTGACAGACAGGGGCAGACAGAGAAGCAGAGAGTTTCTGGTAAGTTTGCCGATCTCTCATCAGTTATATGAAATATGGACCGCTTTCACATTTAGAACTGTTAGAGTAAATACAGCAGTTTTTTTTACTGAATATTGTGGTCGTTCTGAGTATGGAAAAAAACCTTCATTTGTCAGAGAAGAAACACTGTTCAGAGTCAGTGAGAGAGGTGGGAGTCGGAGTCAGGGAGAAAACCTAAGACCTCAAATGACTGCACAAGGGACAGGATCACACTGAATGATGATAAAACTACTGAAGCAACCTTCCCTTCTGCCAACACACACACGCACACACAAATACTCAACGTTGACATGGAAATGAAATATCTGCCCATGGGAGCACCTGACTGGCTGACAAGCTAACAGACCGACACTGCCATCCCTTGGGCCAAGCAGCCAGTATGACTAAAAATGAATGTGACAACATCTAACCTACAGAAATGCAAAGAAATAAAAGAAGCCTGGCAAAAGTGTCTTTGTCTGAAAAATACTTTTGCTGGGCTGGACTTCGATTGTAGTCTCTACATCATTTAACACGATAAGTGCAGAGGCACTTGGCTCTACACTTCTGTCCCCTTGTATCACAACCTTTCCACCAGAGAGGAAATTGCATGAGATGGCGGTCTCTTGTGTATCAGAGGCACCGGAGAGCCACCAAAATCTGCCCCCCTCACACCCATTCACAGCTCTCAATACACCAGGGTCTGAAACCCCACTTACCTCATCAACAAATTGCTTTGAGGTGAATAGCCCTCAATTTATGAATTTGCATAAGTTATTTCGGCAGCCTGGGCCAGTCCAATTAATATTTATGGGCCATGAGCGATTCTCTTCCTGAGCAGGAAACTTGGAAAAGCAGGCCTCTAATCGCCGATGTCAAAATTTGCCCTGTGGAACATCCACACTGACCATGAAGGAGAGGCTGAATTTGTAAGTTCACAACATGTTTATTTGAGCTCTGACATCCACAAGAGCTTTCGTGTACAGAAGCACAAACACTACTGCACCATAAAATGGAACATGGCCCCAAGAAAACCCCCCCGGCAGTTCTCACAGCTAATCCCCACATCTTGGTCACGTGGTTGTGTTGCTACCAGACAAACTGAGCACTTGGCTTGCCAGATATGAAAAGCTGTTTTTCTTCTTTTGAGGTAAAATAAATACAAATATTCATCTAAGCCGCCTAGGGTATTAGAAACCAAAACAGTATGAAACATTAGTATTTCTAATGCAGGTGACATTATGCCGATGGCCAGAAGAAGAAAAAATGTGTCCATTTACCAGAGAGAAAAGTGGCCCATCTGGAAATGCTGAGTGCCAACAACGACTGGGAGCTCAACAGCCGTAAAATATTGAGATAAACACTTTATGCTGCAAAATACCTGCACACAAACATCCCCGGGGAATTCCTAGAAATCAGCTGTACGGCTGAACGCTAACGTTCCCGTTCTCCAGGACAGTGTTTCCATCAACCTCAAGTGGATAAACAACTTCCCTATCAGAACTCTGACCAACATAGAGTTTGTTTTACAGTCCTGTAGCAACTCAAACATGCTCAGTGTCTCTTTGTGTTGGTCTTGGGGGTGGAATGGGGTCAAGTTTGATTAGTGAATTAGGAAGCAGTCTCTCAGCATGCTTAGCTTCACTCATGAGCTGAGGCCACCAGCACTGTCCTTTTTCCCTTAGTCATAGACTTGTTTAGTGAGAAAACCTCTGCAGTTTAAAAACAACCAACTTATCTGAAAACCACGAGTTTAAAAGAAGATTTTAACATCTTTCCAATGGACTTTAACAAAGCAAATGACTACGAAAAAAAATTATGCTTTATGTAAAGACAATATTAATCAATACTATTGATACCAAGTTCTCTAAATTTGTCTGGTATTTAAAGGAAAATGTTACACGAATCGAAAGATGAGCAATCTAATCAGACATAGTCAGAAATGACATTGACTACATTTGGATTCATTTATGCAGTTACATTTTGAGCTTTTCCAAGAAATCCACATGGTGTTTCTGCACTCAGTCAGAGTATCAAAGCTGGACTCGTTCCTGATTGGCCTCTCTCTATCCGAACAATCGCTGAAATCCTTGCAATCAGGCCAGTTTGCAGAGCTGGAATGGCAAAGACTCACCTCAGCAGGTTTGCTTCATCTGAATTGCAGGGGCTGCAGCGGCCGATTAGCAACGGTCCAATTCTTGTGACTGTTCTGCTTGTGAGGACTTAAGTTTTTCAAATGAATAAAAATAGAAAAAAATAAAGGAGTTACATGCTGTCATAAACTTCCAACACAGTCCAATTTAGAAAATAACAGATGCAGCTGTGCCTTTATTTGTCTGTGAGTTTATCTTTGCAGTAACGGCGCTGTGAGAGGTGACAGTTGAGGAGTATTAAAGTATGAGTGCATCATGCCGCTATTTAAGTCATTGCACCTGGCAGGTTAGTTGGCAGTGGATAAAAGAAAGGGGAAGTTGTGGAAACACTCTGAGACACCTGAGGCAAGTGGCAGAGGGCTGTATCTGTTTAAGCACTAACACACACGTGAGCTTTTAGAGAGCTAAAGCACCAGGCATGCACTCTGGAATCAGTCCAAGCAGTACAAAAACCCAAACATGCAATAGCTCTACAATTTTACAAGCTAGTGATTGTTGAGATGAAAACTATGCCAATGAATCCAATATCCTCGAACCGTTTTTGACAACAGCTGAACAAATGACATTTTCCCCGGGTAAATCGAGCTGATCTGTTATAATTTGAAGTTCTTCAGAGACAAAAGAAAATAGCAACTGAATCTTATATGCATTGGAGCAAAAACAACATATGTGTGTACACAATCATCCTAATATATGATACGAAATCATGAACCACAACAAGTAACAAAAATAGTTAAGTCAATAAAGGGATTATGAATATTGATACAGAAGTAGCACATTTATGACCTCTCCTCCAAGAGAGCACTTCCCTCTCTGTTCAGCAATAAAGCACTGGTTATAGGATCTCCCCAACATCGCCATATTTCTCTTTATACAACTCTGTCACATTTTCTCTGCCCCCAAGCTGGCTGAATACTTATATATCCGCTCAGGCAGAAAGGCACAGCGTAAGGATTAAGGGCTTGGATGACAAGGGAGGGCATGAGGAAAGATGAATCTGTAAAAGGTTTATTGCTGTGGTCAAGATTCTAAAGGTTAGCAAGAAGTCAGCTCTGACATATGCAATAAAAACAAAAAATAAACAAACAAAGAAACATTCAAAGGCCTCTTGTCGGAGGGGGGTTAAGGGAAGAGTGTCTTATCCTCCTGACCAAGATAAAAGCATTTCCTGTTTGACAGAGTAAGCGAGTTTTGGTTGTAGTACATCAAAGCCTTTATAGACCAAGGTCTTTTTAACATTTCAAGTGCTTTACACAGCTTCCTGTTTAATAAGAATTCAGCTTCCATCCATTCTAATGTTGCCATTGTGTCATTTGAAGCTTCCTTCTGTGCCTCTTTTTTTTTTTTTTTTAACAAAAACCCCAGTGGACATGTATGGGCTGTCGTTCTGTGAACTGGCGATCTGAAGTGTGGGGATGATGCGCAGCTTCCTGTCAAAAGGAAACAGACAGGGAAGTCTCCTGAAACTCTACTGATGCCATGTCTGCATTTCTAACTGAAGGCTTAGTCTGATAGACCGTATCATATCAGGACATCTGCAGTTGCTGCATAAAGAAAAAAAAGCAGTTGAAGAGGAATGCCATCTCCATACACCTCAGGCAGCCTGTCAGCCTTTTGTTACGTTTGACCGGAAGACAATTGTCTAATTCGGAGGCAGATCATTTCTACTTCCTAAAGGGGAAAAAATACACTGCTCCTGGGACAAAAAAATATTGGTTTTGTAAACTAAGATAACAGCCAAAATAGTACTGCATCTCCTCATCAGGCGGTAACAAAGCTTACAGCTACAGATAATTGTGTATGAATAAATGGCCAAGGACAATCCATCTAATAGTGAAATAGTTTTAATTCCAAAAAAATATTCAAAGGCTTAGATTTTATACTCTAAATTGCTATTCGAGAGGATAGAATTTAGTTTAAACCCTCAGTCAGCATTGAATATTGGAGAAGCCTGCCAATAAGATTTTTATCTGATGAACTGCTCCAAAACGTAAACATGGACTGAGCTTTGTACTGCGACTCCATCTGTCAAAGGATGAGAAAGAGAACTTTTTTAAACTGTAGCTGCAGTGTGACAGTCTGAAAGGCAGTTTTAGATGACAGGTTAGTGGGAGCGTGGCCTACAATTGTTGAGGCTAATGTGTCTTCAACTGAAAAGATGAAGAATTGGGGGGAAAAAGGGTGGTAAAAATGAGATAATAAGGTACAGGCATGTGTCCATGACTGAGACAGACAGAGAGACATGAACAGTACCTTGATAGAATTGAAGGGATACAGGCCAAGCTAAAAATCTTTTGTTTTAATAGTTCTTTTAACAGCTGCTTGCTATTTGAGAGCAGATAATCAGTGAAGAATATCCTGATGTTTGCTTTGCAACCAGAATTAATAATCTGCTAAATGTTAAAGCTGTTATAATCCAATCTGAGCCTTACCTATGCAGTAGCAGAGAATGATGGACAGTACCACTGCTATGCCAACAGCGATCAGGGCCGTGCATTTCCAGGAACAATGTTTGGGTGACTTCTTAAACTTGAAAGCTCCCCTGGACAGGCTGTTTCTGGGCAAAGGGCGAGCAGGCGTGGAGTAAACAGTCCCCGTTGCCATAGTGTAACCAGGGGCTGCGGCGCCAAAGAAAGGTGTTGTACCTGTGCCCGTTTTAAATAGAAAGTGCCTGTAGAAGAAGAAAACAGAAAAAAAAGGGAGAACAGATTATTTTATATTATTATTCTATTATGTATCATGAATTAAGAAAGCTCACTTTGCAGCAGCTACAATAGCCTACTTAGCTGTACCGTAGACTCATTTTTACTGGTGGCAGTGAGTAGCTCAAATGAGTCCAATTCAAATTGACAAAAAGAAATGAAGAAAAAAAAACGAAAAAAACGCAAAATAATCACCCAGGTTAAACACAGCTAACACCACTGTAACTCCCAAGTGCGTCACACGACAGGAGAAACTCTGTTACAATCTAATATCCCATATTATCCTGACATTGAAAGAGGTTACCAAAAAGCACCTCATAAAAAACAATCATCTCATTCTTGCCCTTTTACAACCAGGCCTTTGCTAATAGCCCATTATACCTGGGGTAATTAACAGGGTTTAATCAAATGCACTACGGAGTGATCGTCTTATTAACTTTTAAACCCCACGTGAAAAGCTCTTAAGTAAATGAATTAAGCCTAGTTGCCACTCTTGCCACTACTTAGAAATTAATACCCAAATGCCTTCAGGCTAATGGGGACAGCAGAGGAAATTGGACAGATTGACCAAGCACTGCACATGTTATCCCAGTCCTCAACTGTAAAATGTCAGTGCTGTTCCATTTCTACTGAAAATAAATTATATTTAAAAACAAAGGCAAAATGCATAAAGTTTTACTCAAATTAAATGAAACTTCAAATGAAACGCTTAAATTCGTCACAGAGTGGGGTTTAGTAGCACGGCATAAGCTTGAGTGCTATCGGGATTAAGAATGCAAA